>NC_048230.1:62970400-63094660 GCF_002007445.2 Ailuropoda melanoleuca | reverse complement strand
AAAAAAAAAAAAAGAGTTGGGTGCTTAACTGACTGAGCCATCCAGGCGCCCCTCACTTTCATATATTTTTTTAAAGATGTATTTATTTATTTTTGGGAGAGAGAGCACACGGGGGGTGGGGAGGGTGTAGAGAGGGAGAGAGAGAATGTTGAGCAGACTCCTTGCTGAGTGAGGAGCCCAACTTGGGGATCATTCTCACGACCCTGACATGACCTGAGCTAAAACCAAGCTGGTGCTTAACTGATTGAGTCACCCAGGCACCCCCCTCACTTTCATATTTTTAAAACAAATTAGTTACAGAGCAAATACAGATGCTTCTCGAGTCTATTTGCTGGATAACAAGCCTCCTTTTTTCATTTTTTATGAACATTCCCTCTGTTCTCACCACTAGGCATGTGAACAAGGCAGTTCTCTCTGTCCTGTGCCTCGGAGCTCTTCTCCCGCAGATAAATTCACAGTAAGTCATTTTGGTTCACAGCTTAGAGATGAAGAAGGCCCAGGGGCCAGAGGACTGATTGCAGTTCTAATTTACAATTACACAGTGATTTTTCACACTGCTCATGGAATTCTTACGTCCTCCCCGTTTGAGTTGGATAGTTACAAGGAAGTGGTACAGGCTGTGATTATCCCAAGAATTTGGTGTATTTACTGTGTGCAGCTGACCCTGTGTAGGAAAGTGAATTGACTTCTCCTTTCCTTTGAAATGGGAACTGTTGAGACATCTAGGTGGCCTCTTTAAACTCAAGATGCAAACAGCCCGTGCTGCTTTAGGAATCTGAGGGGAGCTGAGATAATGTCCCTGGAGTCTGATAGTTTTTGATTCAAATGCTTGAGGTGTATTTACTATGGTTCTTGACAGAATTTTTTAAAAAAGATTTGTTTTTTAGGGGCGCCTGGGTGGCACAGCGGTTGGGCGTCTGCCTTCGGCTCAGGGCGTGATCCCCGCGTTGTGGGTNTCTAGGTGGCCTCTTTAAACTCAAGATGCAAACAGCCCGTGCTGCTTTAGGAATCTGAGGGGAGCTGAGACAATGTCCCTGGAGTCTGATAGTTTTTGATTCAAATGCTTGAGGTGTATTTACTATGGTTCTTGACAGAATTTTTTAAAAAAGATTTGTTTTTTAAATATATTTTTCTTATTTCTGTGTTAAAGAGAATGTGGCTGGCCTTTGCCCCTGGTTCCTGGGGAACAACCTCTAAATCCTTAGAATTTCCTGAGTAATGAAAGAGTCTTTGTTATCCGTGGTGGGCCCTGAGGATTTCTCCTTGTAAGGTGACTCCAACTGGGGATGGGCCAAGCCAGAAAGACCAATGCTGTGATTAGAGCCCTGTGATAGCAGCTTGACTTCCAGGGAGGAGAAGGGGGTGTGGCCAGTGAGTCCATCCATGATGGCTATGTAATGAAACCCCGATGAACCGGGACACTGAAGTTTGGGTGAACCTCCCTGGTTCCAATATTCTGTGTATGGTCACACATCAGTGTAGGAGAGGGTAATAGATCCTGACTGCTGGGGGAGAGAACAATGGGACACTCCCAGAGCCCCCCTCTCCTGTATGTTTCTTCCTTTGGCTGGTTCTGATTTATCCTTCTGCTATATAAAACTACTTGTAAGTATGGCGGTTCCCTGAGTTCTGTGAGATGTTCTAGTGAGTTATGGGATCTGAGAGGTTAGTGGGAACTCCCGAATTTGTAGCCAGCCTGTCCAGATATGAGGGTGGCCTGAGGGCCCCCAAACTTGTGGTTGGTGTCTGAAGTGAAGACAGTCTTACTGATGTAGTTTTGGAATATAGGTGAGGTTTAGTGGGCTGGAGTCCCGAGCCCGTGAGCAAGAAAGAATTCTTGAGCCGTCTTTGGTGCAAGATGGTGGTTTATTAAAGCACCGGGACAGGACCCCGGGGCAGAAAGAGCTGCTGCCCAGGGGTTATGCGGGGTGGCTGATAATATACTATGGGGTTGGGGGAGGTAAGGAGAAAGGGAGGTTTCAAAAAAGAACTTTCATATGTTAAATAAGACCCAGAGGATATTGGAGGCCTTGCCATTCTCAAGTGAAGGTTGTTTTTCCCTCTAGCAAGGTATTAGCATTAAGATGGTTGGGGGCTTCCTGGAAGAATGTCACACATGTCCCACCTAAGAGGTTTNAAGGTTGTTTTTCCCTCTAGCAAGGCATTAGCATTAAGATGGTTGGGGGCTTCCTGGAAGAATGTCACACATGTCCCACCTAAGAGGTTTCAGGGTGTCCGTTTATGCTTTGTCTGCAGCCAGCCTTGGGCTCCCTCATCATTATGAAGTGCTGTACCCTTGTAAAGTCTGGGTAGTGGGCCTCAGAAGTCATTGCAATTTCCCTATATATTCTAAGAAATGTAAAAATGAAAATTTATGAAAGTAGTGCAATGGATACTCATAAAACCTTCTCTTAGAGTCACCAGTTTGTTAACATTCCAATACTTGCTTTATTTCTCTCTCTTATGTATACTTTCCGCACCGCCTCCCTCCCCCCCCAAACCAGTTAAAAGTTACAGACATAACATCCCCAAATACTTTGTGGCATATACTTCTTGAGAACCAGGATATTGTCCCACATAACTCCAATGTCATGATCACCCCTAAGAAATTTAGCTTTGATATGATAAATTCTAATATATTTGTTTCCTTATTGTGCCCCAAATATCATAAAACTCTTTTTCTCTAGACTTATGATCCTATCAAGGATGCATATTACATTTGATTGTCATTTTTCCCTCCTTTAATCTAGATTCTAGAACTGCCCCCTAGATTTATTTATTTTTTTTGTCTTTCATGACATTGGTATTTTTGAAGGGGCCAGGCTACTTGTCTCGTATATTATCCCATGACCTTGATTTGTCTCATTGTTTCCTCATGATTAGATTCATATTATACATCATTGGCAAGAATACAAACTGATGCGGCTGGCTTTGTCCGAGGACCCCGTGGGGGGTGGGGTGGGGGGTCCCACAGGATTAGCCGAGAGGGCTCTTGGCTTTGTACAAGATAGAAATCAAACATGAGCCAAGAGGTAGTGAGAGTACAGTTTACTGAAGAGAGAGAGAGAGCAGAGACAAAGAATCTCAGAGACTTGGAAAGGATAGAAGAGTGAGTCTCGTCTTTGCTTGGGGCCTGGGGTTTTTATTGAGAATGGTGGTCTGATATACACGTCCTCTCAGCATCTAAGAACTGGTCAAAACAAAGTGCTCGGATGTCCTCCATAAGTCACTTATGCCCTCCATAAGTCACTTATGCCCTAGAACCAGGAGTCTCGGTGTCAAGGTAATGAGGTTTTGGAATATAGGTGAGGTTTAATGGGGTGGAGTCCTGAGCCCACGACCAAGAAAGAATTCTTGAGACGTCTTTGATGCAAAATGGTAGTTTATTAAAGCACCGGGAGAGGACCCGGGGGCAGAAAGAGCTGCTGCCCTGGGGTTGTGAGGGGTGGCTGATTATATACTGTGGGGTTGGGGGAGGTAAGGAAAAAGGGAGGTTGAGAAAGTACTTTCATATGTTAAAGAAGACTCACAGGATACCAGAGGCTTTGCCATTGTCAAGTTAAGGTTGTTTACCCCTCTAGTATTTCTTTGTCCTTTAGGGCAGCCAGGAGTGCCTGGGGAATGTCACGTACATCCCATGGTGAGGGGGAGGGTTGCTTGGTGTCAGTTTCTGCTTTGTCCTCAGCTTGCCTTCTGTTCCCTCATTAAAGGTGTCTGGAGTCAGCAGTAAAATGTTCCTGGCAACCTCAACCAGTCACTCCTTAGTTGTTATCTATTGTGCTGGAAGACTCCACAAAGAAATCCTTAACTTCTTGACCTTTACTAGGAGGACCTACATCACCGGTACCATAAGGCATGTGTGAGGTGGGGATGCAGGTCCTAGGAAGGAAAAGAAGCAAAAAGTAGCTCTTTGTGGGGTCCCTTCAGTTTCCCTGTCTCAAAGCTATGTAGATGATGTGCAATGAAAGGTTTGGGTTGGAAAAGGGATAAAGTACATTAGTAGGGAGGTACAAATATGCCCCACATGGCACGTGGAAGAGCTTCGTGGGCCCAGGGTGGAGGGGATTTCACGCAGCACCTCCTGTCTTCTCACTCTGCTGACATCATCTCATCCCAGCCCACCCCACACTGGCGGGCTCTCACATGTCCCTCTCTAGCAGACGGCTTCCCCAAACCCAGTCCTTGTTTTCCTCTCAAAGCTGTTTCTAAGGTCCCTCACACCCAACACGTTCAACACCCAGCTCTAGAGTCTGTACACCAGCCCCTCACCACGTGTGGTCCTTCTCTGGTCTTGCCGTCTCTGGGAACAGCAGCACCCCTGCTCAGTTATGTGACCTAGGAACCCGGGCGTCATCCATGACGCTTGCTTCTCCTTCCCCATCTCCTGTAGCCAGCCCAGCGCCAACTCCTGCTGTCCTGACCACCTAAATCCCCGTCTGATCCATCCACTGTCTCCATCTTCTGTGCTACCACCCGAGTCCATGACCCTATCCTCCTACAGCCCCCTAACTGCTCCTTAGGTTTCCACCCAGGCTCCTTTCTGAATTTGCTCTCCACAGAGCAGCCAAAGTATCTTATTAAAATGTAAATTTTCTTTTTTTTAGAAAAGATTTTATTATTTGGGGGGGTAGAGAGAGAGAGCATGGTAGGGGGACAGGGGGAGGGGCAGAGGGAGAGGGAGAAGCAGACTCCCCACTGAGCAGGGAGCCCTCCCCAGGGCTTGATCCCAGGACCCTGAGATCATGATCTGAGCTGAAGTCAGATGCTTAACGAACTGAGCCACCCAGGCGCCCCAAAATGTAAATTTTCTGATGGCATCATTCCCCTTCTTAGAAGTCTTCCATGTATTGAAGAATAAAAATTCAACTGAGTGAATTTCAAGATGTAATTGGCTTTATTAGGAGATTCACAAACGGGAAGCATCTCCTCTAGCAAATAGAGAGATGTTTCGAGGAGTTGTACAAAAGGAAGCTTTTTATAGATAGAAAGGTGGGGCAAGGAGGTTATTATCGAAAGAAAAGGAAGAATTGTTTCTGGTCAGGTCATCTTCTTTGGGGGGGCAGGTAGGGAATAATGGGGCTGTTTATCCTGCAGATGACCTCACTGATACTGATCAGGAAATTTCCCGTTGAGGCTAAAAGGTCTCATTCCTGGGTTGGGTTGAAACTGTCATTAAGTCTTGGATTTGCTTTTGGGAGATGGGGGAGGGGGTGGGTGCAAATGAACCCATTTGGGACTCGTTTCTTTTTTGAAACAAATGGATACTCATTGCTCTTTCAGCAAAGACCAAAATCTTTGCCAAGCCCTCTGACCTGTATGTGCCCTGTTCTTCCCTGTGCTCTCTGCTCTGCGGCCACTCTGTCCCTCTTTTCAGTGTCTTCAAACCCAAACAGCTTCTCTTCTGCTCCCTGGGATGCACACACATGTGTCTCACGTGTGTTTTCCCTTCACATCTTTGCTCATTAGTCCCTTTCCCTCTGGGAGGTTCCCCTGTTACACAGTCTCAGAGCACTCTGTTTTTCCCCCCTCTTAGCCCGCATTCCAGGTTGTATTTCTGCAGCCCTTCGGTGTTTCCTTAGGATCTGTCTTCCCCACTGACGAGTGCTTAAGGGCAGTGCCCACATCTGACTTCTCCTCGGTTACCCCAGCATGTGGGGCACAGTGCCACCCTCCATAAACCCTTGGAGGTGTGCGACCCGCCTGCCTGCCATGGGCCTCCAGAGAATTCCAAAGGATATGCGTGCTCATGCAAATGCGAGAGAATTCATTCCATACTCTCTTACAGTCTTGGTAAGTTTGATAAAATATTATCTATTTTATCTGCTCAGTCTGACTTCAAAAGTCCATGGGGAAATTTTTATTTCAAAGCAGTTCCTATATTTAAACTTGGAAAAGGAAGAACAACCAGCACTTCTCCCATCGTCCCATTACGTCTTGAGCCATCTAAGCTCGGAGGGTGGCCAAGGCAGCAAATGAAGTAAGAGGCCATTGATATGCAAATATGCCATTAAGATTGGAGGCCCCACCCCAGAACTCCATCTCAGTTCTTTCCAAGTCAAAGCCAATTTGCATTTAAAAAAATGAATCCCCAAACTTGAAATTATTCTCCAAAGCTAAAATACATGGAAATTAAACTATTGAAAATATTGAGGTTTCAATACAACACATTGCTGTTTTGGGGGGAGAAAGCTGGCTGTCCTTCAACAATTGGGTTCTGTTTGGCTTGTGAAGGGCTACTGGGTTAAGGATGGACACTCTTGACCTTGGACTGCCCGCTGTTTCTCTGGAGCATGGACACGCCCAACAGTTAAGGTAGGGACTGCTGTAGACATCGCTCCCATTTTTGAGTTATGGAAACTGAGACTCAGAGGATCACTTGATGTATTCGATATACAATCTAGCCTTCAGATTCCATGTACAGAGCACCTTTCTCAACACTTTTTAAACTGTCAAATCCCCCAAAGGGCTGTGATTCTCTGTAGAGCAGAGACCAGACCTGCCAACGCTGCCCAGGCCCACTCTGCCCAAAAGATTTCACAGGAGCTTTGGATTGTATTTCTAATCTCACAGAAAAGCAGAGCACATTCCTTCTAGGTAATAGCAACAGGGTGGGGGAGCCCTTCATCTGTCCTGCTGCCTCAACCCGGTTTCACCCAAAAGCCCCAAGGTGCCGTAAAATCACTCTGGTGGCTGGATGCCAGGGTCAGAATTTGATGACTTGAGAGACAGAGGAGTAGAGCTGCTGTGACGATCTCAGAGAAATGGGATGTGGCTGCTGACGCCCTGAGCCCACGCCCTGCAAACCTCAGCTCCCGTTGCTTGCCCTTTCCCCTCCTGCTAATGGATGATGGGCTGGGGCGCCCACACCAGCGAACAGCTCCCATCTCTGAGTTGAGCGTGAAGCCATGTCACTTTTGGGATGAGAATGCTGTTCTCTGATGCAAGCGATTCCTTCCTCTCTGCAACAGGCTCACGGTAGAAAGTATGGTGTAGGCAGGACTGCAAGGTCTGCTGTGCACCAGCTCTGTGGTCTTCAGCAAAAGACTCCTCTAACCCTCAGTTTCCCCATCTGTAACAGTGGACCCTATCTTGTAGGGTTCCCGAGAGAATCAAATGAGATACTGTAATGGGAAACCCTTAGCTTGGTGCTTGGTGTCAAAGATAACAAAGCTGGGCCCTGGTTAAAAGTGGTAAGGACTGATTTTAATCAGTCACATAGTATTGCGAAAAGGAAGAGTCCAGTGTGACCTGAACTCAGCTTTGGTTTGTGCAAAGGCGACTGGGTATTTTCAAGGCAGAATGAGGGACTGGGAAGGGGTGAGCGGGGGCTCAGTAGAGTCAGAGCAGTGAACATTTACAAAAAGTGTGTGTGTGGGTTGTTGGTCCGTGTGAAACCCATTTGCTTCTCCCCCAAGTAAGGCTGCACACTGGAGCCCTGTCCTTAGGTGTCCTCTGGAAGAAACGGTCATTTCTTTTGGAAGCGTTGCATTTTCTCAGGCAGGCACTTTAAGAGGGGCTAGGGTCATCTTAGGCACGCAGCCCTGCGGATGTTAGGGTTTGTTCAAGTCTTTATAGGCCCAGCTTGGGGCCTCGCTGAGAACAGGGCTCAGAGCCTGGCTAGAGTTTGGTCAAGGAGAGAGTCTTTGTCACTGCCAGGCGTGGTCAAGAGAGAAAGTGGTTATTCATTTGTAAGTAAGTTAGAAGAGGGACCATCCGTGGGAACACCGAGTGGGGACACTGCATGGGACAATGTGTGATGATGCTGTGTGAGTCACGGCATGTCACTGTGGGGGACATTGCATGGAAACACAGCGTGGACCCCTGCACGAGAAAACTGTGCAGGGAACACTGCTTAGGGATGCTTCGTGGCAAACAGCTGCTTGAGAGGTGGCAGCTCAAGACGGTGGGACCGACTCGTGCTTTTGTAACCTTGGGGAAAATGTTCAAGCAAAAATATGAAGGGGACCAACTGTACAGGACAGCTTTTGATGTTTCAACGACATCCTGGCTGAGCTGGCTCTCAAATCCAGGTGTGGCTGACTCCAAGGCTGGTGAGCCACCATCATCTGGACAAGGGTGCAGCAGGGAAGACCACCCCATCGTCCTGGGGCTCATCCTTCACTGTGGGACTTCCTGGGCAGTCCAGGGATGCTGTTCCTGATGGAGCGGAGGAGTGGGCAGGGGAGAAGTTAAGGTGATGGAGTTCTGGCTCAAGCTATGGCAACCTTTCTGAAGAAACATGCCGCTTCCTGGGAGTGGCTCTAACTCCTCATTGTGCCCCTAGTACCCAGCCTGGGGCCTAAGAAAGCCTGCATTCGAGCTTTAGAAATAGGCAAACATACATGGTCCGACCCAGAATCCTCCTGCCCTATGGTGAATCGTCAGCAGTTTTGGCCACTCAGCACCTAGTCCTTCTTCAGAAAGCCTGATATCCTCTGGGAGGATCATAATAAAGCCGTTTTATAGCTCTTTCTATGTCCCAGGCGCTGCTCCAAGAGCGTTATGTTTATTAACCCATTTAAACCCTTCAGCAGCCCCAGAGCTGAGTGCTATCAGCATCTCTGTTTTAAAGTGTGGCAACAGAGGCACAGGGAGTTAAGTAACTTGGCCAGGGTCACACCTTAGTGACAGGAAGTCAGCTCCTTACCCCTGCTTTATGCCATGGTGTGCATGACTGATGTTGCTTTCCCCACCACAGAGTCAAAGGGTCCCAGCCGTTCTGTCATCCAAGTCCTGCCTCTCACGTCCTTGTAGAGCCAGAGTGGGCCGGTGGTGCCAGTTAGCTGAGGGACTCGAACAAAGGAGGTAGGATGCGAGGCTGAGAGGCTGTGAGGTTGCACCGCAGCCGCCCTCTTGGAACTGGGAGGGTCAGGTTTGTCTGGGAAGGCAGCTGGAAGGGGAAGGTAAATAGAGCAAAGCAGAGGAGACCGTGAGAGAGGGGTCCTGACTGTATTCTTTCCCTGTGGCTGTTGTAAGCAATCACCGTGAGTTTGGTGGCTTTAAACAACACAGATCTATTGTCTGATAGTCATGGAGGTCAGAAGTCCAAAAGGGATTTCACGAGGCTGAAATGGAGGTGTTGGCAGGGTTATACTCCCTCTGGAGGCTCTGGGAGGGCGCCCCTTTCAGCTTCTCAGGTTCCACGCCTGGGCTCACGGCTCTCTCCTCCATCTTCAAAACCAGAAGTGTAGCATCTTCAACTCTCTCTCTGCTTCCGCCTTTGCCTGGCTTTCTCCTCTGACTCGGAGCCTCCTGTGAGCCTCTTACAAAGGTCTGTTGTGATTACCTTGGGCCCACCTGGATAACCCCAAATAATCTCCCCATCTCAAGAGCTTTCCCTTAATCCCATCTGAAGAGTCCCTTTTGCCCTATAAGGTAACATCCATAGGTTCCAGGGGTTAGGATGTGGATGTATTTGGGGGACCCTTCTTCAGCCTCCCACACTGACTGTCACCTTGGTGGGCCCTGCTCAGCTGGCAGGGTGCCCACCCTTTGTGTGGGGGGAAACGTTCTCATCCAGTGTCCCCTCCTTGTGCCAGTGGCACTCGGCAGAGCACACAGCTGCAGTGATGACAGTGACGCAGTTGACTACAAACTCTGGAGTCCTGGCTACCGTTCAAGGACAGGCATTTCCCTGAAAGCCACCTCCTGGGGCGGCTGGAGTCGTTATCTTACCACCTCCTTCCCTGAGAGCCACCTCCATCTGCTGGAGTCATCATGTTGCCACATTCCCAGCACCTCTAGCCTAACCTCACACCTTTTCTGAGAGGCAGCCAGGGCTATGTTGGCGTGCAGACGTGGCCAGGTGGAATTGTTCCTTCTGCACAAGACTGAAAATAGGAATTTGGTCTCTACAGTTTCCTGCTTCTCATGCTCCTTACAGAACGGGGGCAAAGGCAAGGAGGTGGAAGACAGGCCTTTCAAGGGAGCCAGGGACAGGAAACGTTAGCCAAAAGAAATCAGTACTAATCCATTATAACAACACTGTCCACGACGATGGTACTGAACGCTCGTCAGCACTGAGTGGTTGAGCAGTTTATTTACGTTATTACTTATTTTATAAAAAAATAATGTAAAATTGAAGCAGTACAAGAAAAATGCAGTAAAATATAAGTTCCCCCTCCACCTGTCTTTGTTTCCCTCCTTAGAAGCAAACATCGTTTCGTATATGTTCATCTAGAATTTTTTAAATCCGTGAGCCACCATACGTGGGCACGCCCTTCGGATAACAAAAAATGGTTGCATCTCATACATTTTATGCTGCTCCTTGCTTTTTTTCATGTAACAATATATCTTGGTGATTTTTCCATTTTAGCCCAAATAGATTTATTTTATTTATTTATTTTTAAAACTACATGGCATTCCGTTTTATGGATGTGTCATAATTTCTTAAACCACTTTCCTTTTGAGGGATGTTTATGTCATTCCCAGTCCTTTGTTCTTACAGAAAACAGGGCAATGAAAGTCTTTCTATGTATTTCTTTGCATACAAGTGTGAGTTTATCTGTAGAATAAATTCCTATAAGTAAAATTGCTAGGTCTTATCTCTTTAGTCCTCACAGCAACACTGGGAAGCAGGTGCTCTTATTATTTCCACTTAATATACAGGGAATCAGACATACAGAGAGGCTAAGTAACTTGGTCAATAAATTTCTAGTGGAGATTGGATTAAAACTAATTCTTTTTTTTTTTTTTAAAGATTTATTTATTTATTTATTTGACAGAGATAGAGACAGCCAGTGAGAGAGGGAACACAAGCAGGGGGAGTGGGAGAGGAAGAGACAGGCTCATAGCAGAGGAGCCTGATGTGGGGCTCGATCCCATAATGCCGGGATCACGCCCTGAGCCGAAGGCAGATGCTTAACCGCTGTGCCACCCAGGTGCCCCGGATTAAAACTAATTCTGTTGAGCACTGTGGAGACTACAAAAGGCATCAAGAACCTGAGTCTTCTAGAGACTATAGACTTCTTTTTTTCTTTTTTTTTCTTTTTTTTGAAGTAAGCTCTACACTCAATGTGGGACTTGAACTCACAACCCTGAGATCAAGAGTCACATGCTCGACCGACTGAGCCAGCCAGGCGCCCCTAAGACTTCTTGATATTAGAAGTGGTTTAAAAAAAAGGGGGGTTCTATTTTCTTTTCTCAGGAACATATTAATCATGACAGGATAGATTATGCTGCTGTAACAAATCCTTCCTCATATCTGAGTATTTTAATGAGACAAAGTTTATTTTTTGCTCTTGCAAAGTCTGATGGAGCCTGTGGATGCCCTCCTCCATCTGATGATTCAGGGATCCAGGCTTTCTGAGATACTCCCATTGCCACATGATTGTCAGGTTCCCTCAGCAGGAAATATAACTAAAAGGTGTGTAGGAGGCACACCAGCTCCTACTTACATGTGGGCTTGGAAGTGACACAAGTCATCTTTGTTCATGTTCCATTTACTAAAATCATTCATATGGCCCTGACCTAACTGCCAGGGAAACTGGGAAGTAGTTTTCCCTTGTGTCCAGGAAGAAGCAAAGGTACGGTGAGCCTTACTTCAATCGTATATGTAAATACCCCACTCACTTTGAATAGGGAAAGAAAGAATTTTAGGAATCTTTGCTGTGCAATGTGCATAAAACTCCTGTCTCTATTTCTCTAAGGAAACTTAGGAAAGGATTCATTTGTCTTTGAATGCCTTGGGAATCAGAACTGTATATATATATTTTTTCTGATGTGATACCGGTCTGAGACTAGAAAAAATGGCCCGACATCATTTGAGTTTCATTAATGACATTAAAAATATCAATGTATTAAATGATTTACTTAAATTAGAGGAGACTCAAGATTATACTTCTAAAGTCTTTCTCACTTACTTGTTCCCACTAAGCTTTTTAAAGAGGGAGACAAAGAAGGTGGAGTAGCTACAGGAGTTCTGGCCACTTTGTGCCTAATTCACTTCCCTCTTGTTTTTGCTGCAATCATACTAAATGAGGCACTTACAGGCTCTTAATCAATAGCTGTGGAAATTACGAATTATTTTAGAGTTTTGGTTCTCTGAAAATTGTTTGTTTTTATCATTTCAGGGTCCAGCCTTGGGAGTATGTTAGAAATGTGCATGTCTCCCATGGCATCGAAGGCAATGTAAAGGGTCCCCAGGAAGTTGGGAATCTAGCTCTTGAGGGCACCAAGCTGAGGGATGTATAGTTTCTTTCAGTTGCATTTGGCTGTCTGGGTGGTTGAGTGGGGAAAGATGACTGAACTGACTGAAATTTGGGGTTCTCTTAGGTAGGAGAACTAAGGGGGTAGAAGTTAAAGCATTAATAAGAGTGGAAGAAGGGGTGTTTCAAGGGGTCCATGGTGAAGAGGGAAGAAGGTGAAGTGGTAATTTTGTAAGAAAGGCAGGAGTCCTGGGGCCAAGGAGTGTCAGGTCAAAGAAGAGGTATCATGGGAATAAAGAATGGAGTGAGAAAGGAACACGGGCAAATGCTGAAGTCAAGGAGAGCGTGGAGGGTTGCATGGGTCTTCTATGAGAATATTGAATTCTCCCAAGGTTCTGCCAGGAGCACTAACTATAACCCAACTGTAGAGACATGAGCCTCAAAGCAGAAAGGGTATTTTTCACATAAGTAAAAATGTAGTGATCTGCTAAACTGTTCACAGTGGTTATTTTGGTGGGGAGAGAGATATTGTTGGCTATTTATTTATACACTTCTGTATTAATTGTCTTGTCATAATGACCAGAATTAGCTTTTGTAGTCTGAAAGCAAATCTATTAACGCCTAGAAAAAAAAAAAAGACGACGACTGGAAAAATTAAAAAAGAAAATTGATGGTCTGGAAGAAGTGCTTGCCACATAGTAAGTACTCTGTAATTGGTAATTAGCAACATTATCACTATTATCGTGGTTAATGGCAACACTCCTCATGCTGGCATGCTAGAGCTGACTCTGTCTCCTGATAGAATTCCTGCAGCTCCCTCTCTATTCCCCGAATTCCGTGCTGCTGATGGGTAATGGAACTCAGCCCTGCAAGTGTTCCTTCTCCATGCTCACGTCCTCATGCTTCCTACTGAGTTGTGTTCCTGTATTATGCAGTGATAAGATTCTGATATTTGGATTTGGGCTCAGGGGAGGGAGAAGACGCCATGTAGGTCCCTTAAGCAGCTGTTCTACCACTTCATTAGCAGACGTTTATGTCACCAGTAGAGATCCCTGCTTTTCTATCCAACGCCCTTTCTCTGATTCTGCCCTGCTAACAGTCTTGATTTTGATCAGGCAGCAATGTGCCCAGCTTCAGTCCTCTTATCCTCTGATAGTGACTGGTCTGGAAGTGGACGCTGTGACTCAGCTCTGGTGAATGAGATAAAGGGATGTCTGCCGGGGCTCCTGCGAAGCTACCTCTCTGGTAAGATAGAGCTGTCAGTTGGCTGCGAGTCCACTTTGTTCTTGCTTTGTGCATTTTCCTGTGAGGATGATGAGGATGTAGTGGCTTGTCGAAGCCATCCTCACAGCATGAGAGCCGACTCAAGGTTGGCCGAGTAGAAGGATTCCAGGAGGCTTGGTTCTTGGTGACATTGAGTTGTCCCTCCTCCAGACCACTTCTGAATTCCTTAAGTAAACCATAAATATTCTCATGGTTTAAGCCATTGCTGGTTGGGATTTCTGTTTCAGGAGCTGAAAACATTTCCAATGGTGCGGGACCTTGTGGTGGAGACTGGGGTGTACAGCTGGATTGGCTACATCTCCTGCCCTCAGGGAGCTCATAGCCCAGTGGAGTAGCACCTCTTGGGAGCTGCATCTGGGCCTGAACAAAGTGCATCACAGTGCTGAGCTGGGCGGTGTGATGGTGCGGAAGGGTCAGGCGCCTGCCTGTGGGACATTTGTGGGCCCACTCACCCTTGTGCCCCATCACTTGTAGTCCCACCTGCCTCTCAGGACACAAGCCATGATTGCCAGGAACTAGGTAACTTTCTTTTTGAAGGCAGATGCCCACTTTTCAGAGAAGCATTCAGATTACATTAGGGCTACAAATTAACACATTATTTTAGGCCATTTCTGGGCCATAATTTTATCCTCCCCTTAGCTATTTACTGCATGCAAATTTTCCACTCCATGCAAATCACTCACTTTATGCAAATCTTTTACCGTATGTTCCCCAGCCCCAGCACCTGTGCCAGGCGGAATCGAATGATTCAGGCCTTAGAGCATTAAAGTGCAAACACTTAACTCAAGTAATCTCTCAGGGGGTGGGGGGAGAGTTGAGCGTTGGATGCTGGGGACAGCAGCCCTTGCAAACAGCCTGCTTCCCTTACAGGGTGTGCTAAACTCTGCTGCCTCCCCCACCCCCTCTTCCGTAGTTATCTGCAAGCCCCTTCCAGGTGGTAATGACTATTTGGAGTAAATATTTTGATGTGAATGGAATGAGTAAGTCCCGGCTGGCTCTGCACAGAACCTTAAGGCAATTAGGTTTCCCAATCAGTGCCGGCGAGTGCATCATTGTACCTGGCTGGGCTCAGTGAGGTGCAACAGGGAGACTGCTGCTCTGATGTAGGCCTCCTGGGGGAGGGTGTGAAGCAATGACCACCTAACCTTGGATGCACATTGCAGTCTTGTAGGGAGCTTGAAACAATACTCATGCCTGGGTCCCATCTTTAAGTATTCTGATTGAATTGATCTAAGTTGTTATTATGCCTTAGGTTTGATTATCTGTGGCCACATCATACAGGACACAGGAAAACCTCAGCCAGGACACTGACTGTTGAGTTTCACTGGTGTTCCTCCCTGCCCTCCAGCGGCCCCAGCACAGAGCATTACAGTGTTGGCCCCTGCTGTGGGCACCGGGCAGGAAAAACTCCAGAAGCTCTTCTGTACAACCTGTACTTTATTCACTCCAACCCCCATGGAAGATAGTTTCATTTTATTGGTGAGGAAATTGGCTCAGAAAAGTGGCCCACCTAAAGTCTCCCAGCTAGAAAGTAGCGGAGATGCCTCTGGCAGTCAGGATTCCTGCTCCCAACGTACAACCCGTCGGTCAGTCCCCAGACTCTGCTTTTTCTAAGATTTAAACCCTGTGCCAGCCTAACCGGGGACCCTGCACATTAAAATCCTGCTTCTCAGGCTATTGCTCTCTCTGTAGATGGGGGATCTGGGGCTCCTCCTCCCAGCACAGGGGCCATCAGGAGGCTCAACAGCACCTGAAGGACCAAGCCAGGGGGACAGGAAAGAGCCTTCCCATCAGCTCCGGCAACCACGCCTGCAAACAGCAGAGCCGCCCACCAGAGGAAGGTCCACGGCATCAAGGCGTCCTGTTATTGGGCGGGTGCTCCCAGTAGAGGGAAATAACAAAGACAGCAATGGAGGAGGAGGAGTTTGGAAGCCAACAGGCCAGATACTTTCCAATCCAGGCTCTGCTCCGCTCCTTTGTATGACCCTGGAGAAGTCTCTTTACCTCTTTGAGCTTCAGGTTCCTAATTAATAAGATGAGGATTATGACCGTGTCTTCCTTTTGGGGTTGTGATGAGGACAACCTAAGACAATGGAGGTAATGTCCCTAGAACAGCACCTGGTGCATAGTAGGTGTTCACCTTATGTTCATTTCTTTCTCTTTCCCTTTTCCCTTGATTTCCTTTGCTACAGATGACATAGACTATAATTTTTAGAAAGCTTGTAACTATGTAGCAAGCAGGATACAAAGGGCATAATCACAGAGAAGCTGAAATGGGGACATTATTGATTGAATTCTTTAATGTTAAAAAAATTAAGCTCCTAAAAGAGCCTTTCAATCAAGCATATTGTATGGTTCTGAAAACCCCAGCAGGATGAGCACAGTGCCTGCTGTGGCAGCCCACATCACAGATCGGCCTCCGCGGCGTTGTTCCTAGGACAGTAGTGAGTGAGCAGCTCAGGGAACCTCCAGCTAGGCATCGCCCCACCCCCAGGAGGCCCCACAGCCCTTTCCTCCTTGCCTGTCTTGCGTGTGGCCTGTGAGCCTTCTGTGACCATGCTGGTGGCCCAGTGTCCATCAGAAGGCCTCCGCATGGCTAACCTAACAAATATCAGATCCAGGAATGAATGGCGGAAGGAATGTGTGCTTCCCGGGTCTTGGAGCCAGAGGAGAGTTTCCTCACTTCCAGAAAGACTAGGGTCCTCTGGCTTTCTGAGCACAGGGCCTGGCTGGGTTTGCTGAGCGTTGACATGTGTTCTGCGTGGGGTACAGAGAGCAGCACCTCTCAGCCAGCCTGTGCTGGGGCCATGTAAACAGGAGCTGCTCTCAATCCTTGCCTTCTCCAGATTTGTCTAGGCTACTATCCTTTGCCTGATCTTCTGGTCCTCAGTTTCAGGGGCCCCGGGTCCCCTACATTCTCATTTTGGCTCCATACCCAGTTCTCATCTCAAGCTTCAGCCAGTTTCTTGAAGCTGGGTTGCCCTCTCCCCACTTTTCTCCAGGACATGACATCCAGCCTCTGTGCCAGACCCATGTCCCTCTTCCTTCAGTGGCTCCTCACCCTCTGCCTCTCCAGGCCACAAGACTCAGGACTCAGCCTTCTCCATCCAAGGAAGCTGGTTGATTTGGACTTGGGTCCTAATTCCAGCATTTGCAATGTACATGCACTTAGGCTGTTTTGTCTGTCCAAGTGTCAGTGAGAGAAACTGAGTCTCAGAAAAGGAAGGCCATCACCCATGTTGAGTGACAGCCAGAATCCCAGACTGTAACCCAACACAGAATCTAGGTTCCCTAGATGAGAATGTGCCTTTCCATCTTAAATTAGAATTTTTTTTCTTCTCCCCCCCTTCCTCCTTCTTCAGACAAGGGTGGGCCACATCCGGGGCTGACTACCAGCAAATGATGAAGTTTCTAGTAGTATGACCTTGGGCAAGTCACCTACACTATGCATTTTAGTTTCATCTTCTGTAAAATGAGAATTACAGTGGGACCCACCTCATGGCATGTAAACTAACATTCACAGTTCTGGGAATTAGGATATGGACATCTTTGCGAGCCCCATCGTTGGAGGCCTGGGGTCCTGCTTCACTCTCTAAGTCTCTGCCACCCTTCCCCATCAGCTTGATGCCCAACAGTTGACTCATCTCACCAAATCTTCTTTTTTTTTTTAAGTTTCTATTTATTTATTCATTTAAGTAATCTCTACACCCTGTGTGGGGCTTGAACTTACAACCCCAAGATCAGGAGTTGCATGCTTTCCTGACAGAGCCAGCCAGGTGTGCCCCTCATCTCGCCAAATCTTACTCCTGTCTACTTGAGTGGACAGAGGTGTCTTAGGGTCCTGCTTCTCCTCAAAGGGCCCAAGTGCCCCAGTGGCAGATCTTTAAATGACATTCTCCATGGGCCCAGAAAACACACGCCTCACTTTGAATTAAGATGCAAGGCCAGCTCCTGTCCCCTTCTGAGCTTTGCTTTCCTTTGTAGAGGAGGCTGCCATGTTGGCTGCTTCTCTGAGGCTTTGGCATTTTCCAATGACTGGGAATCATCATGTGGTTGTTACGGTGTGGGCATGCAGCTAGGAATTGCTACAGCCATTTGCCCCCATGAAGGCAACAGTCTCAAAATAAAGCCAACATACAGACATGGGCATGGTCTAGGGGATTATGGAGGAATGTAGCTGCAGCACTAGATTAAGCTGGCCCTGGATTTCCTTACCGAACAGGCCAACTTGAGCTGGGTTTCCATTACATGCAGCTGAAAGCATTCTAAATGATACAACGCTGAGGGACTTCTGGCTAAAGATGGTGGATTCTTGATCTGTATTTATCTCTTTTCCCTTCTGGAGCTCCATTATAGAAATGAAAAAGGAAGAAAGGTCCAGCGATTCAAAGAATGGGAGAAAGGGCATTAGTGGGTAAGAGATTTCAAGAAAGCTCGAGTAGATGGGAAGGAGATGGTGGACGGTGCCTGAAGAGGTTGTTGCATGAGTCCGTGAGCCCTGAAAATGCCAGCTACAGTGGAGGGGGAGAGGGAGGTGTGTGGCTGAAAATGGGAATTAAGCAAAAGTTTCGTATATAGGAAAGTCAGCTCTTCTCCCCCAATTCAGAAAGGCCAAGTGACAAAATGGGTGTTCTTCTCTCGAAAAATTGAATGGTCTCAGAGAGACGGCCTCTGACATCTGGCATCTGGGTTGGGTAGACTTATCGACTAGGCATAGTGTCTAGAGCTGCAGAAAAATAATATGTTAATATTTTTAGAGGCTCCCGAAAATGTTTTAATTTTAATTTATTTTAAAAAATCAGAAAAAATAAGTATAAGAATAGTGAATATAAAATAATGAATCCAGCCTGAATTATTTCATCTTTATACCAACACAGTCATACATTTTTATATAATATTTTATGGAGGAAGGGACCAGGAAGGCAAAAGTGCCCAAGGCCCGTGAACATCATAATGCGGTCCTGATCCACGGTCTCCTAGCATGAGGACCAGCTCCCAACCCATCACTCCAAAATGAAGCCCACTCAAATGTTTAGTGCCATGCTGTTGAAAATTAAGTGAGATCAAAACCTCAATGCACAATGATGCACAATGCATCAGCTCAAACAGTAGACACGGTGGGCAAGGCTGGGTT
Source organism: Ailuropoda melanoleuca (assembly GCF_002007445.2). Classification (NCBI taxonomy): domain Eukaryota; kingdom Metazoa; phylum Chordata; class Mammalia; order Carnivora; family Ursidae; genus Ailuropoda; species Ailuropoda melanoleuca. The sequence goes on along the minus strand of NC_048230.1, from coordinate 63,076,096 downwards.
CAAAATCTTCAAGACCTAGTCAGTTCTGGATCCCCGTTGGTTGTGTGGAACAGACCAGAAAGCCAAGGTCCCATCGACTTCCAGGGCGGTTGTCAGGCTAGTGCAGGTCAGAAATAACTCACAGGTTCATGTAGCAGGCATGTATTGAACTGGGACCAAGGGTTGAGTAAGAGATGGCTCCTGTCCTTCAGTGTGCCCAGTGTTCTTAGGGGCCAGGAACCACCCTGATAATTACAGTACTGTGTCCCAAGGGCCCCAAGAAACACGTGTACTGTGTCGTGGAGCTCAGAGGCTTCACACAGAAGGACATCTTTCTATTTCTTAAATATAGAATAAGAATGTTTGACAGGCAGTCAGAGATAGGGGACCTTGAGGCATAGGGAATGGTATGAATGGGTGCTCAGCAGTGTGGAAGGTTACCGCATGTTTAGGGAAATGTGGACAGCCTACTAAGGCTGGTGCGGCTGTGTAGTTCAGTGGTTAAGCACATGGATTATAGGTGCTGACTACCTGGCCTTTAACCTCACTTCTGCAATTTTTCATCTGTGTGACCTTTGGCACATTTCTTTTCTTTTCTTTTCTTTTAAGATTTTATTTATTTATTTGAAGAGAGACAGCCAGTGAGAGAGGGAACACAAGCACGGGGAGTGGGAGAGGACGAAGCAGGCTCCCAGCGGAGGAGCCTGATGTGGGGCTCGATCCCAGGACTCTGGGATCACGCCCTGAGCTGAAGGCAGATGCTTAACGACTGAGCCACCCAGGTGCCCCCTGGCACATTTCTTAATATCTCCATTTTCCAGCTTTCCCGTATGTAGGGTTAGAAGGATAATGACAGTACCTACCTCAAAGGACTATTTGCAGGATTAATAAAATATGCCTCCTGGAATAAAGGAAGTGCTATATAAATGTTACCTGTTATTATTACCTCCTCCTGTCTGGACTATGGCTACTTCTTCACTTCCACTGATGAGCTGTGAGGGCCTGGGGGGTGGGAACTATGCCCCTCCCAACTCTGTCTCTCCCAGGACCTTACACCATGTAGGTGCTCTCTAAAGGCATATTGAACTGCACCAACCTCTGAAAGGATGATACATATAATCAGTTAGGCATTTTCTTTTCTTGGTTCAGAGAGGAAGAAATTGAGTTCCTTCCCCTGGGTGATATCTTTTGTTGCCTGAGATGCAGGTGGGATGAAGACTGGCAGTATTCATGGAGTATTTCATGGTGCATGGCCTCCTTGCTAGGTACACTCACACACCCAGCTTCATTTGCTCCTCCCTACAACAGAGTGGCAGAGGTTTTCAAACCCATTTAATAAAGAAGGAAACTGGGGATCAGAGAAATGAAGAGACATGCCCAAGTTCACCGCGTTAAGTGGCAGAGTCAGAATTCAAATTCTGGGCTTATCTATTCCAAAGCCTGTGTGGCTCTGTGGTGGGAACCAGTATTCAAAGGTTTTTAGTGGGCACTCCTTCTCTAGTTGTTCCTGTTCTTGCTTCATCTTTGCTCTAAAGACCCTGTTTGGAGATGGTCTCAGAGCTCATCAGCTCTGGTCCTTTCTCAACCTGACAAGTGTCCACTGTAATTCGCCCTCCTTTCTGCCACGTTTGTTAGACAGTCCGTCTTCTCTCCACTGCTGCTTGGCTTCATTCTGCAGACTGAAAGTGGAGAGGGGGCACTAGGTGTGTTTGTTGCTATATGCAGATGGGATGAGGCTGCCTGGGCCAGCTGAGTTTTAGTGTCCACCTGGAGTATGTTAGCCAAGAGCCTCCTGGGTTTGGGTGGAGATATTGTTGGGATTAATGGCTCTGGACGTAGTTCTTAAAAACGGAACAAATACAGGGACAGAGGCCACTCCACCTACCAGGAGAAGTGTCCTCAGGAGTAGAGAGCGTGGCTGGAGGCAAGACGAAGGAAGGCTCCAAACTGGGTTCAAGCTGGCAGCTGGATTAGAGAGTAATTGCGAGTAGACGCGGAACGGTGCCTATTTAAAACATTCTGATTTCTTCCCTGGCAGTCCACCCAAGTTCTTTGGCATGGAGGATTAAACAGAAAGAATCTGATCACTCTTTTGGAAGGGGAGACAAAATTGCCAACGTGATTCCTGGAGGGACACAGCCCTATTCCTTTGAAGGCGGCGGTTCCGTGGGGAAGCTGCAGTTGCTGATTATGGCCACTAGATGGCAGAGTGGAGAGCAGCTCTAGCTACAGTCTGGTTGGAATTCACCTGTAGAAGGGAAGAGGAGGGGCTTGGGCTTCCAGGGATGCTCTGCTGAGGCCCAAAGTGGGCCTGCCGTGGCAAGAGTGTGGGCTGCTCAAAGGGAGAGGAGCACTCAGTTGTTCCTCTGTCCCCAGATCAGGGACTTGCCTCAGAATTCTGGGGGTTGGATTCTGGGAGACGAGCATCCCTGAGGATTTTGTGGCTCCTGGCTGCTCTCCATTCCCCCACCACCACTGGCTCAGTCCATTCACCAGGAACCTCCAACAGATGAGAAAGGAGGAACAGTTTAGCTTTGGATATATGTGTCCATGTTGCTTGGAAACGTGTACCGGCATCTACACTAAGGCCAGCCTGTCCCTCAGCTGTCTACACTAGCTTACCACTGGGGGTCCCAATTAGCTGCTCCCTGATCACTCAGAGAAGTGTTTGGCAGCTCTCTGAAGACCAGAGCAACCAGACTATTTGCTTTTGTAATTTCATCAAATAAAAGGACAGGGAATACACTGCAACAAAATTCACTCTTTGCTTCATTCTTAGAATAATGTGGAAATGAATTAGAAACTGACTTGACATGAATTTTAAAGAAAAGGTCAAAGGCGTTGCAACCCAAAACATTCCTCGGTTTAGTCAGGCCTGACAATCTATGTCTCAAGGGCTGCCCATGGAGAGAGGGGAGCAGACATTGGTGCTCATGAGTCAGACAGGTGGCAGGCGCTTCATCTGTTTTTCTCTCTGTGAAGTGGACATTATTATTATGATCATTCCTGTCATACAGATGAGGGAAGTGAGGCCCAGAGAGTGTATTAGTTATCTATTGCTGTGTAACAAATTACCCTAAAACTTAATGGCTTTAAATAACAAACATTTATTATCTCATGCAGTTTCTGAGCATCAGAAATCTGGCAGGGGCTTAGTTGCATGGTTCTAACTCAGGGTCTCTTTGAGGTTGCAGTCAAGATGTCAGCTTGGACTGCAGTCATCTGAATGCTTGACTGGGGCTAGATAATCTGCTGTCAAGATGGCTCATCACCTGGCTGTTGGCATGAGGCCTTAGCTTCTTGTCATGGGATATGGTTGAGGCTTCTGTAGAAGTCCTGAGTATTGGTGTAACAGGGAAGTTGGCTTCCACCAGGGCTAATGATCCAAAGGGGAAGCCACATGCCTTTTTATGAACTAGTCTCAGAAACCACATACTATCACTTCTGCCATATTCCTTTGGTCACGCAGACCACCCATGATATAGTGTGGGATGGGACTCTACAAGGACATGAATACCAATAGACAGGGATCACTGGAGGCCATCCTGGAGACTGGCTACCACAGAGAGCTTAAGTAACTTGGCCATTGAGTGCAGAGGCTGAATGTTACTCAAGGTATTCAAAGTTCCTTTCCAGTATGAGCAGGGGTCTTGGAGTGACATTCAGATAGGCTAAAGATTTAATAATTCATGCTTTGACCATTCTACTGAAAAAATTGAAAAATGCTAGTAGTTATTATTTGTCAGAACGTGGGTAAATGGTCACTTTCATTCCCTGTTGGCAGAAGTATGATCAAAAACTTAAACTTTTCTTATCCTTTGACTCAACCACCCTCCTTCTAAGGATATATATATACATATGTATATACATATACATACATATATGGCAGGATATGGCAGAAGTGATTATATAAATATAGTCACACACAACACACAAGTTTTTATAAAAAGTATCATTTATAATAGGGAAAAACTGGAGACAAATCTGGGATTGGTTACATAGTTGTTTATTATTATAATGGAATGTTATGCACCCACTAATGTCCTTTTTGGTTCAGAATCCAGTCTAGGACCCTGTGCTGCATTTAGTTGTCATGTTTTCTTAATCTTCTGTAAACAGTGGCCAATTATTTTGTAGAAATAGACCCTTAATTTGGATTTGTCTAGTGTTTTCTTATGATTCAACTGAAGTTATGCTTTTCTGGAAAGAATACCACACAAGTGGTGTGCCCCCTTCCCAAGGCATCTTACCACTGATGTTGATCTTATTACTTGTGGTATTAACCTGGGTCTGACAGGTTTCTCACCGTAAAAGTTAACATTTTCCTATATGTATTTAATAATATCTTGTAGGGGAGATACTTTGAAGTTATGCAAATATACTATTTCTGATTGTACTTTTAATGGTACTTGCCTGTGACAGTTATTACCATGAAGTTTGCCTCTGGTGATTTTCTATTTCCATCATTCCTTCTATACTTACCAACTAGTATTCTTCTGTAAGGAAGAACTCTTTCCCCTAATTTATTTCTTCAGTGATGTACTTATGCCAGTATGGAAAATAAACATGTTTTGAAAATCTATTCTTGTGACGCTTGGCTGGCTCAGTCAGTGGAGCATGCGACTCGTGATCTTGGAGACATGAGTTCAAGCCCCATGTTGGGTATAGAGTGCTCTTTAAAAAAATCTATTCTTGGGGCGCCTGGGTGGCACAGCGGTTGAGCGTCTGCCTTCGGCTCAGGGCGTGGTCCCGGCGTTGCGGGATCGAGCCCCACATCAGGCTCCTCTGCTATGAGCCTGCTTCTTCCTCTCCCACTCCCCCTGCTTGTGTTCCCTCTCTCGCTGGCTGTCTCTGTCTCTGTCAAATAAATAAATAAAATCTTAAAAAAAAAATCTATTCTTTATAAACATGAGTACAAATTTAAAATCTTGAATTTTGAGTTTCTTTCCAAAAAAAAAAAAGAACCAATAATATTTGGTAAGCAACCCCCTATCATGCAGGGCAAGAGAGAACAGGGGCTTTCAGGGGAAGGAGTCTAGCCTTGAGGGCCAGAACAGAGCACATACCTCTTTGCAGTGTAGAGATTCTTAATTTCATTTTACAGATCTTGAAATGGCTCAGAGAAGTTAATTTGGCAAATCATACTGGAGCCAGGGTTAGAACCCATGTCTGTCTGATTCCAAGGCTCACACCCTTTCCACTATCCTCCTGCAGACATCAGAAGGAGATGAGCTGGAAGGTCCTTGAATTTCTGCACCTAGGAAGTCTCCCAGCTGTGTTGAGCTGTAACCCCTTTTCTTCCACAGGGGACTCAGGCTAGAGACTCACTGTCCAGCTGCTGTTCTTCTTTATTTTAGTTTTTTAAAGATTTTACTTATTTATTTGAGAGAAAGCGCACACGTGAGAGTGAGGGGAGGGGCAGAAGGAGAGGGAGAAGCAGAGATTCCCCAGTGAGCAGAGAGCCTGAGATCATGACCTGAGCTGAAGTCAGACGCTTAACTGACTGAGCCACCCGGGTGCCCCGTCTAGTTGCTGTTCTACTGACTCACCTTGTCTTAACCTCTGAGACAGGTTTGTTTCAAAGAGCTTTCCCATTCGTCCTCCTGCGCGTGACTCCATCCAACGGCAGTTCTCATCTGCACATAACTTAATTCCTCTTCAACACGAAGAGATGAGAAATCAGTTGTGCGTTGTTTGCACGTGAGCTAATGTGTGAGTGTTGTGTGGTGGCTGTGGTGGCGGGGGGTGGGGGTGACAGGGAATCAGTCAAAACACCCCCAGTACTGGGGGGCAGTTCAAAGCCCCTTGTGCCTGGCAGTCACCCCCCATCGGCTTGTTGAAATAATGCACAGAAAGCTCATGTCCTCTCTGTGTTTCCTGGAAGACAATGCAGACTTCCAGTTCTTGGCTTGCACGTCATAGAGGAAGGCTCACTTGGCCCCCCTGGATGACATCGTTCTCCCGATCCCATCACACTGGCTCAGGGCACCGGTGTCCTTCACAGCACTGTCGCAGGGCCCTGTTTCAGGAATTGACTTCTGTCTGACATCTGTATGAGACAGTATGCCTCATGCTGGACAGCTACCATATTTCCTTTTATGAGCAAGAAAGATGTGCCTCCGTAAGTAGAGAATACAAGACTTGAGTAATGTGGTCTTTCTTTAGATTGCACCTCAGAATCGCATACCAGTGAGCTCAGCGAGTGTGGACTTACCGTGGGAAGCTCTGAATTTTCTGGAAACACAAAGGTCACATGGCATTGAATCCACACTGAATTTGGAGATTGGTTTTATGGGTTTTTTTTTTTTTTAAAGATTTTATTTATTTATTTGACAGAGATAGAGACAGCCAACGAGAGAGGGAACACAAGCAGGGGGAGTGGGAGAGGAAGAAGCAGGCTCATAGTGGAGGAGCCTGATGTGGGGCTCGATCCCATAACGCCAGGATCACGCCCTGAGCCGAAGGCAGACGCTTAACCGCTGTGCCACCCAGGCACCCCAGGTTTTATGGGTTTTGATATTTGCAAAGGGTGAGAGGTGGGTCAGATTGTTAAATAGCAGGGCAGACTTTCTTATGGAGATATCCAAAATTGTGAATTCTCAGAAGCCATATGTTTTACACAACCAGACAGGTGAAGGGAGGAAGAGCCCTGTAGTGTTCTCAAAAGAGCCACAAGATGGCACTGCTGCTGCTTCCCAGGCCTGACCAGAGCGACCCAGCAAGTAGCCGTGGCAATAATTATTGTAAAGAGTGCTCAACAAGTTAGAAGTGATTGCCTAAATGGAAACCCTGCTTGATTGGCCTTGAATTTTGACCAGTCATGGAGACTTCGTCATGATGAAGACTTTTGGAGAAGGCTTCAGTGAAAGGCCTGTTTTGGCTCTTTGCTAAAGCCTGGGTCTTCCCTAAGAGGAGATAGATGGCTGTATCCTCTAGGACCATCATCATCAGCAAGCCTTCTAGCAGCAAAGCCCCCTTCCATTGGTTGTTCTCTCCAGCCCAAACCTGTGTCAAATGAGTTTGTCCACCCTGGCGCCTTGCATCTTCTGCTGCGGATCCAGCCTGCCAGTTAGGGGTTGTGAGGTTGGGCAGGGCCCCATTGGTGTTGTGGGGGTCTGCTCTAGTGTCTGAAGTCTGCATGCATGCCATCTATTCATTTGTTCAGTTTGCATTGAGTTCTTGCTGTGTGCCAGGCACCGTGCTGGAAACCGGAGTTACAACTGCAAGTAAGCCAGCCAGGGATTATGCCCTTCCCTGATCCAGCCTTATTCTGGCCAGTCCTTGCCCATAGTGGAGACTCCTTTCCCTCTGCTCCAATTTCTGGCTGGGGTCTTGCTGTGCCTAAATGGATGTCTTGCACAGTTTGATTATCTGAATGTCTTTGAGCTAATCCCCAGGGGCCCTGCCTATCCTTGGGCGCCTTATCTGATGGACAAGGAAGCTGACCTGAGTTAGGGAGACTAAATGACCCAATTGCTTGGGAGTGGGGTTGGGTATTCCAGGATGTAGAACTTTCATTTTGAAACAAGGACCAAGGGGTTTCCTGGGATGTGGGACTTTTGGTGCTAAAACCTAGAAAGTTCTGGGTAAATCCTGATGAATTGGTCACCCTCGGCCAGTTTCCCTAATCATATGGCTGACAGGCCTGTAGTCCCTTTCCTCCTACTAGCCAGGGTTTCTGAGATCCCAGCAACTAGGTTGGGAGAAGCAGATCAGACCATGGTGAAAGGGCCAGTGGAGCTGAGTGAGTGACACAGACCATGGGAAGGCCCCTTGCTTCCCTGAACTGCAGTTTCTCCCCATCAGGTAAGCTCTGAACATGTGCCTTGTTGAGCATTGCTCCTGAGACTCTAGAACCCTCCTCGCTTCTGAGTCCTGCTCTTCCACATTTTTGATGCTGATCCCTGCTCCAGGATGTGCTCTTGGGGTCAGGCTTGGGGACTGAGGTGGGAGGAGGACAGCCCCAGCTTTAGGGAGGGGCATGGGTACACTCACACACTGGGATACCCTAAATGGAGTCAAGGGCTTGTACCCTGTCCCTGGTGCCCCCTGACTCTTATCACCAAACCCCGGCTCTGCCCTGACAGCTGGCAGGACTCTCCCATGCATCCTATACCCACTGGCCCATGAAGCAACGGTGAGATCTGTGACCTGTACTCAGTCTCCCCACTTCCTTCCCTGCTCTGACCTGGTTTTGTTCCCTCCACTTCCTCTTTGTTTGCATGACCCTGACAGGAGTGCAGACCAGGGCTTCATGTTTGCCACCCCTAGTGTTTGAACCCCCAGATTCTGACATCTTTTATTCCTCCTGCTGTCTTGGCTAGAACGTGCTGCTCAAGGTCTGTGCTGAAAGATTCCCATTCCTGGTGGCTGGTGGGCACCATAGGACTTGGTAGAAGCAGAATCAAGGTTGGGTCAGGTCAGTATGAAGGGTCTTCACAGATAGCCAAGCTATAATTCATTTCTCAGTATCAGTCCAGGGAAGACTTGTGCGGCGAGAGTCCTAGCAGGATTTACCCCACAGGAGCACTCCAGGGGCAGTAAAAACCTCCAAGTTCAGGAGTTAGCCAAGTTAGGAAGCAGTGAGATGCCTCGCTGTCAAAGATGAGGGTAGGTGACTAGTTAAAGTGGCATGGGGGTGGGGATGGGGGTTTGTCAAATGCTTTGGTTCAACAGCATCTTTCCCCCTTGGACATGATGCTGAAGGGACAATGGATGGCGCCAACTCCGAAGTCCTACCTGACCCAACTGCAAGGAATGAACGAATACCCTTGCTGTGTGAGCCTAATGAGAGAGCTGTAGCCTTGGTGGGGAAAAGTCCCACTGCAGCCATAAGACAGAGCTCTGAGGTGCAGCTGAGCGGGGCCCCCAGGAGGGATGGAGGGGTCAGCATCACTTTGAGATGAGACCAGAGATGATCAATGTGGAGAGCTTGAGAGCTGCCATCAGTGGCCTGCCAGGGTGAGGGAGGGATCAAGGGGCTACTTGCTGCTGAGGGAAAGAGAGAACGAATTGCCCCAGAGAGAAAGGCTGGGGATTGCTGTCTGCCCCAGAAGCGCCACCTGCCTGCCAGACCCACTCCCACCAGGCAGCCTGGGACCCCTATGTGGGCTGCAGCCGGGCAGAGCTGCTACGGACATATTTCTATTGAACCACAGCTCTGCCCTTTCAGACACTGAATGTTATGCATCATTGGAAAAGGACAGAAATCAGCGTGGGTCCCCCAGATTCCCACCGAGGAGGCTAATTAACCTCTGAGAGCCTCAAATTTTCTCATCTGCAAAGTCCTTTCTTTTTTTAAAATAACAATTTCCTTGCAAGTTTGCTCTGAGGATTAAATGAGATAAACCGTTCTAATAGGTCTGGCACAGTGTCTGGCTCACAGCGAGGGCCCTGATTCCAGACACACTGAGCTCACAACTCCCAGATTGGTTTCGTCAACCTTGGCCTTTCTTCTGGGCCCCAAGGTCACACTTGCATTGGCCTGCTGGGCAGAGTCAGCCTCACTGCCCCTCTACCCCACCCCGCACAGCGCTGCAGACTCAGTCTCTAAACTCCCAGGTGTTTGTGAAGGTGTCAGTGCTAACAATAAATGGTAGTATTTCACATCTCTGGGGCTTTATAGTGTTTCCACATCTTTGGTTTTAACTTAAGCAGCATTAAATCTTTTCTGGAACAAAGATGGTGTATAAGTGAACTTTAAAGTAAACACACATATCATCTTTGGAATAACCTGATTTGATATTATCCTCATTTTATGTATAAGAAAACATTTACCCAATTGTAAGATTGGGTATGATCTTGTGTATCCGCCGCCCCCCCCCCNTACCCCCCCCCCCCCCCCCCCCCGGGCCCGCCCCTTAGTTTCTCTCACTGAGAACTAGATTCTCTACTCCCCTTGCGACTGCTGGGTCAGTCCTCCTTGCCTCTCCTTTGGAGCATTTTACAGTCTTTGTCCTCTCTACTTCAGATTTCCCTCCCTCCATCCTACTGCCCACAGCAATTTCTCCAGAGGAATAAGTAATCATGCTACTCCTGTTTGCAAGGACAAACCAATCCCAAATGCCCCCTGGACGGAGTCCACATTCTTCAGTGTGGCACACAAGACTCTCCATGATCTGGCACCTGTCTACCTTTCGAGCATTATCTCTCATCACACCTTGCCTGGCTGCCCACTAGTATTTCATCCTATACACCAGGGTACCTGATAGCACACTGGTTTATCTATTTTATTATTAATGTCTTTTGAAATAGGAGCTCTTAGAGATTTTAAAAAATAACTAGTTGAGCTCTTTTTCTGTTTTCAAATGAATTAATTCCTGTTATCTTTAGTTATTCCTCCTGTCCCCTCTAGTTAGGATTTCTTGGCTGTGTATGCTCCCTGTTCTGCTCCCCACTCCAGGTGGGCTTGGTCTCCCTTGGCAACAATGGGAGTGGGAAGAGCATCCTTGTTTTGATCTTAGAATTTGCTCCCCTTTGCATGGTTACTTCTACGCAACCACAGTGCCAGGTAGAACAGTCACAGCAGTGTTTATGTGAATCTTTACGTGCATCGACTGGCGAGCGCCAGGAGGACAAAGCCCATCTGTAGCATCCCCAGAGTTCTGAAACGTACAAATTTGGTTTCACACATTTGTAAAACCTGAAATCTTCCTATTTTTTCCCTCCATTCGGGTCCCTATTTGTATCTCTCTTGGGGGGTTTTCCGTTGCCACTTATCCTGAAACCATAGTAGGCAGGCACTTCTTGTTTCTCTTATCATGCTATTTTTAAAATGGGGTTTGTGGTCCTAGACAACATTATTTGTGGTTCTAGGCAACCTTGTTTGGCACCTGTGCAACGATAATGAGAAAAGTATAAATCCTATTTGTGTAGAATTATATGGTAGCAATGACTTGTACAGGTGTGCAGGGAAACATGCATAAGGATGTTCATTGCAGCAGGGTTTGTCATAATCCGAAGCTAGAAGCAACTGAAACATCAGTGAGTAGTTGACTTCTTAAATACATATGATTACACCCTGAACATTATGTCACCACTGAGAGGAGCCTATATGCATTAATATGGAAAATTGTCATTTATATGGTTGAGAACCATGAATTTTATGTGAAGTATGAAAGTACGATTCCATTTCAGTTAACAGACTATTATTATATACATATATACTCTGGTTAATAGCCTAGAAAAAATTGGAAGGAATGTTCAAACTGTAACATTAGTGAAGGGAGTGGGAGGTGTGGTAGGGGATGGAATTCAAATAGATGACTTTCTCATCTAAGTCATACATTATGGAATGTATACTTTTTTACTTACAAAAAATAATATGTTACTTTTAAAATCAGGAAAAAGGTTTTAAATGTCTTCTAGGATGCAACCAAAGCTATCGTCAGTGGAAAATTCATTGCCTTTAATACTAGAATTGCTAAGCAGAAAGAATGAAAACAAACTTCTAGGTTAATAAATAAAATATAAAAGTCGGATTCACAGTAGTTTGGAATTAAATGGACATAAGGGGCGCCTGCGTGGCTCAGTCGGTTGAGCATCCCACTTTTGATTTTGGCTCAGGTCATGATCTTGGGGTTGTGGGATCAAGCCCTCTGTCGGGCTCCACACTCTTTGGGGAGTCTGCTAGAGATTCTCTCCCTCTCCTTCTGCCCCTCCCCCCACACACTCTCTCTCTCAAATAAATAAATACATCTTTAAAAAAGAGAACTAAATGGACATAAGTAAAAAGCAATAAAGAAAGCACAATTACATGTATAAGGACAAATAAAAAAACCCAGGACCAATAGAGCCAGCAACACAAAATGAGAAGGAAATCTAGCATCTATCTAGTTATGCCTCCATGCAAAAATGGGGTTTGCAAAACATGTAAAAGAACAACAAAGTCTTAGAATTTTTGGGGCATACAGCCTAGCACAATTTCAGTTTTTTAAAAGAGATTTATTTGAGAGAGAGCGAGAGAAAGCGAGAGCTTGAGAGTGGGGAAAGGGGTAGAGGGAGAGAATATCTAAGCAGACTCCCACTGAGTGTGGAGCCTGACATGGGGCTCAATCTCATGAGCCATGAGATCATGACCTGAGCCGAATCAAATGCTTAACCAACTGAGCCACCCAGGTGCTCCAGCACAATTTCAGTTTTGATTTCTGTTTGAAACAAAAATCATCCGAGAGAGTTTATTTTATAGTTTATTAGTTTTTTTTTTAAAGATTTTATTTATTTGANTTTTATTTATTTATTTGACAGAGATAGAGACAGCCAGCGAGAGAGGGAACACAAGCAGGGGGAGTGGGAGAGGAAGAAGCAGGCTCATAGCAGAGGAGCCTGATGTGGGGCTCGATCCCATAGCGCTGGGATCACGCCCTGAGCCGAAGGCAGACGCTTAACCGCGGTGCCACCCAGGCGCCCCTATAGTTTATTAGTTTTTTAATTTCTTTTTTTGCTTGTGTCAACTTTTCTGTTAGTTTTTAGTAAGTTTTACTGTATTGTGTATGAAAAACATGCCATGTGCACTTTCTACTTTTGTGAATTTACTAAGGTTTTCTTTAGAATTCTGTAAATGCTCCATGGGTACTTAAAAAGAATATGCTTGTTTGGAGGGCGTATTGTTTGAAACTTACCTATGGATCCGTCTTACCGATCTGATTAATCAGGTTTTGTATAGTCCCACTTATTTTAGTTCCCTTGATCTGTCTTGGGATAAGCACTCTGATCCCTTTTCTTTTTTTTTTTTTTTNTTTTTTAAAGATTTTATTTATTTATTTGACAGAGATAGAGACAGCCAGCGAGAGAGGGAACATAAGCAGGGGGAGTGGGAGAGGAAGAAGCAGGCTCACAGCAGAGGAGCCTGATGTGGGGCTCGATCCCATAACGCCGGGATCACGCCCTGAGCTGAAGGCAGACGCTTAACCGCTGCGCCACCCAGGCGCCCCTCTGATCCCTTTTCTCTCCCCAGGTTCTCCTTGTATTTACAACAGTTTTTGTATTACATATTTTGATGACACCTGCTACTTAGTACTTAAAAGTTCAAAATGTCTACATTTTCATTGAGGAATAAAACTTTCATTATAATTGGCCCCATTCTTCCAGTTTCATATCTTTTGACTTTGGATTAAATTTTGATCTTATTATTGACAGCATTGATTTTTAAAAATAACACAGCCTCACTGAGATATACTTCACATACTACACAACCCACCCACATAAAGTATACAACTTGATGGGCTTTAGTGTATCTAGAGGGTCCCGTAACCATCATCACAATCAATTTTAGAATATTTTCCTTACCCAGAAAGAAACCCTGTACCCTAATTAGTAGTCTCTCTTCATTTTCCCCAACCCTCTGAGCCTTATGCAATCACTGACTTGTTTTCAGTCTCCATAGACTTGTTCATTCTATACATTTCATATACATGGAATGATACAAGATGTGGTCTTTTGTGACTGGCTCCTTTCACTTAGGATGATCTCAAGGTTCATCCGTGTTGGAGCCATGAAGTGACAATACTTTATTTCCTTATTGCTGAACAGTATTCCATTGTATGCATATATCACATTTTATTTATACACACTGGGTTGTTTCCACTCTTTGGCTATTATAAACAATCCAGCTAAGAGCATTCGTGTGCAAGTTTTTGTGTGGACATATGTTTTCACTTCTCTTGGATATATACCTAGGAATAGAATGCTAGGTCATGTGGTAACTTCTTTTCTTTTCTTTTCTTTTCTTTTCTTTTCTTTTCTTTTCTTTTCTTTTCTTTTCTTTTCTTTTCTTTTCTTTTCTTTTGTGGTGTTCCTTTTCCCCCTTACTTTTGGGTAAGAGTTTTCTGTCTTTATGAGTAATGGTAACCTTTTGTCTGTAACATATGTTGAAAATATTTTTCCAAGTTTATTTATTGGTCAAACAGAAGGTTTACATTTTTATGTAGTACAATCTGCCAGTCCTTCCTGTTTGGTTTCTATTCTTGATTTGATGTTTAAAAAAAATGCCCTTGCCGTCCTGGAATCATAAAACTATTTATCTAAATGTTCTTCTGGTATTCTTCTGCATACCCTTTCTATGTTTACATCTTTGATTCATTTGGTTTCTATTTCAGTGTAAGAGTGAGATCGGCATCCAGCTTAATTTTTTCCCGAAAGGGCTAGTCAGCTGGGAGAATTTTAACAAGGCTGTTTTCCTTTATCTTTTCCTGCATCTTGGTCCTGTGATGGTAGCAGCTTTAGCTCATTTCTGACTGCTCCTTCTTGCATCCCAGGACCTGAGGAACCACCCAGATGCAGATTGGTGTGCACCAAAAGCCCACAACCTCCTAGCTGGGCAATGAGCATAACTTGTAAAGGAAGGTGCACCAGGGTTTGGCGAACCCTTTAGGGCACTTGGGCTTCAATGGGCAGATGGCAGTGGGGCTGTTAGCATCCTGCTTCCTCTTTACCCGCATCAAGGCAAGATGGGACTGGGGGGCACTTGTATTTCATTGGGTAAGTTTCAGAGAGGTTTGTTAGCACCTTGCTTTTTTATTTCTTTTAATATCAGTATTTTTTTTTCTGCCTTGCACAAGGCCACAGATCTCAGCATTACCTCCCTCCCCCACATCTTTCCTGACCTCTAGCCAGGCTTGCATAACCTGCTAACACCTGCTCCCTGCCTCAGACTATAGGGGGAGTATTATACTGTTCAATACAGTGAGGCTGAGTGACAGCCGGAGAGAGGGAGTGACTTATCTACAGTCATTCAGGAAACGTGTGGCAGACCCAGGGATAGAGCTTAGATGCTTAAACTCCTGCAGAGCTAGAGCTAAAGCTGGGTGCTTTAACTCCTACATGAAGAGTTTCTTCTACCATGTTACACAAACCACCATTTTATGAACACACGTTCTAGAACAAGTGTGCCTGAGTTCATATCCCAACTCTGTTGCTTAATAGCTGTGTGAATTTAAGTATGTTACTTCTCCTTCCTGAGCCCCATTTTCTTATCTGTCCAATGAAGGTAAAATAGCACCTATAGTATTGTGAGGATTATAAACCACATATAAGGCACTTAGAATATTGCCTGTATGCGATGTAAGTGTTAGCTATTTTATTACGCGGCTCTGGGCACAATATACACAGCAGTGGGAGTTCTTGTCTTCCTCCTGTCCATTGCTATGAAGTTTTGACGGTTTGCAGAGTTCTGTAATTAAAAATCAACAATTGTTTGTATAACTTTGAATGCCCTCAAAACAAATAATAAAAATAAAAAATAAAATAATAACAGTAGACATCGGCTATTTCACATGGCCATCTGGAAATATTGGGAGCAATATTGGATCTACACTGTTCCCTTGACTATAAATTACAGAAGCCAAGAGAACTCATGAATAGATCCAATCAACACCACTCCTTGCTCAATTCCAAATGCAAATTGCAAAAAGAGCTGCATTGGAAAGCCCTCAAGCATATGCTCAGATGATCTCCAAAATTTGTTTTCAGTCTGCATCCTAGAGGACTAAGCTTTGTCAAGGGAGCGAGTACATTCCACAGGGGTGGGGGGGGGTTGGGGGTGTGTCTTCAGGGATTAGAGGTGTCTATGTTCCCTTTTTTGCACACACACAGCCTACTGACTGTTTAATAATCAATTATTCAACACACTCCCTATGGGCTTCCTTTCATTTTGAAGTGTCCCCGGGTTGGTGCATGAACACACACTTCCTACCTCAAAGAGCTGAATCTGTCACTCTCCTCTATTAACATTACACTAAAGTTAAGACAGAGTTTATCTTCTTCTCACAGTGTCAGATCAGCTCAGGGAGAAGGGTCTGGTCTTTGTAGTATGTTACAGGGTAATTCCAAGACAGTAAGGGGCTCTCTCCCTATTGAGGCAGGAGTAGATACGGTACAGTAGAGGCTGCCCCAGCCTGGAACTGGAGGTGCCAGTTGTAAATGAGTGGGGGTGACGTTTCCTTACCAAGGTGTATTGTGGTTGTGTAAAGTGTAATATGTGCTGTGAGTCCCCCAGTGAAGATGCTGTAAAGAGATGTGATATGAGCTGGAGGCTGGGAGGAAATGGGGGATGTGGTTTGTGTACGGATAAAGAGACAAGTTGATAAACAGGGAAATGATAAAAGAAACAAAATAAATGGCAAGCAGGAAGTCAAGGTTCTAGAAGTTAGTCTAGGGGGGACAAGTGGGGGCAGGGTATGGGGATGATGGGGCTCAAGGACCCTGTGTGGATACAGGTACAAGGGCAGCCTGGGTCAAGGGTGTTGACTTAGAATGCTCTTCTTTCTTTCCTTCTCCAGGACCTGGGAGGGATGGGTACTTGTTCAATATGGGATTAGGGTAGAGATTCTTTTTTTTCTTCTTTTTAAGAGAGAGAGCAAGAGAGCAGAGGTTGGTAGTGGTGGTGGGGAGGGGCAGAGGGAGAGCGAGAATCTTAAGCAGATTCTTATGGGGATCCATCTCATGACCCTGAGATCAGACCTGAGCCGAAATCAAGAGTTGGATGCTCAACTGACTAAGCCATAGGGTAGGGGCTGTTAACTTGGGGTTCACCAAAGGGTCTTGGATAGACTTACAGGAGCCTATGAACTTATATGGGAAAATATGTTTTTATTTTAACATCTAATTGAAATTTACCGTTTCCTTCAATTACTAAATGTAGACAACAAACTTCCATAGTATTAGCACTATCTGTGACTTTGCTACCAATAAAAGTCTCTGATATTTTAATTTTACTTCATGTTGTAGCTGTTGCAGATGTCTCAAACATTATTTATGCGCATCACTACTTTGAAATTATGGAAGCTATTAGATCCTCTGATAGATGTCTTTGTTTAATGTGTTAATAAAGAAGCACATAGATTCCTATATCTGATTTTAAAAACTTGTTGATAACTGTATTTCAACATCTTTGGTTTCTTTTGTTATTCATTGTGTTTTATTTTATGCATTTAAAGATAATATTCTGAGAAATAATGTGCAGGCTTCAACAGATTGCCAGCATAGTCTTTGGGCAGAAAAGATCAAGAAAGTGGGTTAAATGGTGTGGAAAGGGGCAGATGGCTGGAGAGACTTTTACCCTTGAGCCTGGGGGAAGGGGCTTTGGACAGAGAAAAATGAGAAGCCACCCTGGGGGGAGCTAGGACTCATGTGTCTGCACATTGGGCCAGCCATTGCAGGTGCAGTTGTTCCTGGGTGCTCCTCAGGCTTGCTCTGGCCCCCAGAACAGAAGATGGAACTGGAAGAATGTAGGTCCCTGGGGCTGTTGTTCAAGGATGGTGGGTCTGGGAGGCTGAGCTGGGGTGGGGATGCTGACTATCTCATTGGTCCCAGATTCTCCATTTGGTAATTGAGTTGGCAAGTCTGAGATCAGAGCCAGGCTTCGCCCTGGACTGACTGCGTCAGCTTAAATCAGCTGTGGGACTCCCGAGCCTCGGTGTCCTCATCTCTGGATTGCCATTCATTCCACTAACTTTGATTAAACTCCAAGCACTGTGTAGGACAACGATGCCTCAATAGTCACCGAGGGGATTAAATGAGTTGCCATGTCTGACAGTGCTCTGAAAATGGATCTTCTCCTTGAAGAACTTTTCCTAAAAAAAATTATCCATTTCTCTTTGTTCTTAGCCTAGTTGCCCTTTGAAGAGAAGAGACTTGAGCCCTGCCAAAAAGGGTCCAGGCTTGGGAATTTGCAGCGCTGCTGGGCTGACCCTTCCAATCTTTCTGATGATGCCCTGTAAAGTGTCAGGAGTAGATTCCAGTGGTTTCTACCAGATGAGACCAGTCTGCTGGATTCAATTAGAGCTGTCAGCCTGGCTAACAGGGTGTGCATTGTTATTTATGCACTGAAGTACCATGGTAATTAAACTCATTCAAAGTCACGATGATTGGTTACTTAAGAGGGCCGAGTAATCATAAGTGAGGACTGTAATTTGAACGTACGTCACACTGTTTGGCTTAGAAGTACAGTGCAGTTTGTTCGAAAAAGGGTAAAGAAAAAAATGTTCACGTGTAAGAGGCAGAGCAGGAATGTTAGGGAAAGTGGGGCAAACCCTGCCGTGATCCAAAAGGCATGTCGAGACATAAAGATACCTCATTCTCTTGGTAGAACAAAGAGGGCACACCAACCCCTAAGAGCCAACAGAGTTCCAGCTCCCCCAGGTGAAGGCCTCCCGGAGACAAAACGCTAGGCCATTTCTGAAGATGGCAAACCTTGCTGGACCGCACCTCTTACGCGCCTACCTTCTAGCCTTGGTTGCCAGCCCCACCAGCTGCAAAGCCAGCTGAAGGTGATGCTCTGGGGCCAGACTCCTTGGATCCCACCTCTTCCACCAACTGCCTGGGGCACCATTGGCTAGTTGCTTAGCCTCTCTGGGCCTCAGTTTCTTTATCTGCAAAAATGGGGATAACAGTGGCTATCAGATCATTTTTACTGAAAATTAAGAGAGAGAATGATGATAAAGCACTGGTTTGGTACTTGGCCTACAGCAAATGCTAAATCAGTGTGAGTGGTTATCGATGGTATTGGAAGGTGGCTGTGGGTGGAAGCAAACTTGTCAGGTTCTCTGGTTGGGCGGCTGTCCCCTTCCCCCTTCTCCTCGAGCATCCTGTCTTCTGCACCCGTTGATTCCCTCTCTCCATTCATGACAAAATTCGAGCACATTCCTCTCTTGCACTTCAGTCTAAAAACTTGGTTTGCATCCTTCCCGGGAACAGAACAAATGGATCCCTGCTTATAGGAGCTTCAGGATTCTGATAGGAAAGTTCTTCAGAATCTTGGGGCAAGATCAGGAAATGCCACCTTCTTATCTCAGTGCTTGGAAATTAGCATGAGTGAGAACAGGGGAGGGAAGGGATTTGGCCACTTTTTAAATTGAAGGGACAGTTGCACTGCTTGTGAGTGGTGAGTTCTTGGGTAAAATGGCTTAATCTTTCTGAGCCCTGGGCTGACGTGGCCACGCTAGGTCTTCATCCACCACAAACTCCTTCTCCCCTTTTCATAGTGCAGTGTCCCTGAGAGGTGCCTGTCTAGCCAGAAATGTACTTATATTGAACTGGAGTCATATGACTCCTTCTCTCCAAAGGATTGTGAGTGGCAGTGATGTGTCTCACTAATGAGCTGAGGCTCTCTCTGCTTCCACTGGCAGGAAACAAAGGACTCCCAGACCCTGAAGGATGGTGGGGCCACAAAATGGAAGGTACCTGGGTCCCTAATCATCAAGTAGAGGAAAGCCACCTGTCAACCAGGGACACTTGCATTGGCCTTTTAAGTGAGTGAGCAGTACATTCCTCTTGGGCAAAGATCATGACAATGTTGGGTTTATTTGTTATAACAGCTAGTGTTACGAGAACTAATAAAGCCATAACAGGTAAAGAGGTTGTCGTGTTTTGAAGTGCTCCACAAACCCAGGCCGCAAATGCCCTGTTCATTGATTTATCCACCTGCCCATCTGTAAAAACAAATATTTATTGAGCATCTGTTGTCAGGCCCAGTTCTTAGAGATGGCGGGTACAACAATGAACAAGACAGCCCCCAAGGAGGTGGGGTCTTCTCAGGCAGAAGCAACAGCTCCCTTCTATCTGTGTGCCTGCCTCTACGACAGCCAGCTGTGTTGTATTTTGTTTTCTGTTTTTTTTAATGCATTGATTTCCCCCAGCAGCCTGTGAACTCTTACTCATTTGTCTTTGTATTCTAGACTACTGCACAGTGCTGGGCACACAGCGGGGGCTCACTGAGTATTTGTGGAGTTGATTTGAATATAAAACCATCAGAAATGATTATTTAGTTCTGTCAGGAGCCTGCATAATGCACTGTGTTTTGAAAGCGGCTTTTGTTTAGTCTCAGTGTCTAGAACACCAGCCCCTCTAACTGTGTGCATATGGCGGCTGAGCAAATTTCAATTAGTATGTGCATAAATACTCATATTTCTCAGACACAAGGTAGAATTTCTGTTTTCTTGTTTCTTTCATTTTCTTTTTTCTGGTTGTAAAACACATCTTCTCTAGTTCTTGGTAAACCTGACAACACTTCCTCAGGTTGATGAGACAGTCCATTAGATCCTCTACAAGGGGGACGTGAGGGTTTGGGGTAAGGGTAGGATGAGATGTGTTTCCATCTGTGAAGGCCTAGCCCTTTTTTTTTTTTTCTTTTCTAATTTTTAAAAATTCTAGTTAGTTAACATACAGTGCAATATTGGTTTCTGGAGTAGAATTCAGTGATTCATCACTTACATACAACACCCAATGCTCATCATATCAAATGCCCTCCTTAATACCCATCACCCATCTAGTCCATCCCCCACCCACCTCCCTCCATCTCACTCTCTCCATTCCTCAGTTTGTTTTTTGTCTTTAAGAGTCTCTTATGGTTTGTTTTCCTCTTTCTTTTTCCTTCCCGCCTCCCATATGTTCATCTGTTTTGTTTCTTAAATTCCACATATGAATGAAATATGGTATTCTCTGACTTATTTTGCTTACCATAAAACAATCTTGCAAATGGCAAGATTTCCTTTTTTTGATGGCCAAGTAATATTCCATTGTGTATATATATATGCACCACATCTTCTTTATCCATTCACCAGTCAATGGACATTGGGGCTCTCTCCATACTTTGGCTATTGTTGATAAGGCTGCCATAAACATTGGGGTGCATGTGCCCCCCTTCAAACCTGTATTTTTATATCCTTTGGGTAAATACCTAGTAGTGAAATTGTTGGATAATAGGGTAGTTCTATTTTTAACTTTTTGAGGAACCTCCATACTGTTCTCCAGAGTGGCTGCATCAGTTTGCTTTCCCACCAACAGTGTAAGAAAGTTTCCCTTTCTCCTCATCCTCGAAGGCCTAGACTTTGACCTTCTTTCTTCAAACTCAAGTCAGACTGGCAATCAGAGGTGCATGATAAAGATAAAAGCGTACTTGAGAAATGTTCTCTTCAGTTTCTGTTTTTTTAAAAAAACATTTTATTTATTTATTTGACAGATAGGGAGCACAAGTAGGCAGAGCGGCAGGCAGAGGGAGAGGGAGAAGCAGGCTCTCCGCTGAGCGGGGAGCCTGACATGGGGCTCGATCCTAGGACCCTGGGATCATGACCTGAGCTGAAGGCAGACTCTTAACCAACTGAGCCACCCAGGTGCCCCATTCTCTTCTGTTTCTGATAAAGATCAATCTGGGATTCCCTTAGGAACCTGTTGCAGGAAGATGGAGAGGAAGAGAAGAGAGCTCTTATTTGGTGAGATCTCCAGTCTCTAAAAGGTCCCAGGTGTACAAAATGTCAACAAGACAGGTCACCACTGTGGTGTAATTTATGGTCCAGAGCCTCCAAGGATCAGGGCAAGGCTAGACTTGACCCCAAACCCCATCCTACCTGGGGTCTCCTCCTTCCCTCCCTGCCTTCCAGGTTTCTCCTGGCCATATTCTCTCAATGCATCACATTCATCTGAATCCCTGTCCCAAGTTCTGCTTCCAGGGGCACTAACCCCCAGATATCTACTCTGTGCCAGGTGCCATGGTAGGTCCTCACAACCAAGGCTTGAGGAAAGAATGCCCCACCCTGCCCCCTGGCCACAAAGAAGGCTTCCAGGCTCCTCTGAATCCTTTCACTGGTTTGGAAACTCAAACTGCCCACCTCTTGCTGGTGGGTGAGGTTACTGCATGTGAGTGAGCCAGGTCTTTGCTCTGCCTGCCAACAGAAGGTAGAGACTGGCTATCCAGGCCCACATGGCTGGCTGGTGGGGTCCATGGAGTCTGGGGCTGTTCTGAAGACCTGGTCATATAGCTTTCTTCCCACGGGGGAGCACGCTCACCCCGAGATATAAATCTGGGGGCAGGAGGTAGGGGGCCTCACTTGAACCTCTGGACTTCCCTGTGTTCCCCAATACCGCCTTTTCTAGAGATCTTGGTGTTGTACTTTACATGTGCCTGCCTATTAATGCAGCCAAGACTCTGTTTCTTGTCTGTTTGTGGATCCTCAAGGGACTGGTTTCTCAGCAGAAAGCCAGAGGGAGAAGAGGAATGAGCGATAGGGTTTAAGCACCCAGGCCCTATGCTGAACCCTTAACAAAACCCTACAAAGTAAATATGATTTCCCATTTGACGACTAATAAGCCTGACTCACTGAAGCTTAGGAAGTTTAGATGGCCCGAGGATGCAATTAATATTGTTTGAACTGGGATTTGAACCTTGGATTGTCTGGATCCAAAGCTCAGGCTTTTTCATCTGCCACAGAGGCTGACAAGCTAGAGGTAGAATTCTGTGTTATTAGAACACAGCCCTGTATACCCATTTGTGTTCTGTTACGGCCTCCCGTGTGCTGTAGTGGTGGAGATGAGTAGGTGCAACAGGGGCCACTGGGCTTGTGAAGCCCAGAGTATCTGCTACCAGGATCATTCCAGATTGCCGATCTCTGGTCGACACTCTACTCCCTTAGGGAGTGTTGTTTTTATAATCCAGGGACCCCAAGACAACAAGGTGTGGAAAGATACCTGCTCTTAAAATCAGAAGACCTGTGTACCATTCTGGCTGTGCAATCCTAGTCAGGTCTTGATCTTCTCTTAGTCTTGGTTTATTCATGGAGAGAAGAACAGCCATGATATATTTTCATTCTGAGGGTCAAATCAAGTAACAAAGATAATTAATGATTTCAGGTAAGGATTCCATGTGCTCACTGCATGCCAACTGTGTGCATACAGACATTATCTCTTTTGATCCTTACAAGTGTCCGGCACATGGCGGACACACAGCAAGAAGTTGTTGGATGGACGAGGTAGGTACTGTTATTCCCACTTCTCAGATGAGGAAGCTGAGGCCCAGAGAAGTGAAGTGACTTCCTCAGGGATTGGCTGCTTGTGACAGCAGAAGCTGTTGGGTCCAGGGCAGGCAAGAGGCAGGAAGAATCATGAAAGGCAGTGTTTTCATGCTGGGGTTTTTCTCCTGCTGAGAAGACCTGTGATTTGGGGGGCTTATTTTCACTGTAGGTAGTGAAGATTGCTTCCTCTCAGCTTCTCCTCCTTGGTGGAAATTCCACAATTTAATCAGATTCTATTCTGTCCTCTTCAGCTCCCCCTGCATTTTCTAGTGACTGGGATTGTCAGCAAACCCATCATCTTCTTGTGGATGCGCGTCAGCAAAACAAAGATTAGCTGCTTCAGAAAAGTGAACACTTGGGAGTCATAATTATGAGAATCGCTTTTAGTTTTGGGTCCATTTGAATGAGTTTGAGCCACATGCAAGCCAGACAGCAGGCTTGAAAACCTTTCTAGTTGTGGTGCTGGTTATTTTGGTCATATGAGAAGATGTGGAACACTCACTCTGCCTTCACAGGGCAGATAAAGCCACCTCTACTCACCCGCTGCCCCTTACCCATGTGGACACTTACAGATGGAGAATAGAATTCCTGAGAGCTGCTCAGGAATGTTGTAGCTTTAATGAGGAAAGCATTTTGGTTCTAGGAAAAGGGAAATAAATTGAGTTGACTGGGGGAAAGATCATTGCCTTAGTTTGGGTTTCCCTGGAAGCAGACTCTGAGACATGGATTGGAAAGCAAGTGCCCTATTTGGGTTGGGATTCCAGGAAACACTGGCAGGAAACAGTGGGAAGTGAGACAGAAGGGAAGGAAGCTGATACAGGGTGTGTTCTCAGGCAGATTACTGCCACGGGCAAATGAAGATTAATTCCATGGAAGCTCTGAAAGCCAGAGCAGAAACACACTTCAAATTTACCTTCTTAAAGGAGCAGGGAGCTGGGGTATTCACAGAATACCTCCCGTCAGTCACTAGTTGAGGTCTGACATTTTTAGGTTGCTTTGCTGGAAGACCACACAGATAGAAGTTAGTTGGCGTGCCCTGAGATGGGCTCAAGGAGATGTGGTGGGCCACCTACAGAATCTGTTACAAGCTCTGGGTCTGAAACCAGACTGCCTGAGTTCTGACCTCAGATTCTTCTTCCTATTTGCTGTGTGACCTTGGCAAGTTACTTAACCTCTCTAGTCTTATCTGTCAGATAAGAAATATTCACTTGCTAGGTGATGGTGAAGATGAAAAGAGATAAGGCACACAAGATACTTACAGGGCACCTGGCATAAGGCAAGCACTCAATAGATCTTAGCTATTATTATTATTAATTAGTATAGTCTATTAAAATTGGATGGGGAACATTCAGACAGAAGATGTTATTGGGTAAAAGGGTCAAGGAACAATGACTCAAGGTGGTTTCCAAGAGCTATGTGATGTAGAGTAAAATAATGAATAAATAAAGGGGCCAGTCCTTACAGAAAGTGGGTTATTTTGAGAATGGTAGACAGGAAGTAGCCATGGAAGAACGGGTGGTGGAGGCAGGCCACATTGAGCTCAAATATATTCTTTTTCCTGCCTCAAATGTGGAGGACTGTGCACCCCCTCCAACTGATAGGGATGCAGAACCCCACCTCCAGAATCTTGTGTTGCATGGAGCCACAGGTGTAATTAGGGGCAGAATTATTTGCAGTAGCAATTGGGACACAGAAGTCATTTTACTCAAGAACTTCAAAGATATGAAATTGAACTCCAAAGACAGCAATCTGTCAGCAGTAGATAGCATTGCCTGTAAGGCGGTGTCTTGGGGCCAGTGGGAAATTTTAAACTCTCGAGCTTCCTTTCAGATCTTAGCTTGCTTGTAGTAAGATCTTCTGTACAGGTGATGATGCCCATTTAGCTTGAATCAAATGCTTCTGTACCCATGGGCTGAACTTGTAGGTGTAGCAAACTGACCAGTGTCCTAGGGCGTGATGTCCACCATGATGCAAAACAGCTGGGATACAGGTCATTACCATGGTGACAATGGGTCACACGAAAGCTTTCTAGGTGTCGAACCACGTGAAAAATGCTTCACAAAATTTTTTTCTTCTCTTCATAGTCAAAGGGGGGTGTCTCTACTATGACAGTCTGCCCACCTTCCTTCCATAGGGCATATTAAAATCACCCTTCTTTGCACCTAGTGGCTTTCTCAAGGGCCTTCTCTCCAGCTGGCCTTTCATCACAGAACCCCAGGAGCATTTGGAGGTACTGGGCTGGAGATGGAGGAGGCGTTCTCTTTATCCAGCTTAGGGTCCTGCTCTCTTTCCCAAAGAGTCAACGTGTTGTACTGGGGGAGAACCACTAGCTCATTGTCATGGCCAAAGCTGAGGCGGGGGAGGGCCATTTTGTCTCTGGGTTCAGCAACCCTCCTAGTGGTTAGCAGACAGCAGCATAATGGCCAGCCAGTGTGAAACTGTGCAAATTGCCTCATAAATAACTCGTAATGCACAGGCAACAGGGAGAGACCATAGCTTATGGATAAATGACTCCCTGCCATTTCGGGGTATGAAACCAGGGCTAATCCGGACCTCTCCATGGGGATTCATTAACTTCTATGGGTTTCCTGCATGCAGACCTGCTGGGACGTGGGCCCCTCGCTTGGCACTTCTCTTGGCATTGCGGTGGGGGCAACAGACTTCTGAGCAGGGCCATTAGGAGGGGGAGAGTAAGTACCTTTAACAAACAAGCTGGGGGGGAGCCCTGCAGGAGCAGTACATTTTCTCTGGAGAGCTCACTTTCTGAGGAAGTCTCTTTGTGGGGTAGAGGAAAACATAATAATAACAGCTAACATTTACTGGGTGCTTTCTCTGTGCCAGACACTGTACTAAGTTTTCTCATGCATTAGCTCATGTAATTCCTACAAAAATCCTATTAAGTAGATACTATTATTTGTCTTTTTTTATAGAGGAAGGAGCTAAGGCTCTCAGGGGCTTAGTTACTTGTTTTAGGTAATATAACCAGTATCTGGTGAGTGTGTTAGTTAGCTTTCGTTATATTGTGGTAACAAATGAGCCTACACTCTAAAGTGGTTTAAAATAATAGGATTTTTTCACTCGTGTCTTAATGCCACTCATGTATCACGTGCTCTACTCTATCTGTCTTTATCTCAGCATTCAGGCTGAAAGAGTGGCTCCTATTTGGGACATATATTATTGTGGTGGAAGAAAAGCAAAGGAAAACTGGGAGAGCCAGCCAGGGTGGTTAATTCTTCCGCTCAGAATTGGCATAGATCACTTCTCACATTTCATTGGCTAAGAAGGTCACATGGCCAAGCCTTCTTTCAGTGGGCAAGGAGGTCTCCTCCCCCCATAGGGAGGTACTGCTTAATGAGGAGGGGGGAGATGTTTAACTCTCTTGCAGGAACGCAGAGAGTAGAGAATCATGTAAGCTACACAGGTGGTTTTACTCGGATCTCTGTAAGTATTTATTTTGTGCTTTTAATCTCTGACTTCATGGATTTGGAGGTGAGAGACCTGGGCTTGGGTTGTGGCTCAGCACTGAGAAGCTGTGTGACTGAAAGCAGACCTCTTCCCCTATCTGGGCCCTGGTGTCCCTGTCTGAGGTAGACACCCTCAGAGACCCAGAGACAACGACTTGAGTGCGAGTAGTTTATTTGGGAGGTGGTCCCAAGGAAGCCCCAGTAAGGATGGGAAAGTAAGATAGGAAAAGAAAGGAAGTCAGTAAGGTGTGTCTTATCAAGCAGGTGACCTCAGAGCAGCCGAGACCCAGTTCTGCCAAGAGACACACCTGGTGGGTGGGTGGGGGGAATACACCCCTCAGAGTCCTCTCACTGAGGGGGGAGGAAGCTGGGCTATTTACGTACCGGCTCCCAGGCTGTCATTGGTTGAGGGCTATTTCTGGGGGTATTTTGACTCTCCTGCAGCCAGAATAAAGCCTTTGGGCAGAATTCTGTGTTTGGAATAAGCATCCTTTGGTGTCCAGAGGTGAGCTAAAGTCTGTCTAAACTGAGCGGTGGTGACTAGAAAAGCTTTAAGGTTTCTGCTTTTCATCGCCTGTGCCCACAGCCTCGCCTGGCACTGGCCGGGACCTACCTCAGTGGTCTGGCCAAGCGTGGGGACAATGGGCATTTGCATTTCCCCTGCACCCTCCTGCGAAGCACCCTGACTCACTACCGGCTCTCCCTCTGTCCTTTCCACTGCGAAACCATCTGCTTTGCAGGATGCTCTCTTGTCTGTCTCCTGCCCTTTGTCACTCTGCACGCTGCAGCTCTTGCTGCCTGCTTGAGCGGAGGGTGCTCTTTCTCGCACATACCCTGCTTTCCGTGGTCACAGGGAGGCAGCATCAGTGATCTATTCGATTCTCACCACCACATGCAAACCAGGCTCTCCCATTCTATGCAAGGTGCCCTTTTGCTTTGAAGCCCTTGCCATGGCACTCTCCCACCCCTTTTGTACTCCTCCTCTATTAGCCCCACTCCCCTACCCCCACCGAGCTCCAGGCACCTAAGGCTGGCTCCCAACCTGCCTTCCCTGTCTGAGCCATCACCCTGGGCCTCTCCCTTGTCTACAGGGTTGGTGCATCCCACACCTAGAGTTCTTGCACCCACACTCCCGCCTAGTTCAGGCCGCCTACGCCTCTCTCCAGGACGACGAAAACAGCCTCCTCACCAGTCCCATTCTGCATGCATCCCTGCCTCAATATTTGCCTCCCTGCTCATCCCCACTTTGGCTAAAAGGACCTCTCTAAAATATGAGTGAGTGTAAAGCAAAGTGTAGTGGTTAAGAGTGGGGACTCCAGAGACAGACTGTCTGGGTTTAAATCCTCTAACTGCCACTTAGGAACTGTGGGAGTTTGGGCAAGCCACTGACCCAATCTGTGCCTCAGTTTCCTCATCTGCCACCTGGGCCTACCTCATCGGATTGTTGCAGTGAAAAGTGAGTTAACATCCATTACGTGCTTAGAATGCCACTGGGCTTATTATGACCTTCTGCTAAATAAATCAAATTCGAGGATGATGCCTTCTCCCTGCTGCAAAGCCTCTAGGCTCCCTCCCAGTTGCCACAGGGCAGAGTCTGAGCTGACCAGTCTTGCACTTAGGGCTCTGGGTCATTGGCCTCCCTTTTCAATATCAATCCCCTCAGTGCTTTGAATCCACATTTTATGATCTAGCTGTTTCATCATGTTAGTCTTTGCACATGCTGTTCCTTTTGCTTGGTGTGCATTTGCCCATTTCCTATTGACCTCTCAGGACCCACCTCAGGCTTTGCTTCCTTTAGAAAGCTACTGGGTCTTCTCTAGTAGAGATAATTGCCTTCCACCTGGTAGCGACTGGGCCATGCCCCTATTTTAGGGTCAGGACTAGGACGAGGAGAGTGGGGCACTTTCCTTACTGGAAAAACTTAAGGGGGTGTCAAGAAAACTCTGTAATCAAGATAGAGAATATTTGAATATTTGAAAAAAAAACCCAAATGTATACAGTAGATCTATGTTGTACAAAATATCAAAATTTAAAATAAAGGCGGGCTCTAACTCTGCACTGGTAAGACTTGCTCCATTTGCCTCACTTGAATCCTGGTTCTGTTGGACCCTGGGCTAGCATGAAAGACCATGTGGTGGGGAGCCCAGTTGTCCCAGCTGAGGTCATCTGAGACCAGTCTGTAGCCAGCTAGCCCTGTACATATCACAGAGTCCAACCAAGACCAGTAGAGCCATCTGTTTGACCCACTGCTGACAATAGACCTGTAAACAAGCCAAAATGACCCGTAGACCTGTGAGCGATATCAATGCTTGTGTTTTTCAGCTTCGTGTTTTGGATGGTTTGTTATGCAATAGTAGCTAACTGATACACTCCCTCTGGCCACAGAGCCTTTGAGCACACTTTACCTCTGCCCAGTGGGCTCTTTCTGCCCCGACCCCCTTTGTTCTTTAGATGTTGACCAAAGTGTCACTGCTTTCGAGGGGTCTTCCTTTACTCCCCTGACTAGGTCAGAGCTCCCTCTGACAGGCTCTCATTCTGCTGTGTAACCCCATCTTTGCTTTTGACGACAGTCGTAATTCCACATTTATTTATGTGATTGTCTGATGTCAGTCTCCTCTGTTAGACAGCAAGCTACCTGAGGGCAAGAATTGTGCACTTGAGGTTTCTATTGCATCTCAGCATGTAGTAGGTGCTTGATAAATGTGCTGGGTGAGTGAACACATACATGAATTTTTTTTTAAATACAACATTCGAGGGGGTCAACCGGGCCCCATGATTTCTCTGTTGTTGTTTTTTTTTTTTAACCCAGTGGTATAACAGGTAAAACAGATCCATGATGCCCAGGCTAATGCCCCTCTCCTGGGGCCCCCTCCACCCCTGTGCACCCTAAAGAAGTCTTCTTCTGAGCAGGGTCACCGTCAGAACCTAAATTATGATGTGAATGGTGCCCCCTGGAGTTGAGTGGTACCCGGGCTGTCGGGCCATACACAGCAGCCGTGTCCTGAGAGAAGTAACTCTGGCTGATCTCAGCTGCCGCAGAGTGGAGGAGGGGGGATAGACTTGAAGATTGCGGCTGGAGGGCTAGAGGGAGGGAGGCTCCAAGCCTCCTCAGCCCCCCTTCTCCAGCAGTTGCCCCCTCTCTGGCAATTTGAAGTCCTGCCCCAGGCCCCTCCCTGTGGCCCTGGAGGCCTTGTGGGTGTCCCACTGAGCATGGGATCTGCTCCTGGTTCCCTGACTTCCACGTGCTGTGATGGCTAACTCGTTTTTAATTCTCAGTCTGGCAAGGCAGTGTAGGTGAAGACGGCTGCCCGGGTTCAAATCCCAGCACTGTCTCTTACTCACCACACAGCTTTGGGCAAGTAACTTAACCTCTCTGTGCTTCAGTTCCCCACTTGTGGCATGGGCTCGGAGCTAGGTTGTTAGAGGGTCACACTGAGCCGGAGCACGGGAAGGTACAGGGATGCCTGCTGCATGTGAGTATGATATCCGTGTTCTTCTCCTTCCCTTCCACTGTGGCTGCCCGAGGTCCTGATGGGAGGCTGACAGTCCAGCACATGCAGCCAGGCGGCACCTCCTGCTTCCTGTCTGCGAGCACCGTAAGGCTCCAGGCTATGGCTCTGTTCTTTGAAGGGCTTGCTCTGCAGGAGAAATGTCCTTGGGCAGGAAGCAGGGCTGCGACTCCATCCCCTAAGCTTCTGCCCACCCTCTCCAAGGCTCTCTCTGAGCCTTTCGCTCCACGTTCAGCCTCATCAACACTATATTATAAAATTCTTTTCCAGCTCTCTGTCCAGAGTCATTGTAATTATAATCACTGCTGTAATCACATTCAACTTTTTAGCTCCCCACCGAGGCGTGAGAGCATCGTCACTGGCCTAAGAGGCCTGTCTGTCCCACCTCAGCACCCTGGGAACAGGCTGTCCCCTGCCCCTACCCCATCCTTCCCCCCATGGTCGAGGTCATGGGGCCTTGCCCTCACCCTCAGAGATGCCTCCTTTATTTAAATTCTCTCTCCCAAACTTTGGCACCCTGGGGACAGCCTGCCCCCCTGGGACAGTGGTGGCTGTGAGGCCTGGCACTGTGCCGTCAAACCCTCTCTCCTGGGTGCACTGCTCCCTGGGGCACCCTCTGCCCCTGGGTGGGCCTGCATCGAGGAATGTAGACGATGTCACACTAGGCAGGGGATGACAGTTTTTCTCTCATCCTTCTGTGATGCTCTTTTGGCATTTCTCCTGCTGTTCCTGACATGGGTGCTGACTGGAGACATGAAAAGCAGACAGGGCTGCTGACCGGGGGTGGGGGGTGGGGGGCTTTCCCTTGGGACCTGGGGTGGAGGTGAGATCCCTGTGGCAAGAGAACATGTTCTGCCTTCGTGCGACAGAATGGGGTGTGCCGACATTTCCGGGGTGTCCCGACAGCGCTGCATCTCCAGGGTCTCCACACCTTGGAGTGCTTTGCCCGCTGTTAGGGCCTGAACTGTGTCCCCCCCAAATTCATGTGCTGAATTCTGGACCCCCAGGGCCTCAGAAGGTGGCTGTTTGGAGATAGGGCCTTTAAAGGGGTGATGAAGTTAAAATCTGGTTCACGAGGGTGGGTCCTCATCTAGTGACCGGTGTGTTTATAAGAAGAGGCAGTTAGGACATGGCACCGAGGGCGGACCATGTAGACACCCCTGTAAGCCAGGGAGAGATCAGGAGTCAAACCTGCCCATGCCTCTGTCTCAGACTTCTAGTGCCCAGAGCTGGTGAGAGCACAGACTTCTGTTGTGTAAGCCCCCGGTCTGCGGTACTTTGTTACGGCTGCCCTAGCGGGAAATACACCTGCCTTTTGCCCATTCCCCTTTGGGCAGGTGGGGGACCCGCATGAGTCAGTCTCCTGAGATGCTGATTTAGGAGCCAGGGGCCAAGTGGATTAAGTGTTGTTTGGGGGGAGATTTTTCCTCTGGCCAGCACATCCAGGCAGTTCGAGATGCCCTCTTGTGGAGGTAGCTGGGAGGCAAATAGCAATTTCTTGCTTGTAGAGCTTGTTAGCAGCTATTATCCTTGAACTATATTCTCCGTGCAGGGCGCTGTGCCCATCTCTTGATGAGCATTGTTTCACACTAACAGCAATCCAGGGAGGCAAGTTCTATCTACAGCTTCATTTTGGGGAGAAGGAAATTAAAGCTTAGAGAGTTCAGTAACATGCCCAAGAGCGCACAGCCAGGGAGTGGCAGGGCTGGTACGTGCACCCAGCGCTGTGTCCTGCCGACAGGGACTATGTCATCAGGACTTGGAGCAGTCCTAGAGGTCACTCCTGCTTGCCACAAAAAACCCTTTCAGATAGTCTGTCTGTGTAACGTTGCTTTTCTTTCACGGGCCACTTGAAAGGGAAGCCTCGCTGAAACCCTGGGAGATGCTGGGAGCAAGAGGTGGGTGTCCCAGGGGCCTGTGTGTTGGCATGTGGCCAGTGGTCAGGGACCAGGAGTCTCCCTCATGTGTGGAAAGTGCTATGCTGGTGGCTTTAGCCCTGTGCAGTACCTTCCATATGCGCTGGTTCTGACCCAGTGTGGCTTCTGGCTGAGGGCAGAGGTCAGTGTCCATGGCTTTGCCAGCCTTGGAAGTCTCTACAGCAGACCCTGCCCTGCAGCTAGGACAGAGCTGAGGCAGGAGGTCACTGGGATGACTGGGTGCAATGTCCCAGGTAGTGAGATTGTTGCCCATTTTTATTCCCAGACTGCTGTGGCCTGGAATTTTGGCAAATATTAATAGTCGTGGTAAAAACAGCTCCTGGAGGATTTACTCTGTACTTAGCATGCCCCCAGGCAATGTGTTAATGTGTCTCTGGCACTAAGACATCTAACCCTAACAGCGCTGTGCTGGGGGAGTTATTACCAGCCTCCTTTCATAGCGACTTAAGAGGTTTAAGTAACTTCTACAAGGTCACTGACCCAGGAAGTGAGGAAATGTCCCAATAAAACCGATGTCTGTCTTGAAAGTTCACGTGTGCAACCCTGGCCGCACCTGTCTGTGACTGTGAACGTGAATGCTAAGCTCCGGGTGTGGGTGGCTCAGGCACTCCAATGATAGGAAGGCACCTACTCTGTGCCACATCACGCCGTTCACGCAGTTTGTTTAATCATTATAACAAGGCCCAGAAAACCTGACAAGAGGCAGGTAGGAGTAGCCTCATTTTGCAGAGGAAGAAACTAAGACTTGGGCAGGATAAACCACTTGCTCATTGTCACGTCCTGGTGACCAGAACAGCTGGGGTTCAGACTCAGGCTGTCTGACTCAAAAGCCCCCTCTCCTCCTCTCAGCCTCTGTAATGGAAACAGCAGGGAATCGCAGGGAGGTTTGCCATGAGCCTCCCCGCCCCATCACCTCATATCTTTCAGCTGCTTTCTAAAAGACCCAAGGCAGGGTCCGGGCATCCTGCCTGTGCCACGGGCAGAGGGCTTCCCATGGCAGCCCTGAGAGCCTACACCCAGCCCACACGTGGGAGGGCTGAGCTGCTCCCCTCTCCGCTTTATTGATGTGGAGTGAGTTGAAGGTTATTGCAATGAATAATAAATGAGCTATCATAGCGAAGCCGATTATTTCGAAGTGTTACTGATGTTTGTGCTGATAAAAATGAATAAATGGCTAAGTGTTTGCAGGGAATGGAAGAGAAAAGGCATAAAGAGGAAATTCATATGTGCCTCTGATAGTTAGAAACAATGAGTCTTGAAACAGAGGCAATCAAGGAATGGGATAAAGCAGCTTTGTGATTTGTTATGTAGGGAAAATAATGACAGAATCTTTCATCTTGGCCATGTTGGCTGCAAAGTGGAAATAGACATTGGCTTTGAACAGAGAAGATAAGAGACCAAGAGGAAAATAAAGTTCAGAACAGTGAATATGAGAGCCAAATTGTTGCTTGGTATTTGTCATGGACTGAAAACATATAGAGGAAGGACACAGATGCAGCCATGACGTCTTTGCTGATAGAGGAGAGGCCCCCCTGGCCCTAAACATGAGGGAGGATTACTCTCAGGATGGGGAGCCAAGGTCAGACGCAGGAGGATTATGAAAAGTCAAATTCGGTGGATGCAGTCAATCAGCCACGACTCTTTATACTGATTGCCCTCATCCAACTGTTTGCACCTTTTCCCTCTGCTGAGATACATTCCCAGGGTCACTCCTGTCAAACTGGCTGCAACTCTTCCTCCTCCTTTATGGTTCAGAAAAGCATACCAGAATCCAGGAGAGTGAGGATGATGCTATGTCTTTGGTTCCCAAACTGTGTGCCAAGCTGCCACAGAGCCCCGCCGCAAACCCAGAGGGGTGCTGTGGGATACTTTAAATATTTTGAGGGAAACTTCAAAAGCCTCTGGACATCATGCTACCAGCTCAAGGTAATTCACAGTTTCAACATTAGGGTGCACCACACTCCTTTTGATGATGTCATATCTTTGCAAAACTGGGTTTGCAATTATTGCCGTGATAAGAATCAGGTTCGTGTGGAGCAGGCAATGAGGGTGGTGGTGTCCAGTCTGATTCCAAGGTGTGAGAAGTCCTACAGCACTCAGCAGGTACACACACCCCATTGCTAAGTAATTATAGTTATTTGAGAGTGAAATCAAAATATATTTTCTGTCCATTTTCGTGCATTTAAAAAAATGACCTACTAACTTAGTTATGTGAAGACATAAATACTTATTAAATTATTAGAACCTAACTACTCAGAAAACATAATCATTAGGTATTTCTGTTGGCCTGGCACTCCCATGGAAAAGGTTGCAGGGACACTAAGGATTCTGTGGATAAAAACTCTGGGAAATTGTACAATAGCTAAATCGTGGAAGGAGCCGAGATGCCCTTCAACAGATGACTGGATTAAGAAGCTGTGGTCCATATATACAATGGAATATTACTCAGCTATCAGAAAGAACGAATTCTCAACATTTGCTGCAACATGGACGGCACTGGAGGAGATAATGCTAAGTGAAATAAGTCAAGCAGAGAAAGACAATTATCATATGATTTCTCTCATCTATGGAACATAAGAACTAGGATGATCGGTAGGGGAAGAAAGGGATAAAGAAAAGGGGGGTAATCAGAAGGGGGAATGAAACATGAGAGACTATGGACTATGAGAAACAAACTGAAGACTTCAGAGGGGAGGGGGTGGGGGAATGGGATAGTCTGGTGATGGGTAGTAAGGAGGGCACGTATTGCATGGTGCACTGGGTGTTATACGCAACTAATGAAGCATCGAACTTTACATCGGAATCTGGGGATGTACTGTATGGTGATTAACATAATATAATAAAAAAATCATTAAAGAAAACTCTGGGAAATTGTGTGTTAAGTGTCAGTCAGGTCCTAGTGGGAAACCAATGGCACCCTCCAGCTGGGTAATGTGAAGAGGGTTTAAGAAAATAACTCTTTCCAAAGGTGTGGGCAGCAAATGGAGAAATCACAAGGAATAGGCAATATCTTGGGGTTAGTGCTGGGGGGAAGGAGTAGGGGGAATTAGGAGGAAGAACCACAACCTGTAGAGAGAGCTGTGGGGACAGGGAATATGAACTTCAGCCAAGCAACACGGTCAGCTTCAGCCCTCTGCATGGAGGAGCCTGCCACTGTGCTACGTTTCACAGAGCTCAACCTGTAACGCTGGTCTGGCAAAGCTATGCTGTGCCGGTGGTTCTCAAACTATGCCTGCAGGGAACCCTGAGCTATTCAAATTCCTTCCACACTGAAATCACATCACAGTGGTCTTTTCCAAGCTCATCAATAACATCAATGTCTCAGAATAGAACTTGCTCAATTTAAGCTTTTCTCCCATAAATTTTCTATAAACTGAGCCCTAAATGAATGAACAATAAATATTAATGAGAAATTTTAAAATGTGATTTTTAAAAGGAGCGTTTTATGTATTGTTATTTTTTGAGATGCAGACACCTGCATGCATATAATACAGTCATATTTTCTGCCAGTAAAATTGTTTCTGACTCGTGTGACAGAATTAAGTACATCAATTTTTTTTCATGTGGTTATGCAGAAAGCATACCATCTTCCCAATGTCTCAATGAATTTGAAACTGTTTTGATAGAAAATTTGCATATGGTATAAAATTTAAGTTCTAGAATATTCTGATATTACTATTAGCATCATCATCATCACCGTTATCACATCATCTCTTTACAAGGGACTCATAATCTGTCCTTTCCATAGTCTTCACTACATTATCTTAAACAGCGGTTTTTCAAGTGAGGCCCTTGGAACAGGGGCAAATGCAGAAGCATTCCTAGCTTGCAGGCTGTAAGAAAACAGGTGGCAGTTCAGATTTGGCCTGCAAGCTATTGTTTGCTGACCTCTGTACTAGACCTCATGAAGGCAGAGGGAATATGTTTTGCTCACTAGCATACACTCCTCAGCACCCAGCACGGTGCCTGATACATGGTGGCCACTCAAAAAAAAAAAAAAATCTATTGAGGGGTGCCCGGGTGGTACAGTCAGTTAAGCCTCCAACTTTTGATTTCAGCTCAGGTCGTGATCTCAGGGTGGTGGCTTCAGCTCCATGTCAGATTCCATGGTCAGGGTGAAGTCTGCTTGAGGCTCTCTCTCCCTCTCTTTCTGCCCCTCCCCCTGTTCTCTCTCTGTCTCTCTAAAGTAAATAAATAAATTTTTTAAAAAATCTGTTGAATGATTGAAAAATGAATAAATGAATATGGTCGGTTCTCCTTTGTTTCCTCTTCTCTAAACTTGTCCAAAAAAACTGAGGCAAGGGAGTTAAGAGGGAGTAATCAGAAGGTATTCAATGCCTTCTCTTATCTGCATTTTAAGTAGAAACTTAATTTTAATTCTTCTTATTTTAGTGAAAGTCAAAGATTAAATAGAAGTTTCCTAGAAGGGGGGGCTTGGGTGGCTCAGTCAGTTAAGTGTCTGCCTTCAGCTCAGGTCATGATAGCAGGGTCCTGGGATCGAGTCCCACATCGGGCTCCCTGCTTAGCGGGGAGCCTGCTTCTCCTTCTCCCTCTGCCCCTCCCTCCACTCGTACTCTCACTCACTTTCTCATAAATAAATAAATAAATAAATAAATAAATACATAAAATCTTTAAAAAAATTTTTCTATAAGGATTTTATTGTTAATCTGCTATGAAGCTCTGAAATGCTAGACCCAGAGCTCAAATATGTCAGTGTTTTTTAAAACCTAAGAGTGAATCCAGAATTATAAAATTGTTTTGTATTTAAACCCAGAGGGAGTTTTAAGATTAAGCATGATTGTTTATAGTCAAAAGTTTGTAAAAATGTGTTCGTAATACTAAGAATTTTGTGGTTTTAAATGTTCCAGGTTGTGAATTACTTTTTGAATATGTGGTAACTCAAGATGAGTAATTGGTATTGGGGTCGGATTGCAGTTTCTGTAAAATGTATTTTAGGCTTTGCACTCGCGCTGTAAAGGGAAATACTTGCTGGCCTGGAGGCCGTAACTGAGCTGGTGCTGAGCTTCCTGGGAGCGAGTGACATCAATGAGCTCTAACCATTGAAGCATCCTGGAGAAGCATTTCTGAGAAATTTATAAAGAATGAGTTTCAAAGAGTGATTACGGACATGGGAAGAATAAATAGGAAAGAGCCTCAAATGTTGATCTCCCTCCTGGGATGGGACATATGTCCTAACTCACCTATGGGAGGGGAACAGAACATCCCTGGCCCCTGAGATCAGGGTTGTGGGTCCTAACAGTAAATTTGTGCTGGTTGGAACTTCCCACTGCTCTATACCTTCTCTTTCTGGCTCATTCTTAACTATTATTATTGCATTTTTAAAAAAGTATTTATTTATTTGAGAGAGAGAGAGAGCACAAGTGGAGGGGGGACATAGGAAGGGCAGAGGGAGAGGGAGAAAAGTACCCTGGGATCATGCTCTGAGCTGAAAGCAGGCGGACGCTTAACCAACTGAGCCACCCAGGCACCATTATTACATTTTAATAATTCAATGCAGTGTGTGTGTAGAAAGAGCTTAACTAGGCAGAAGAAGGAGACAGTCATCATGTT
Organism: Ailuropoda melanoleuca; assembly: GCF_002007445.2. NCBI lineage: Eukaryota > Metazoa > Chordata > Mammalia > Carnivora > Ursidae > Ailuropoda > Ailuropoda melanoleuca. Next base: position 63,038,855 of record NC_048230.1, on the reverse strand, counting down.
CATGGGAATCCCTCTGTTCATATCATCATTCCACAATCCAAGGGTAGCAGGAATCATGACTTTTTCTCTTTCTCCATCACTGCTGCCCTCCTCCCTCATTTAATCGAGGCTGCGCCCACCCTCTGGACCAGGCAAGGGCACATGATCCTGGTCTAGCCAATCGAAGGATTACACCGTCCTGGCCATAGTGATTAGTTCAAAGATGGGCATGTGTCCTCAGATAGACCAATGAGCACCATTCCCTGGGCTTGGGCGCACAGACTGAGGAAGTAGGGTTTATTCACCTGCTGGAGTGGTTAAAGGACTGGGCAGCTGTTAGGAAATGGCTGCCCGTGGTCTTGCAGTGATGAGGGAAGGACCTCCTGAGAGGGGAGGCAGCACTGAGGATGGCCATTGTCAATTTACTTTACCTCGTAGAACTTTCGCTTTCCAGTCTTTAAAGTGGTGGAGGGTACTATCTATCTTACAGAGTTGTTTTGTGGGTCAAATGCCAAATACTGTGTATTTGAAAAGCATTTCCGTCTTCCTTTCCATCCTTTCTCTCTCTCTTTTCCTTCTTCCTTTTCCTTCCTTCCTCCCTCCCTCTTTTCTTTCCTTCTTTCCTCCCTTCCCCCCTCCTTCTATTTGACCCGGAAAGGGAGATTATTTGGGCACAGACTCAACAACTTTTATTAGTGAGTGCTCTTCCATGGGACTGGGGCAGCCATTGAACAGTCACCTTGGAGGCCTCAGTGAAGGGGATGTTTGCAGGGCTGGTGTGGCCACCCAGAGGGTGCGAGGCTGAAATAGGTGCAGGGTGGAGGTTATGGGGGGGCAGGTTTTTGTTGACCATAAGGAATACACTTCTAAACCAAGAGCTTTACAGTAAAGGCAAGGGCATCTTGGAGGTGGTGAGTTTCCATTCTTGGGGGCATCCAGCCAAAGCCTGTTGGCCCTTTATCAGTGATGCGATAGAAGGGACTTAACACGCAGGGGGCCGTTTGGACTAAGTTTCCAAGACGGCTTCTGACTTGTAAACCTTGACGTATGACTTCCTCATCTAATGCTGGGACAAAGTGCTCCCTTCAAGCTGGATTGAGAAAAATATCAGGTGGTAAAGGTATTATTTCCCTATGGCAGTGGTAATCAAACTCTTCAGGGCATCAAAGTCATCTGGAAGACTTGTTAAGACACAAATGGTTGGACTACGACCCCAGAATGTCTGATTTAACAGCTCTGTGGTGGGTGCCCAAATCTGAATTACTAACAGGTTCCCTGGCGATGTTGATGCTTCTGGTCCAGGGACCACACTTTGAGAACTCCTCTCCTGTGGGCTCACTAGTTTTATGGATGGAAGCTGGTGAGTTGTTGGAAAAGCACCAGGCTAGGAGTAGGAGACCTGAGTTCTTGCTCCTTGCTACTCTAACTGTGCATCTTTGGGCAGGTCACCCACTCTCCCTGGGCCTCACTTTGCTCGTTGCTGAAAAGAGACCTGTTCAACTAGATCACTGGAGTCCCCCTTCTCAGTGCAGTGCACCTCCATCAGTCAGCTCTCCTTTTTTGTGGGCACCATGTGTTCACAGATTATTTTTTCCCCAGAGAAATATAACATGTAATTAAAGAACAACTTGGTTAACCTTATTTTTGGCAAATGTCTGATCTTTGGGGGGCCTTTTTGACCAAAGACAGTAGCTCTTGGATAGTAGCTCAGGGATCTGTTCCATAACCACTGGGGTAAATGACATTTAAAGTTTTGGGGCACCTGGGTGGCTCAGTCGGTTGAGTGTCCAACTCTTGGTTTTGGCTCAGGTCATGATCTCAGGGTCGTGAGATCGAGCCCCACGTGTGTGGAGCTTGCTTGAGATTCTCTCCCTCTGCCTCTGTTCCTCCCCCTGCTTATGCACTCCCTCTCTGTTTCTCCGAATAAGTAAATAAAATCTTTAAAAAAATAAATTTTCTCCTCATAGCTCAAAGTTGTGACATTCCAGAATATTCAGAACACAATGCCAAATCTTGACTTAGCTTTTGGGAGGGTGGTGAGCCTCGCTCTGGCTGTTGGCCCACCGCTGGTTGAGGATATAGCTGGGAGCTTTCAGGCATCAGTGGGAAGTTCGAGTGGTTGCCTTCGAAAGCCGCTTCCTCAGTTCTTAGGCTGTGGTTTTAGGTCCCCATGACCTCTCCCGGGTCGTCTTTTGGGGCCCCACAATTGAGAGTTTGGGAGTGGTACTGACGCAGAGATTTTTGTGTTCATGAACTGAGCATGTTCTCCAGGAAAGCTGTTAGTTTTCAAAAGAGATGAAAGAATTAAATGGGCTTAGATGTTTCCTGTTAGAGCTGATTTTGATTCTTGTTAATGTGAATGAGTTCAGACGTGTCTTATGTTGATAAGCATATCACCTGTGCCTCACACGCCCAGAAGGGATGGTTGCTGAACATGTGGGCCTCTGCTAGCTGCCGCAAACCCTGACTCTACCGCTTGGCAACACCTCCGTACCCACATCTTTTCCAGCCAAGTGAACTGTTAGCTTACCCTGAAAACACATGTGAGTTTGATCATTTGCATGCAGGGCATGGAGCCGAACTGCTCCTCTCCATTGGTAGAGAGAGGGGGGCTTGCTGTTCTGAATATCTTTTTCTCTTTGGGAGCATGTAAGACCAGATGTGTCCGTGAACTGGCTTTGAGGCTTTCCCCATATGCTCAAATTGATAAGATTCTTTTTTATGCAACCGTTTCCTAAGCACTAACTCCCTCCCAGGCTCCCTGTGAGGTCCTGAGAAGAGCCTGTTCCCTCCCCCACCCCATCCCGCCATTCCTCACAGTTGAGCAGGGCAGCCAGTCTCTAAGCAGACTTTAAGGGAATTGGAAGGCTAAGCGCAGTGAGGAAGAGCATGGCCTCCCTGGGGCTCTCAGGAAAGGCTGTTCTTCAGATCAGGGGAGTAGCTAACTTGGACGATGATGCAAGCGAAGTAGGAGGCGGGCTCTTCTCATGGGAAAATCAATTGACGTTTTAACGCTGCATCGTTGAAGGAGGTGGTCCTTGCCAAGCAAAAGAGGGAGAATTTCCCAGCAGAGGAAGTGGCCTGTGCCAACCCACAGTCTCTTCCGGGTGGGTCAGAAGGCTGCGTGGTTGGGTCCAGATGGGAGGCGGGCCGGTGGGAGTGCGGGTGTGAAGTCAGGAAGATCAAGACCAGACTGCAACGTTTCTTTTGTGCCACGCTATAGAGCAGTGGTCCTCAAACCTGAACGGGCCTCAGAATCGCCTGTGGTTAAAACTCAGCTTGATGGGCCCCTCCTCGAGAGTTTCTGATTCAGTAGGTCTGGGTGGGGCCTGGAAACCTGCATTTCTAACAAGTGCCTGGGTGATGCTATTGGTCTAGGGGCCACACTTGGAGAACTGCTGCTGTAGAGTTGGCATCTTTGAGCAATTGGATGCTTCTAGAGATGTTCTTGGGGGTGTAACAATGTGAAACTCGTGTTTTGGAAGGCGTGTTCTGACAGAAATTGTGGAGACCATGTTGGAGTGGGTAGTTAGGGGACAAAAAGATGAGTGAGGTGGTGGCTGGAGCAGTTGAAGCAGCAGATGAAGGGTGAGGCCTGAGCTGGGTGGGCTTCAGGGGGCGGACACTGGGCGGTGGGATACGGCTCTCAGCCTGGAATTCGGGCTCCGCGTCAGGAACCCCCTACTGGCATCCAGTTTACTTCCTTGCTGGTGAGTCATTCTGCAGATGGGATCATCGAGGCTCCGAGTCACGCACTAGGTCCATCCAGGGCTGCACGGAGGGCACAGGGCTGCCTCTCAATGACAGGAAATAGGTATTATTTTTAGCCAAAATCTGCAGGATGATCTATTGCGGTTTTCATTTTCTCAGCACATTTTATTCAATTTTATTAGGTCATTTAACAAATAATTTTAATTTTCTGCTTAGATCAGAATTTCAGAAAGTAATGTACTGTTGTACTGTTAATGAGTCCCCTAATAATCTCTAGGAGAATGCGATTTGCAAATCATTCTCGAATATAACTGTCACTCAGCCTGGTTGCCAATTAGCACAGTCCTCAGCCGTTCTCCCTGAGAGGGCCTGGAGATTTCTGGAAGATTCTTATACCTGGCTGAGCTTCCCATGAGGCCTCTGCAGGAAGGGAAGCAGATAAGGGAGCTAGAGCTTACTTCAGTACTGAGCTGTGACACATGCTGTGTTCTTGTTCCCTCCACAGGCACCTGGTTCATAATCTCAAAACTGAGTGGCACTCTGGGTTGGGTGGAACAAGTAATTGTAACAGCTTGGCAGGTTAACCATGAAGCCATTCTGGGACTTTAGCTGCAGGATGGTGGAATAAGAAAAGGGGATAAGACATAAAACGTATTGAACACTGTTTTATGCTGGATGCTGGTGTAGGACCCTCTGTTAAATTAATGTTATTTTAAATGAAAATGATACATTAAAATGTTTTTTGTTGTAAATGATTTTTAGCAATAGACCATTCACTTTTTACTCAGCTAACAGAGTTAAGAGGAACAAGGGTTGGCAAACTATAACCCACGGGCCAAATCTATCCTGCAGGTATTTTTTGTGAATAAAGTTTTATGGCACACAGCCACACCCTTTCAGTTATATATTGTCTGTAGCAGTTTTCACGCTCCAACGGTAAAGTTGAATGTTTGTGACAAAGACTGGATGGTCCACAAGCTGAAAATATTTGCTATCTGGCCCTTATAGAATTTTGCCAACTCCTGGTTTAGAATATGGACTCTCTGCCTTTCTCTGTTGATCTATATGCTGGGTGTGTTCATAGACTCTATTTAATTGTGCACATAAGGGCTCCTGGGTGGCTCAGTTGGTTAAGTGTCTGCCTTCGGCTCAGGGGAGCCTGCTTCTCCCTCCCTCTCTCTCTCTCATGAATAAATGAATAAAATCTTTGAAAAAATAATTGTCCACATAATTGAGGTTGTACCGTAGGCATTGTTATGATACTTGACTTTTTTTTTCTTGATTATGTATCTTGGGGATCATTTCATGGCAGAATATCATTTCGTTGATTTGTATTTTGTGGCCGCATAGTTATTTATAATATAAATATCTTGTAATTAATTGATGCTTTCTTTTTTGTATTACAGTCAATTATCTTTGCTAGTTTTCTTAAATACACCTTTTGTTTTGGAATAATTTTAGATTTTACAGAAAAGTTGCAGAGATCATACAGAGTTCCTGTATACTTGTTACCCAGTTTCCCCTACTGTATCTTATACTACCGTGGTATATTTGTCAAAATAAGAAGTCAGCAGTGGTCCTTTTTTTTTTTTTGTTTTTTTGAAGTGGAGTTGACACACAGTGTTACATTACTTTTGGATGTACAACCTAGTGATTCCACAGTTCTGTGCTTAACGCTCTTCTCCCCATAAGTATAGACACCATCTGTCACCACACAACACCATCACAATACCAGCATTGGTACTATTTATTAATTTTTAGTTATACCAGTAATGCGTCAAAACCCTTCTCCTTGTAAAAATAACAGTATAGGTGAGGTTAAAGTTCTCCTTGATCTTCCATCCTAATCTCAGGACCCTCGCCCCAATTTCTGCTTCAACTCTGACGTTTATCCTTGAAGGTTTCTGTGCGCGGTCACCATACACACAAACACATGGGTAACATTGAAGTGTAGTACTGTTTTGTGGTTTAAAAATATAAGTAGTGTCATGTGCCGCGCTTATCATTCTTCAGCCTTTGTTTTCTGGAAAGGTCTTGGACATCTGTTCGTGGTCACGAACAGAGATTGGACTCATTCTTTTGCTGGCTGCGTAGCTTCTCCATAATATGAATACGACATAGTCTGTTGAGCCATTTTCCTATTGATGGCCATTTGGGTTGCTTCTATTTCTTTTTACTGTTATGAACAATGCTGCAATCAGCATCCTGTACATTCAGCTTTTTTGTGCACGTGTGTAATTATTTTTTTTGAGGGATAGATTCCTGTAATTAAAATCACTGGGTCAGTGGGCATGTATGTACATTTTTCAGTAGATACGACGAAATTGGTGTCTGAAAATCTTTATTATCATGTATCTCCACTGCAATGTGTTAGCGTACCTTTTCCTAATAATTGTCACCAGTGAAAATTTGTTTTTTTTTTCCAGGCTGAGTAATACTATATTAATAAGATAGATAATGTAGACTTCAGAATGAAGAAAATTACCAGAGGCAGAGAGGGACATTACAGAATGATAAAAGGATCAATCCACTGAGAACACATAGCAGTGGGCACAGTCATGTTGTATAGACATGGCTACAAAAATATAAAGTACCACTGCAAAATTGTATCTGTGAGGGCTAAACATGTGCCTGCCGCATGAGGTAACAGCTCCAGTCCTGGCTGCAGACCTCAGAGAGATGAGTGCATCCGTCCACCCCACACCAAAGGCAAAGACAAGTAGGAGTATGTTCACAGCAGCTCTAGTCACAGTAGCCGGGAGGCAGAAAACCACCCAAGTTTCTGCCATCGCTGAACGGACATACAGACCACAGAGCATTCCTGTATTGGAATAGTATATGGCGATGAAAAAGAGTGAATTACCGTTACACACAGTGGCATGGGTGGAGATCAGATACCATGCTGATGAAAAACACTAGCACCAAAGAGTACATACTGGAGAGTAAGTTTGAACCTATATCAAGTTCAAAAACAAGGACGGAATATTAATCTATGGTATAGAAGCCAGTAGAGTGGTTCCTTTGTGATTGGGAATGAGCACAAGAAACCTTCGGGGGTAGTGCACTATATCTAGAAATACAATATATTTTAATCTGGTGGTTACATGGGTGTACCCATAGGTGAAAACTCATTGACCCTTAAGATTTGTGCCCTCTCTATATATCTTAATAAAAATGTAAAAAATATATATAATACACGGCAGATTCTGACTTGAGCCACATTGTTAATTATTTACTTTATGCCAGACACTGCTCAGCTATAGACATCTGCATGTCATGTCCTGAGTCTCCCCTCATCCATAACCCTGGACACCTGCCTCAGTTTCTCTTCTGCATTCTAACTCCTTGCTGGATCGGAGTGTGTCTCTGAACTTCAGCCATGTGACTGGGCTCAGATACTCAGCTCCTGGTAGTGCCCCGACCTCAGGAGGGTCTTCGTGTCTCCAGTCATTGCTTGGTCAATGCTTCATGGAAAGCCTGTTTGCTCCTGTTTGACCATGAATGTTCTTTCCGTTGGAGAGGTTTGCAGCTGATTGCAGCCCTAGAAGGAGGCTTCTCAGCAATCCACGAGCTTGCATAGACCACCTGGGGCACTGGCCTCTTTGCTGAGGACCCCCAGCCCAGCTTACTGTTTGCACCGTCTCTGCTGTCCACCTTCTCTGCTTCCGGGCCCTCCCTGCCCTGTCCCCGTGCACACCATTGCCAGATGCCTCCTGCAGTGATGATAAACGCCTCTCTCGGTGCTTCACAGAGCTGCTGTCTCAGTCACAGGCGTCAGCTTGAGTACAGCTGAGAGCTGAGATGGTCCCACTCATGTCCCCTCTAACTTCCCTTCTAATGAGCCTCCTGATTTTAGTGGTGCTATTTCCTGTGGGGCTAAAGGAAGATGAGATTTTTATCAAGGGATGTGCCTGAGCCTCCTCGTTGCCGGTGAATCCACCCGGGAGTCTTTGCTGCAAATGTGCCCGTTTGTCATTTCACGCCTTGCTTGGAGCACCAGCTTCGCTGCCAGGAATGATCAAATCTCTTCTCGCAAAGCCGCTACTAGAACAGATAGCTGGAGAGATGACCCCACTGACAGCCCATTACTATACAAATTCAAAAATGATTCAGCAGTTTGGGGATGAGAGCTCCATGGGGGCACAAAGCATTCTCAGCTTTGGCTGTGGGGTGGGATGGGAACCTTGGTCATTGGCGGGCAATGCCAGGTGCTTTGTGCCTGAGAAATATGTGTCTGTGTGCCAGATGTCTCACGAAGTATTAGTTGGACCCATCTGTGGGCCAGCCCAGGAGTCTCTGGGCTGGTGGGCCCAGGTTCCTTGTTTTTAACTGCTTTTTCTTGCTTTTCATATAAAAAAATAAGGAGTGGTTTATTAGCTAGTTCATTTTGACCAGTTTCCTTTCCATCACTAACCTGCAATAATTTGTAGTATTTCTGAAACAAAAGCAGCAGAGAGCTCCTCTGGAATTACTACTGGTGAATCAAGTTTCCAAAACAGAATGGTTATCAGTTATGCAGTGTAAGGAGTATGTCTACATGCTGCAGGGCACTGGCTGTGCATAGCTGTCTTTGGGGGGGGGTCAATGAATGCCTTTTATCCTGGCAGTGATCTTCCACCAAGACACCAGGGTGCTGGGCCTGGCTGGACGAGACCTGGGGACCATTTTCTAGGCTTTCAACCTTGGATAAGTCACAGAAAGACATGTTCACAGAGTTGGAACTGCTCAGCTATAGCTTGCCCCCTCTGCATCTGCTTTGCTTCTCCACCTTATATCTATTTGGATGCTTCTAAGACTGGAGTCCTCATTACCTCTTGAGAGGAGCCTAATTCAATGGCCAGAAAGTCTGACTATCACATGTAAGTGGAGATCATTCATTCCTTTGTTCTTTGGTTGTTGACTGTATTTGCAACAACATCTCTAGGTTCGCTGACATGAGTACATGTATAGTCACATCTTGTCCATTCCAGGAAGGTGGTCCCTGTGGAATCCTCCTCGAGTTGACCTGTCCACAAATAGACATGGTTTGTGCATTTATTTTTTAAGAGAGAAGGAGGAGAGAATGCCTGAGAACATGAGGCAGGCGTGAGATTTGAGGAGGAGGGCTCACACTCCTGGTAGCTCCAGCTTACCTTGTTCTCAGCAAAGGCAGCATGTGGAGCAACTGGCCAAGATCAGTTCCCACTTCCCCCTGCCATTCTCATCTTCCCTCCAGAACCACCATTTCCAAATCTGAGTCCAGGAAGAATGAGACTCAAATTCATCCCAAGAGATCGAAGAGACTGGTGTCATGGAAGATGTGCCATGGGACCACACTGTGGGCATGGATGGGACATTCTGGGTCTTGTTGACGCCACGGAATGAATCAAACTCTGCTGGCCTCATGCCCTCCTCCATTCCACCTTATTCCTCCATTCTTGTTCACCTTGCTGTTAAAGTACAGGTCAGGACTCCCAGAGGCCCTGGCCATAGTTGGTTGGTGCCTGGTCAGAGGGCCGTGGGACTTTTTCAAGGGGGTCCTAAAGCAGAGAGGCCAGAGAGAGAATCCGAAGGTTAGACAGAGAGGAGGCAAAGCCTGTGGCTGGGAGATGAGGTGCAGATCAAGTGGCCAGAATTTGGCAGAGTTGAAAGCAGGCTGTGCTGTGGGAGACAGAGCTTGTCGGGACGATCAGTCCAGGATTCAGAGCAGCAAAGAGGGCAAGATTGTGTTAGAGGCTTCCTTTCATGCTCTGTGGGCAGAAGTCTGGGTTGGCCTGAATGGTTATTAGAGCCATGGAGGGATGGGTGCTTTCATTTTATTCCATGCCAATCTGTTGGGTTCGTGCTGTATGTGTCTAAAGATCTGTTGGACATAACCACATAGCCACATCCCCCGCAGAGCCACTTCAGTCTTACGCTCCAACAGAAGCCATTATTCCCTTCCTCACATTTCCTGCCCTGGGAAGGGCACTGCCCTTCACTTAATTCCCTAAGGCAGAAATCTTTTCCTTTCTTGCTTCTCCTGATCTCTCCCTAAGTCTGTTTTCCCTCCTAAATACCCTTTGAAAACCATCTCCTGCCCTCCCTGCCCTGTGTCAGCCAGTTCTAGTGTTTCTCCCCTGGGGCAAAACAACCTCCCAGATCCTTCTCTTCCTGCTCTCTCTCTTGCAAATCGGCCTTCTATGTGGTCACCTTTCTATGCCCAAAACTTAAGCATGTCACTTCCTCACCCAGGATGAATCCTTGCTGCCTTCGAGGCAACGCCCTGACCTTGCACGACTCATGAGACACCCCAAGAGCTGCTGAAGTATCTGGCTCCATCTGCCTCCACTTTCCCACCAGCACTCCTATTCCTCCTCATCGCTAACATGTATTCAGCAATTAATGTGTGCTGGGTCCTGTGCTGAGAACTCTACATACATTGTTATCACTGATTCCAAGAACAAGCCCATCTGTAGGTCTGCCCCAGCCTGACCGCCGCATGGCACGCCTTCCTCTCTGCTCAGACTTATCCCAACAATCCGTGTTTTTCGGAAAGCAAGCACTTACACAGACTTTGTATCAGACTTAGTGGATTTGAATGCTGACTTTTTCACTTAGAAGCTGGGTTACTGTGTGCATGCGATTTAACTTACCAATTTCTCTGTCTGTGTGATAGGAAGAATGATGGTCCCAACCTTGTAATAGAGGCCGCCGCATAGTGCCGCTGTGAGGATTGAAGGAGAACATAACTGCAAAGCGCTTAGCATGATGCCTGGAACATGAGAAGTGCCCAGCAAATGCTAGGTGTGACTCTGTATGCTCTCTATACCCATTCTTCCTTCTGGAAGTGTTATAGACCCGGACAGTCTGGTTCACTCACTGCTCATCCCTCAAACTCATCCCCTTCCCCTGCAAACCTTGTGCAACCTCCTTAATGATCTCAGAGGGTCCTGTGCTTACCTCCGACCCCCTATTTAGTGCCCTGGAGCAGTTGTGGTTTTCCTGTTTCTATGATGTTTGAACGTCTCAAGGGTAGGGTCTGTCCTTGGTCATTCATGTGCCAGGGGGCCAAGCACAGAGTCTGACCCAGAGCATTGGTTCGCCAGTGGACAGAAGGAACAAGCAAGCACTCTCGAGATCGCGGACAGAGGAGGAATGCCTTCTGTGTCGGCCATTTCACTGAGTGCCCTGTTCTACAACCTGATGGGTGGCAGAACTTAGGAGGCCTGTCCCACTTCTGACCTCCTGACAAATTTAATGTAGGTTTGGGGCTGTTTTTATCCTGGATCCCCCCTCACCCAACTCTAGAAGTGGAGCCACATTTGCATACTGCAGCCATGATCAAGTTAAAAGAATAGTGGAGATGAAAGGAGCCAAAAGCCAGGTCTCTTGGGCAATTTCCCTGGTAATGCAGGAACAGAATTATCCAAGGAGTGATTGACAAATTAGAAGCACTTTGCACCTAATTTTAATGCATTTGGCTCCTTGAGAGGAGGAATATGTTAAACTTGAAATTATTCACCTTGCAGTAGCTTCTGTCTTTCAAATCAAAATCAATCTTCATGTGGGGTACTAAATCTTAAGGAAACAAATTGCTTTCTATGGTACATTGCACTCTTTAAATGGCTTTATTTGGAGGGCCAGATGAACAAGTTAATTTCAGCAGCACAGCTGGCTGGCGATTGTGGAGTGGGCACATTCACGTGTCGTTGGAGAGAGCCTGGTCTGGTGCTCATTAACCACCCTTGGATTAAAGAAACAGTGAGAGTAATTGGCACATGCACTGGACCATGGGGTGGAGATTAAGATGGAGTTTCAAGACCCAAGTTGGCGTGTTGATATACAAGATTGTGAACTTGATCCTCAGGGCATCCTTTTTCTCTCCAGTTACGTGGCTCCTGGATATGGGTACTTTCCTAGCTCAGGACCATATTATCCCCCTTGTTAATCACCGTGGAAACCCATCCTTGGGAAGAGATCTCGTAGAATCATTCACATAAAGTTGATCATAACTGGTAACAGCTTTAAGTATTGTTTTTTTTTAATCTCAAGTGATAATTTAATATCATAAGAAGATGAAACCAAAGGAGTTCATCTCTAATTAAGGAATTTTTTTTTAAATTTATTTATTCAACAGAGATAGAGACAGCCAGTGAGAGAGGGAACACAAGCAGGGGGAGTGGGAGAGGAAGAAGCAGGCTCATAGCAGAGGAGCCTGATGTGGGGCTCGATCCCATAACGCCGGGATCACGCCCTGAGCCGAAGGCAGACGCTTAACCGCTGTGCCACCCAGGCGCCCCTCTAATTAAGGATTTTTGGCAAGAATTGGTGAGTAGGGACTTGGCGGTATCCCCTGTGGGATTTCCTACTCTAGAATCATTTTTGAGCTGGAAGGAAACCTCAGGGTTTTTCTAGTCTAATTTCCCACAGAATGCAGAAATTCCATTATAGAATACTTTAATAGTTACCTATTTTTTGCTTGAATGTCTTCAGTGATGGAGAACTCACTATTGCATAAGGCGGGCTGTTCCTTTGTTGGGTAGTTTTAATTAAAAAATTCCACCTCATTTTCAACTGAAATTGGTCTCCCCCAAACTTCCACCCATTAGATCTAATTCTGCACTCTGGTCCAACTGTCTTCCGAATGACAGTCCTTTACTGGTTTGAGGGTGATTCCCATGTCGCTTCTTCGTCCCTCCCTTGTCACCTCTCTGGGTTAAACACTCCCTGCTCCTTCAGCTGTCTCTCTCACTACACATCTCCCAGCTGTCTTTGGGTCCTGGCCCTTTCTCTTAGGACACATTCCAGTTTGTTCATGTTCTCCTTCAAATGCAGTGAATGTAATTTCTCTAACTGTAGCCCGACTTGGGGGAAATTATCTCATCGACGATGTTTTGAAGCTGAGCCTGTCCATCCTGGAGCAGTGCAAACAGGTTTCATGGCAGGACTTTGTCCTTATACCTATTACATTTGATTTGGTCTATTCTGGTCATCATTCTCTACCACCCTGCTTGTCTGCTATTCCTCTCAGCGACTTGCCATCCTCAGAGTTGATAAGCTTTCTTCCTGCCAGTCTCTCTGATGAGATATGAAAGGCCATTAAGGATAATTTACTTGGTAGGAAGAGGGGGTGGCAGCTGCAGCAGCAATTAAAAAAAAAACCTTCTTTTAAAAGTCATGTATGTTTACTTAAAACATTAACACCAAGAAAATAACAATTATCTATAAAAAAGCCATTTTTTTGTGCATATCCTTTCATAACACATTTATCCAATGGGTTCGTATATGTTTTTGCTTTTTCACTTAATCATGACTATTTTCCCCATGTTGTGTGTGTGTTTAAAGATTTTATTTACTTATTTGAGGGAGAGAGAAAGAGAGAGAGTGAGAGCAAGAGCATGAGTGAGGGGAGCCGCAGAGGGAGAGGGAAAAGCAGACTCCCGGCTGAGCAGGGAGCCTGATGCCAGGCTGGATCCCAGGGCCCAGAGATCATGACTTGCGCTGAAAGCAGACTTTTAACCGACTGAGCCACCTGGGCGCCCCCTTTCCCATGGTGTTAAGCAATCTGCTACAAGACCATTTTTAATGTCCTCATTACATGGGTATGCTATAATTTAATGAATCCCCTATTGCTGGGCATTTAGGTTGTTTTATAATTTTTCCCTCTTGTGAACTGTGCTGCTAGGTTCTTGCACTCATCTGTGATAAATTCCTAGAAACAGAATCGCCAAGGACAATGGGTAGGCAAAATTTTTGATATTTGTTTCCAAACTGCACTTCAGAAATATCGTTTAAATGTACTATTTTGTATTTCAAGAAGGAGCAGAACTAAATGCTCCACCTAAAATTCTTGCTTTAAATATATACATTTAGGTTATATATATATATATATATATCTCATATTTATTTACTATAAATATATATATTTATATTATATATAAATACCTATATTTATATATAACTAAATGCTCCACCTAAAATTCTTGCTTTAAATATATATATATATATATTTACCTAAAATACATATATATTTACTATAAATATATATTTACTTTGTTCTAGAATATTTTTAGTATTTTAGACTGCCATTTTAGTAGTTTATTTCTTTAAAATAAAAAAAACGCTGGGGACAGCGTTTTTAGAACTGACACTTAAATATACCCTTTCTCACTCGGGCTGCATGATGTGATTGGCAATGATATGATCAGTATTTCAAACTTCAGACCCCAGATCCTGGGGGTTTTGAGGAAGTAACCTGGAAGATTCACCTTTTCTAAAACAAACCAAAATATCTGGTCAGTTTTACTCAAAACAGGTGGTCCTAATTTCTGGTTGTATTTGTAATAGTATCAGTTCAGATAGTTTTTGGGCTCTAGACATACAGCATAGTTAAATGGATCCTCCAAACTGGAATCTGATTTTTTATTATTTTTGCAAAACACACGAAATACACTGATTCCAACTAAGTATAGTAGGTCTACTCTTCCAGAGAATGAATATAAGGCAATCAGACAGCTGCTGACTGTCAAATGAACTGGTATTTCTCAAGTTCCAAAGTGAGTTGCTAAAATGTAAATCACTTCTTTCCACACATATGAAAACTATAAAATTCCACAGGGAAACAAGCCTTTGTTTTAGCATAAAACTCAGAAGATGTTCCTAACTTGTTGTCCATCTGACCACGGAGGGGTTGTCTAGCGCCTGGGATTATAGTTGGTTGCATGTAACAGAAACCCAACAAGAATGGTTTATTCAGCTGGAGTTCATTTTGTTCATATGACAAGATGTCCAGAGCTGGTGCAGCTGACTGAAGAGGTTGCCAAGAATCCAAACAGCACCTAACTGCTTGGTCCACCATCTCTGCTAGGAGATTTTTATCGTCTGGGTTGCAAGATGTCGGGAGGATGGGGAAAAGCTAAAACTGTGTGTAAGCTTGTTATGTCTCTTTGGATTAGAAAAATAATCTGTTTCAGGGGCACCTGGATAGCTCAGTGGGTTAAGCAACTGACTCTTGATTTTCGGCTCAGGTTATGATCTCATGGTCATGAGATCGAGTCCCCAGTCAAGCTCTGCACTGGGCATGGAGCCTGCTTCAGATTCTCTCTCTCCCTCTCTCTCTGCCCCTCCCCTCCCCCCTGCTCTTGTGTGCTCTCTTTCTCTAAGAAAAAAGAGAGGAAAAAGGAAAATAAATAATCTGTTTCCATTTTATTGCCTCAAACAGGGTCTACATGGCCACTTCCTAGCTGCAAGGAAGTCTGAAAATGAGAAATGGGTCTCCCTCATGTTATGTCCTTCTCTGCTTCCCTCTGCCCCTCCTTTCTGATTTTTTCCCCTTCTCCTTAGCTCCTTCTTTCAGTGACCACATTAGGAAATTTAGAAACCAACCTATTTGCTATGATTATACACCAGACTTCCATGTTTCTCATTGTAAAGTGAGGTTGGCATGTTTTTAAATCTAAATATTTAAAACACAAACCCATTCCTTTTTTCCCCACTACTACAAGTTGACTTTTACTTAAGTACAACTATGAATCACTTTTTCTTTCTAGTGCTTTCAAAAAAAATCATGAAGAACTACTTTTAATGATCTGCTGATCAACAACTCAATTAAGTACATTTTCAATCTCGTTGAAAGCACGGAATTGGAAACTGTGACTTATCAAAGGATCAGTTACCACCTCATTAGAGTCATTCACTTTTTTTATTGTGGGTTTTTAAAATTCAACCTTTTGTTTTGAGATGATTATAGATTCACATTCACTTGTAAGAAACGATACAGAGAAACACAGAGTTGTGGGAACAATACAGAGGTACCATATTGTAGAACTATAGTACAGTATCATAACAAAGATATTGACAATGGCATTCTTAATGCATTTAAAATTTTCAGCCAGATATTTAAGATTTCATGGCGTGGTTTTGAATATGAAGGGAAGGGGTATGTTTTCCACGATTAAGGTTAAGGAAACAGTTATTGGGCCCAAAGCAGATATGAGGGCCCCTGCCAATTCCTGTTTCTCTTTAAGTTTGTCCCCCATTTTCTCTTCCTAGCACTTCCATAGCTGGATCCTTTCTTGTTTGAGTAGAATGAAAAAGACAAGGAAGGTCTGGGGCGCCTGGGTAGCTCAGTTGTTAAGCATCTGCCTTCAGCTCAGGGCGTGTTCAGCTCAGGGCGTGTTCCCGGGGTCCTGGGATTGAGCCCCACATCAGGCTCCTCCGATGGGAGCCTGCTTCTTCCTCTCCCACTCCCCCTGCTTGTGTTTCCTCTCTCACTGGCTGTCTGTCTCTGTGTCAAATAAATAAATAAAATCTTAAAAAAAAAAAAAAGACAAGGAAGCTCTAACATCTTGCTCCTCAAAAATGTGGTTTTTGAACTAGCAAGCATGGGCATCACTGGGGAGCTTGTTCAAAAAGCAGAACCTTGAGCTCCACTTAGCTTGCCCGAAACAGAACTTGCATTGTAGCAAAGCTCCCCAGGTGATTCACATGCATGTTCAAGATTGAGAATTTCTGGTGTAACAGATAACCAACCGGACAATCTTTTAAGCTGGACATATCCTTCTCTTGGGCTTCTCTGAAGAAGTCCCCCTGTACTCTGGTTTCTCTTCTGATTGTATAAACCTTTTGCCTTTTTTAAAGAACGTGTTTTATTTATTTATTTATTTATTTATTTATTTATTTATTTAGAGAGCACGAGTTGGGGGAGGGGTAGAGGGAGAAGGAGAGAGAATCTCAGCCAGACCATGCTGAGTGTGGAGTCCGCTGTGGGGCTCAACCTCTCAGCCCTGAGATCATGACGTGAGCCAAGACCAAGAGTCACCCAATGGAATGAGCCCTGAGTGTGGAGTCCACTGTGGGGCTCAATCTCTCAACCCTGAGATCATGACCTGAGCCGAGACCAAGAGTCACCCAATGGAATGAGCCATCCAGGCACCCCTCTCACCTTTTACTAAAGAGTCTACCTACAGTTCTAAGCACCTCCTTGCCACTGGGAACAAGGACCTGTCCTATGGACTGGTGCACGGAGTCAGGAGCCTAGATGACCACCATTTTCCCTCTGACCTCCCTCCCCTCACTGAACCTAGGGAATACGTAAAGGTAAAGGATTCCTTCCTCAGGTCCGATCCATAAGCCACGAAGCCTAGGATTCTGTCTCTGAAGTGGTAATTAAGGCAGGAATCCTGACAACCTGTGACTGTTCTCCTTCACAGCAATCTTAAAGACTGGAGACGTTGTCCTCATTCTTGCTTTTTGTTTTTTTTAACTTCCCCACTGATTATAGCTACTGGGATTTTACTAATGATCTTATCCATGCCATGTTTCATTTCATTTGATCTTCATAGAAACCCCGTGCTGTTGCTTTTAATACCCCATTTTACAGATGAGGAAGCTGAGCTGTCAGGGGTGAAAGAAGGTACTGGGATCTCACAGAAGCTATGTGGGCAGTACGCAGTGGGACAGCTGTAATAAAAAGGACAGATAATAACAAGTGTTGGAGAAGATGTGGAGAAATTAGAACACTCGGTCTCTGGTGGTGCAGACGTAAAATGACGCAACCACTTTGGGAAACAGTGTGGTAGTTCTGTACATGGTTACGCACAGCATTACCATACGACCCAGCGACTCCAGTCCTAGGTATATACCCAAGAAAACGAAACATATGTCCACGCAATGACTTGTATGGGAATGCTCATAGCATCACTCTTATTCATAGTAATAAAAAAATAGAAACAACCCAGATGCCCATCAACTGATGAATGGCTAAACAAACTTATATATCCACACAGTGGAATATTATTAGGCTATGAAAAAGAAGAAAATACTGATGTATGGGACAACCTGGATGAGCCCTGAAAACGTTTTGCGAAAGAATGAAAAGAGCCAAACACTACAGACCACATATTATATGATTCCGTTTACAGGAAATGTCCATTCTAGGCAAATTTATAGACACAGAAAGTCGATTAGTGGATGCCTAGGGCTTGAGGAGTATTGGGGAGTGCGGGAGAGTGAAAGCTAAGAGATGTAGATTTTTTGTGTGTGTGTGTGTGGGGTGGATAATGAAATGTTCTAAAATCGACCGTGGCGATGTTTGCACGACTCTGTGAAGGTGGTAAAATCCATTGAATTGTACACTTCAAGTGAGTGAATTGTATGGAAAGTGAATGTCGCTATAAAACTGTAAAAAACAGGGGAGCCTGGGTGGCTCAGTTGGTTAAGTGGCCAGCTCTTGATTTCAGCAGGTCATGATCTCAGGGTCCTGGGATCGAGCCCCCGCCAGGCTCCCCGACTCAGCAAGGAGTCTGCTTGAGGATTCTTTCTCTCCTTCACTCTCTCCCCGTCCAACTCACTCAACTCTCTCTTTCTCTCTAAAGATAAATAAATCTTTAAAAAAAAAAAAACCTGTAAAAAGCAAACAAAACAAATACAGGAAACTGCAAACCTATGTGGCCGAGTCGACAGTCCAAACCAGGCATTCCCTGTCTAGGTCCTGTACCCCTCTGTCACACCCCACCAAACTATGAAATCAGAGGCTCTCACCACAGGCTTGGCACTGACACCCTGATGCCCAGCACCCCATGACCAGTTACATTTGAAGCTCTGGAGTGGGTTCAGCATCAGATTTTAAAACTCCCCGGTGAGTCCCAAAGTGCGGCTGTGTTTTGGATGGAGAAACTTTTCCCGGGCTTGGCTCCACGGGCTCTGCTACCATGCGTCTCTGTTCACAGGCTGTGATCTACCAGGGATCTAAAAGATTTGGCATGAAATTTTGATCAAAGCAATTACCTGTATGCTTTTTCAGTGGAGGTTGTCTGAGGCGTAGCAGTCAGAGAAATTGAACTGTCAGAAACTAATATAAGAGTAATAAGGGAATATTTCTTCTTCGTTGGACACCCAAGATGAATAGCAGGTAAAATAAAATTTAAAATTAAATTGAATATGTATACGACTTTACTTTTTTGTTAAAGGACTATAACATGAATAATGAACATATTAAAAGGAGACGACCAGACCCTCAATTCCTTTCAATAATATTAGTGTTGTATATCCTAGCTTGAATAAAACACATTTCATAAAACACCTACACAGCTCTGCAATGCATTATGGATGGCCTCTCTGGAGAAATCTTACATGCCTTTCGATTCTGACATAGTGATACGGTAATAATAGGAGTCTTTGGCTTATAACTCTGCAGGCATTTTTATAACTTTTAGCTTTACTGATTGAAAGCTATGGCTTACCTCGCCTGGGTATTCACCTGCGGTAGTTTGGGAGAGGTGAATGGAGTAGAAATGACCCTCTTTTGCTCCCCTTATTGGTGGGGTTGTCGAGTCAAAAGCTAAATGGAAATGTATTTGAAATTGTATTAGTCGGGATGGAGTTTCAGCTGCTCGAAGAGAAACTTAAAATGGCAGTGGCTTAATAAATGAGTTTATTTTTCTCTCATAAAAATCCATGATGGTGTGGCTGCTTTGTCCTTTGCTAGTGGTCAGGGACTCAGGCTGCTTTGAGACTTGTTGCTCCTCCATTTCTAGGATCTTGCCTGTCTCTATGATCTGACGTGGCCCCCCATCACCACCACCTGTCTACTGGGGGAGGTGAGCTAGGACAGAGCGGAAGGTGCCTCTTCCTTCTGCGTAGGGACAGGAACTGGAAATTGCATACACTTCTGCTCACATCCTGTTGGTTAGAACGTAAGCATCTTAACCCTGTGACTGCATCTAGCTATAAGACAGGCTGGAATTGTCATATTTATTTTGGTTGGCCAATAATATGCCCAACTGAGTCCAGGGTTTCTATTACTATAAAAAAAGGAAAAAAATGGGTATTAGGGCATAACTAGCAGTTTCTGATAAAGGGAGACTTCAGGGCTTGAAATCGTGGATTTTTATAAAGGTAACATAAGTCATCTAATATCATCTCTCCATCATCTAAGCAGGAAAAGGATCCAGTTAGCTCCCTCCTTTCTCCACTCCAAGCATTGAAAACCCGTTGAGGGCACACTCTGTGTTAAATGCATAATGAACCTTCACTTAGGACAATTCCATGAAACAATCGTCATATCCATTTGCCAATGAAGGGCAGGTGATGTTCCCGAAGTCACACAGCTGACTGAGGTTCTAACTTGAGCGTTTAGGTTAGGGAGTTCTTAACTCAATCTGAGGCAGGAGGAGGACTAGGAAGGTCTTCCCAGATGAGAATGAGGTAGATCTTTAAGGAGACCATAACTGGGGTCTCAGGGGGGACAGCGGGGTTCCGGAAGAGGTACTAAGGGCAGGGGTAGCAAGGCAGTAGAACTAAAAGAACTTCCATAGGGCAGAAATTTAGGGTGTGGGTGGGAGCGATGGGAGACGAAGCAGGACGCCTAGGTGGCCTTTTAGAAATCTGCTCGAGGGGCCAGGAGGCCAGCTGGGACATGGAGAAAAAACCTAAGCAAGACATGGACTAACACCTTAACAGCACAAGTGGGAGCTTTGGGACAGAGCCCATAGATATCAAAGAGGTAAGATTACAGCTCTGATGTAACTCAGGGGTGAGGGAGGAAGAGAATTGCAGGACGATTAGTAGGATGGCCCTTAGGTCTGTGGTGTGGGTGACTGGGTTGATGGTGTTTCCATTCATGAAGAAAGGCTCAACTAGTGTCTCTCCAACTGCAGAAATCGTGGTTCCAAACCCCTTCTGGTAGGAGACTAGACAGTTGAGAAACTCATGGGAAAAATAGGACCGGGGACCAAGGGCAGAGGTAAACTTAGGAAAACTCCTATGAATACATTTTCCTCTCACAAAATGAAGGCAATAATGGCACCCTGCGTAAAGGTGACGTCAATGACATTTTTCACATCTCGAGTTGGTCACGTAGCCATGATAGGTACTGTACCACTGAGTTCCACTTACCGTGGCTCTCTGGAAATCTTCGGTACCGTCTTTCCCTATCGTTTCAACGGAATGCGTGCACGTCCGTTTTGCTTCATTGAAGATAATAAGCATATTGAAAGTCATTTTCTTTTTAGTGTCCTATCCTCCATTCCAATGCTTAATGCCTTTCTGATTTTATGATTTGGACTAAGTCACCCTATCTAAGTCATGGCTCAAAAGTAGTACCAATTCGTGTGCAAATTTGATCCAGAATTCTCACAGCTGCAGTAGATGCCCAGAGAAAGAAGTCCCTCTCCATACACCAGAATTTCGAGTAAGGGGAGGGATTGCCATGTTTTGAAGCTGGTTAGGAGCACCCTGGCCCGTTTGTTCCCCTCTGGTTCCTTGCACTTCATGCACCAGGCTCAGCCTTCGTGCAGTCCTTCGACAAGGGCCCCCGAGATGGACAGGGACAGGAGGGTGTCAGCTTGAGTCCCATTTTCAGGGTTTCAGCTGCCAATCCGATCACGGCCAAGTTGGCCTTGACTTTATGTTCAAGCTCTGATAATGGCTCGTCTGCCTTGTTCCTGAGAAGGAGGGAGAGAGAAGAACTCATGTTCTGCCCTCTGCTGACTGGGGGACCCTGAGTAAGCTGTCAACCACACAGTCTCAGTTTTGGGAGGCTAGTGGGAGAGCCATAGCTGCAGAATCTCTATGTGAGTCAGGGTGAACCGTGCTGGGGATTAGGACAAGCGGCCGAGTGGGCTTGTCTCAGAGCTACATTGGCGTGGCAAGCTCTCTATTTTAGTTTCCTTATCTATTCAGCTCAGATAAAAACACCAAAGTTTTCTGAAGGTGCATTTATTCATAATTCATATGAGATTGAGGATAACGCACTTGTCAGTACCAAACAATAAGAAAAATAATCATGTGAAATTATATCAATAGACAATTCAGCAAAATAACGATGTTCATCTTGGTTTTGTATGGAATGATACGTGGCAATAAATACCGTATATTTATCTTACCTTCAAAAGGCCCACAGAGGCTGAGGAGTTACAACAGTGTGATTCTTCAGTTATATTTGGAAGCAAATGCGTCAGTGATCCCAGTGTAAGCTCTTTTCTCTTTTTGAATTTGTAACTACATCGGTTTGTTCTGACATGACTACTGCTACCCCTCAAGAACGTTTTTGATAGTCACGGGCGGGAAGAAAATAGTTTCACAAGCTATAGAAATAACCGGCAAAGTCTCGTTGATGCGGGATGGCAGAGACGAGGTGACGTGGGGCGGGTGCGGGAGGGAATGCTCTCTACCCCATAGGTTTGTTGGGAGGATTGAAGGAGATGATGCATGTGGAACATCCAATATCCTACACAGTAGTGGCTTAGTAGACAGTATCTGTGATGAGAATTAAGTTTTCATGATCCGTTTCTCACTCATTCCCCAATTCAGTGCTTACTCTTGTCTCTTATTCATAGAAAGAGACATCACCAGGATCCCAAACCCCACATTCTTGGGCAATTCCTTAAGAAAACATGCTTCAGCTGCACTTTTGAAGATTAGCAATGCCTATCAGAATCATAAAGGCTCTGAGAAGTCCTGAGGGAAAGAAAATCATTGATCTTTGTTTAACCCAGTGTTTTCCAACCTTCTTGGACTGCAAATCCATTTATCATGTCTTATTGTTTTGAGATGGACCCCTGGTTAGGTTGGCATTTTCTGGGAGAAGAGTTCTAGGGACACTCGATGGCAAAATGCTAATTTTACCATCAGCAGTTCATCAACCTAGGGAATTCTAGGGAATGAGTCATTGCAAACTTTTTAGGAGAAAAATTAAGTTCTCTTTTCTTCATCAATCAAACGAAGGTCGCTTGACTTTGTGAATAGTATTTTATGACAGATGAAGTGGCATAGTCTGACTTGACTGATGTTACTGATTTCCAGCCCTGGAGGTCAAGGGGGAGGCAAAGTGATGAAACGGCAGACTGCACATCGGTCTTGGCATTGCTCTGCAATCGTCCTTACATCATCCTTCACACCTGAACAGAGTTCCAAGGTTCTCAGTCCCATTTACTCCGACTCATCTTCTTTGACCCTAACAACAGCCTTAGGGAGGAGGTGGTGTTTGGGCCTGAATGTTTGTGTCCTCTCAAAATTCTTGTATTGAAGCCTTCACTCCCAGTTTTATGGTATTTGGAAGTGGGCCTTTGGGATGTAGCTGAGGTCATCGGGGTGCAGTCCTCATGATGAGATTGGTATCCTTAAAAGGAGAAGAAGACAGATCTTGCTCTCTCCATGTGTGTGCACTGAGATAAGGCCGTGTGAGCACACCTTGAGAAGACATCCATCTACAAGCTAGCAGGAGGGCTCACACCGGGAACTGAATCTGCTGGTACCTTGATCTTGGACTTCTCACCCTCCAGAACTGTGAGGCAGAATGTCTGTTTAGGCCACCTATCCTACGGTATTTTGTTATAGAGGCCAGAGCTGACTAAGACAGCAGGGTAGGAAATGGTTGATCTCATCTTCTACCCAAGGGAAAAGAGACGTCAGAAGGGGAAGTTATAGAAGGACAAAGAGCTAACCAGAATCTAAGCCCCTTGATTCAATTAAAGTCAAGAAGCATTTATTTAGCACCTACTATGTGCCAGGTGCCGTGCTAGGTTCTGAGAGTACAGGGGGACAAAATCAGAGACTCTGTGGAGTTTAGAAGGGATGGGTGTGAATAAAAGTTACCGTAGCGTGAAAAGTGCAACAGTAGACTCAGAGGGGGAATCAGATGGTTAGGAAAAACCACAAAGAAAGAGTGGCTTATGAATTGGGTTTTGAAGGATAAATAAGAGTTTTCCCAAGGGACACAAACAGGGCAAGAGGCTATTTCTGTAATTTTGTTACAGTCGTCCTCCCCTCCCCACTCCAGAGCAGGAGGCTGAGCCTTAGGGGACATGGGTTGCGTGTCTGTGGGGGTGGGTGGGTGTGGTGTGTGTGTGGAGTCTCTGAGATAAAATTCGGAGGATTTCTTCTTCATTCCTTTCTACTTATTTTTGAACAAAATTGGAGGCCCGAGTGATTTGCGAGAGTCACGTCCCATGAAAGCATGATGGATGGGGGAAATTCATCAATGTGGGCTGAGAAATTCATCTATGAGGTTAAAGTTTAAAAACTTTAATAAATGTCTTAAACCTGGGATTGAAAAGCCAGTGAAAGGGACAGATTTCTGGCTCTGGGCTGTGCATAGTTCCACTTGATTTGCTGAGAGGCAGGCCTTTTCCTTGGGGCCTGCTTTAACGTGGCTCCTGGAACTTTCAGTCCAAAGCCCCCTTTCCTTCATTAATGTGATTTTCTGTGTTTTCTTGGTAACTCAGGACCAATATGGAGCAATGGTCTGGGAAAACACCCCCCACAACTCCTTTGGATAGGGGCCTCAGTGGGACAGAACGGCTAATTATGGTAGGAACCCAGGGAGGCCACTTTTCACAGCGGCCATGGCAGCCACCCCAGCAGCTGGCTAGCACCTCCACCTGCCCTTCTAAGAGCATGGGAGGCCGAGCCAAGTCAGGATCGCTGGACCAGACAGACCCACATGGTCCTGGGCCCAACTGGCGCAGCTTTTGTAAGCATGCACAGAAAGGGCCTATTTGAAAGATGCTTCCTGGGTGGAGTCAGAGAAGGTCAAGGCACTGGGAAAATGATCAGTGCATCTGGGGATTAATAAAGGGTGATGCGTAGAACCCGGAGTTGCTCATGGATATTTCTGTTTCTTCCCCCAAGGGGGCAGGTGGGTGGGTAAGAAGAGGCCTGCACGGACTGGGTAGCAGAGGCCTTGCTTTGCTTTCCTGTGGGGGAGAGGTATTCTGTGACGCGGGGACGCAGCTGGAGACCAAAGGACTGCTTGAAGCCTGGGAGCAGCCTGGGAAGGACTGCTTTTAATTAAAGCTCTTTCTGCTTCGTTGCAGTGGCTGAGAGGTCAGCTTCTAAGAGTTCCATCATGGAGCTTGTTAGGACTCTCAGTCTTGGCTAGGCGTGAGAAATGTTTCCTTCTAAGCACATCTTCCTTTACAAACTTTGTAAGAGGCGGGGGATTTATTCTTTTTTTTTTTTTTTAAAGATTTTATTTATGTGACAGAGACAGCCAGCGAGAGAGGGAACAGCAGGGGAGTGGGAGAGGAAGAAGCAGGCTCCCAGCGGAGGAGCCCGATGTGGGACTCAATCCTGGAACGCCGGGACAACGCCCCAAGCCGAAGGCAGATGCTTAACGACTGCGCCACCCAGGCGCCCCGGATTTATTCTGACATTGAAAGAAACTGGCTACAATTTGGTCAGACTGTCCCAGTGCCGTCAGCCAGCCTGGATGTGCTGGTCATTCCGTGTTTGCCTCACTTCCACTCACCCCCCCCCCCCCCCCCCCCCCCACACTGTCCACCTTGCACACATTTCCATCCTGCTCTGCGCCATGTGAGGCTATGTGACCTGTGGATTGTACTACCCGGCTTCTGCTTGGCTTTGGACAATGAGAGGAGATCAGAGGGTGGTGAGGCAAGCACCTGGGTTTTTGTTCTCCCTTGCTGTGTGGGTGCTGTGGCTCTGACGTTAGCTGCCCCTTCTTGTCTGCAGCTCATTCGTCCATCCCTCCTCCACGGTTCTCTTTCTTACTGGGCTTTACCGCTGCTGAACCGGTACCCTCCCCTTCTTTCTTCGGGCCTCGGGTAGTGAGACTTCCTGTGTTGCTGGTTTCTGGGTGTCTTTCCATCCTATCTCCCGCCTTCACTTTTTGACCTGAAAGCCACATAACATACAATGAACCATTTTAAAGTATACAATTCAGGGGCTTTTAGTGCATTCACAGTGTTATGCAAACACCACCTCTCTCTAGTTTCAAAAACCTTTTCATCATCAGAATAATACCCGTTAAAAGTAATCACTTCCCATTCCCCATTTCCCCATCTCCAGTAACCCACAAATCTGCTTTTGGTCCCTACAGATTTTCCTTTTTTTTTTTTTTTTAAGATTTTATTTATTTGACAGAGAGAGAGAGCGAGAGAGGGAACATAAGCCAGGGAAGTGTGAGAGGGAGAAGCAGGCTTCCCACCGAGCAGGGAACCCGAAGCGGGGCTCAATCCCAGGACCCTGGGATCGCGACCTGAGCCAAAGGCAGACACTTAATGGCTGAGCCACCCAGGTGCCCCCCTCCCATAGATTTTCCTATTTGGATATTCCATATAAAAGGAATCTTCTAGTATGTGACCTTTTATGTCTGGTTTCTTTCCCTAAGCATAATGTTTTCAGGATTCACCCACATTGTAGCATGTGTTAGCACCCCATTTGTTTTTATGGCTGAATAATACTCCTGCGTATGGATAGAACACAGTCCCTGAATTCTTAGCTCTGTGAATGCGTGGTTCCCAAAATGTAGTCTCCAGCCAGGCAGCATCAGCATCCCCTGGAGAACTTGATGGGAATGCAGATTCTTGGGCCCCACCCCATTGGGGAAGCCAGCAGTCTAGTTTTTAGTAAGTCCTCCAGGTGATTCTGGTGCACCCCCAAGTATGAGACCCACTGCTGTAACTAGTCTCTTTACTAAGGCCTCCATTTGAATGGTCTGAGGTGAATCCTTGTTCTGGGGGGACCAACCCTGGCTAATATGCTCTACTTCTTCAGCTGGGGTCACTGGCAGCTTTCCTTAGGTGTTTGGTTCTGGGTACATCCTGAGCATGGTAATGAGGTCGCAACAACCTCAGTCTTAGAAGTAGAGATGAGTCACCTAGGTTTCCTCTTCCCGTCTGGTGTGTTCAGGGGCGCTCAGGGGCCTGTGCTGGCCCGAGACCAGTCCCTCCAGGCAGTAAGCTATAGGCATTGCCCCGGGGATTCACTTGTGTTCAGGGCCCAGAAGCCCAAGCCAGAACCAGCCATCTGGCCAGATGCTGGACTTGATGCCCGAGAGGAAAGACCCTCACTTCCTAGAGACCAAGAAGAGGCTGCGGTGGGAGGATGGAGGTGAGGGGTTTCTGCCTGGTCAGAAAAACTCTATCCTGGAGAAAGCTGCTCTTACACGATGGGCAACAATTCATAGAAAGACCACCTCCTCTGCTCATGCCTTTTGGGTGACTGTGGCCCCTGCTGGGTCAGAGCTGAGGCTGACGCATACTTGACCTGCAGAAATAAGGAACTAAGACCATTCTGCACTCTCTTGTACTCACATCCACTGATTTCACAGATGTCAGGAGTCTCCTGCAAAGGAAATTGAACATGGTGCACATTTGGGGTTCAAATGCATCTGATGATCCTGAGGTAGGCCTGTCAGCTGAATTTTTTAGGCAGGGACATCTGGTCTCCTGGGAGAGAATTCATCATGGGAAGAGAAAATGCATAGCGAACGTGGTAGTCTCTGCCATAGGATAGGGAACTAGGGAGCTCAGAAACAACATGACTCTGTCCTCTCCCAATCATTCTATGAGCATGTATGTTTTCTGGAAGAGGAGAGGGTTATGCATGTAAAAAAAATACCCAGAGGAATGCTAGTCCCTCAGAGTCCCACCAACTCTGGTGCGGGATCCCCCTATAAGAGGAGGGAATAAAGAGAAAGGGTGTCCCTGCTGGCAGGATGAAGGAGGAGCACCCATGAAACCCAAAACATCAAAGAAATCCAGGGTAGTATCAACAGCAGGGCAGATGTGACCCGAGAGTCATTCAGTCAGTGCCTAGATTAGAGCCAGGGGAGGGAAGGGGCAGGTGGGGATCTAGGATGACATGGGGCCTTTTGTGAGATACTCCTTGCCCAGGGTCTGAGAGGGATGTCATGGAGTATGTGTGTGCAAGTGTGTGTGTGTGTGTGTGTAAGGGTGGGGACGAGGGCCTGATTTCATACAGGGGAGGGCAGTGGAATTCTGATTTTACTGCTACAGTGACTTCCTTTATACCCTCCAAGTGGGGAGGAGTGGAGAGCATTTGAGTTATACAGGAAGTAATATACAACCGCACTAGAAATCAACGAAATGCAGGCTTCACAAAGGCCAGAATGGGCATTCCTGGTGGTGGGGGGGAGTTGTTCTTTAACTGACAATTCCGGGGGCCCAGGTTCCTTTCATCTTGGGGTTTGTCCTTCTTCAACTTGTAGCTTCTGTGGTCACCTGGAGTTACTTCCAATCCAGACATCTGGAGAGAGGACAGTGGAGGGAGAATGGACTGTGAGAGGATTTCATGGGCTGAGCTGGAAATGATGCATATCTCTTGCTCCCATTTCACTGGCTAGAATGCAAGGGCGGATGTGCCAGGGAGTTAACAGCTCTCAGGGGAACCTTCATCCATGACCAGTAGTTGCTAGATAAATATCTCAGCCCCCTCACACCTTGGGCAGGATAGCTCTGTTATCTGCACATCTCCTAGGTGGGCTTCCAGAGCTCCCCTGTGGGACTGTATTCCAGTTACCCAGAGTAGAAACTTGCCTTAAGACACATCCTCTAATAGCCCCCCTTCCTGTTTTCCTTCTTTGCTCCCTCTGCCCCCAGCAAACTACTTGCACTTGAATCCTTACCTCAGGGTCAGCTTCTGGGGGACTCCAACCAAGTCATCCCCTAATTGGCCATCCTGAAAGAATGGCCCCTGTAGATGTGGGTAAGAGATCTTAGAATTCAGGTAACATTCGTGCTCTTGCAGCCCTGAATTGATGTAAGGGGATTGTCTTTGGAATAAAGTGGGTTAACAATGGAATTTAATCCTATTAAATAACTGTCTTGTCCTAGCTTCTAGGTGAAGGCAAGCACATGGCCCTGTTTGGGATTCACCTTGAACGTGTGTCTAATTTAGCTTGTTCTGGGTTGCTACCATAGTAACAAGACTAATTAACTTTAATTACTACATCTCTCTGTTTTTGTTCACCACCTCCTTCCACTCCAGTTCATTCTGAACTTGCTTTGAAGAATTTTAGTGAAGCAGTCAGAACTCCTATCTACCTTCATTGGTACATTGATAATATCCTCTTTCTGATTTTTTTCAAGATACATGGTCCTGTTGTATGTACATCCATTTCTTTGGTGATAAAGCACATGTTTATTATAGCTCAGGCCTTTCAACAGGGTTCAGCAATTAGCAAACACAGAAGTGATAGCAGCTGGGGCAGCGTTTGGGCCCCGCCTTTGTCAACTCAGAGCATCTGTTTGGCCAATGGGGGCACCTTGGTTTATTGCTGCCATTAGGAACCGTCAGCCAGAGGAGCTGAGACCTGCATTTCCCATGGAGGTGTTGCATATTAAAAACCTACATTTCCTACCAACGTTTCAGTCTTCCTTCACATTTTTTAAAGAAGAAGTTTCTCAGTATCTGTTCCTAAGAGTGCATTGAGTTCTAGGAGTCTTTCAATAGGCAAATGATTTTTTTTTTAAAAGATTTTATTTATTTATTTGAGAGAGAGCACTACAGGGGAGGGGAGGGGCTGAGGGACAAGAGGACTCTGTGCCATTCACAGAGCCCAATTCAGGGCTCGATCCCAGGACCCTGGGATCATGACCAGTGCCAAAGGCAGATGCTTAACCAACTGAGCCAGCCAGGCGCCCCAATGATGGTCCTTCTTGATAGACACCTCTGACCAAAAAGAAATAGAAATGATAAATTACATCATGTTCTCGTGATACTCCCCTCCTGCTACAACCCTCAGCCCACTTGATTTCAGAACTGCTGGGGTTCCATGTTGGTACATCTGACCATGGAATACAGTTCCGTGTTAGTACATCGGTACCAAGGAATACTATGCAAGTTAAAAATATAGGTAAGTCTGCTCATCCACCCGATAGCATGTGGTCACATGATAGGCTCTTGGGAATAAGGAGTCAGACATTGTGCCTCATATGGTGTAGCTCACAGTCTCCTGGGGGTTGATGAACACAGAAAAAGATAATTAAAATATACCCTGACGAATTCAAGGGTATATAGGAATTAAGGCATGCTGGGATGATGGGCACATTTTGGGCAGAAAGCCCAGATCACGGTATGTACGTTGTGGCAAATATCATCAGACACCAGACCCGGAGAGTGAAAAATTTCTGCCTCAGGGGAGACTAATGAACTGCCTGTCGTCCACGGGACTTCTAGCATCGTAGGACCTTCAGATGTCAGCTGGTCCAAACTTTGCCTGGCTCCTCTCCACAGCATCTCTGCCGGGTAATCATCCAGCCTCTGCTTGGCCCCTCCGAGCGTGACATCAGGTGATGGTCTGTCCCCTGACTGGGGAGGACAGACAGGAGAAAGCACTTCCTCATGACTTTGCCCGTGGACTCTGGTTTCACCCAAGCGCACCTGCTTCCTCCACGTAGCAACCCGTCGTATTTGAGCTGGCGCTGTCCATATTCCCCTTTAGAATCAACCCTGGTTCCTTCAGCTGTTTATCAAATGACACTTGGCAGTGCTTCCAATCCTTCCTCCGAAATCTCTCTTGAATCTGGTTTCTTGTCTTCAACGCCATGGTTCGTTAGCATGGAAAGTAAGACCAAAGACATGTGGCCATGACTATCTGTTACTTGATTTTGGACTTCCCTCTTCTCTGGCTTAGACAAAAGCAGCTGTCTCCTAGCAGGCCTCCCAGCTTCCTTTTTACTGTAGGCAGAGTGATTCTTCCAAAATGAAACAGGACTATGTCATTTCCCTGTTTACAACCAGTCGGTGGAGGGGTGTCTGGGTGGCTCAGTCAGCTGAATGGCTGCCTTCTGCTCGGGTCATGGTCCCAGGGTCCTGGGATCGAGCCCTGCATTGGGCTCCCTGCTCAACGGGGAGCCAGCTTGCCTTCTGCCTGCCGCTCCCACTGCTTGTGCTCTCTCTCTCTCTTTCTCTCTCTCAAATTAATAAATAAGATCTTTATTAAAAAAACAGTCAGTGGAGTCCATGGTCTTCACATAAAAGACCCAAATCTTAACCCAGCTCTCAAGGTTTGCATTGTGGGTCCTATCCAGTCACACCTCTCAGTGCTGCTTTTGGCAGCAAACATGGTGGCCATTTATGAAGTGTTTTAGTGTCTTGATTGTGCCATGACTTCTCTGGTCCCCCAGTATGCACAGAGATGCGTCCCTCTGCCTTCATCGTGTCCCTCTGATGCTCCCAGACAGCTCTTGCTCATTTTTCAGGTCTGTGTTTATAAGTAACTTCCTCTGGCAAGCCTTCACCGAGAGGACCCCCCTCTTCAGGTTAGGGGTCTATGACAAACACTTTTCCTTTTTTTATTAAGATAACTTGCATATACTTAAGTGGACCCATTTTTAATGTACAGCCATTCAAGGAAAGATATAATATATCCCCAGCACCTCAAAGGCCCCCTTATGTTTCCTTTAGAAGATACTTCTCAAAAGCGCCTGCTCTTCTGACCTCGATCACCGTAGATAATGTTGCTTTCTTTTGAACTGTATTCCCTTCTTGTATGTGGCCCCTTGTGCTCATCTATGTTGTTGGATGGGACGATAGCTCTTTCTTTTATTTTTTCTCTGTGTTACTCCACTGTATGACCCACTGTCTGAATATCTAGTCTACACGTCATGGGCATTTGAGTTGTGTCTAATTTTTGTTTGTTATGAATATTGCTGCCACGGACATTAGTATCTCTGGCTGAACATATGCATTCATTTTTTCTTATACTGTATATACTCTTATATACTTCCTAAGTGTATTCTTATACATTTCTTTCTTATATTGATAGATTTTATTTTTTCAAAATATTTGTTGCCTCTTCTTTCTGAGCTTTTCCCCACTGGACACATTCTTGCAGGAGGATTTTATTTTCCACCTAATTGTCACAAGGGCTGGCCTTGTGACCTGCTTTGTCCAGTGAAATGTGATAGAATGTATGCCACTTCTGATTAGAAGCTTTAAGAGCCATTGCATTGTTCTGCCATTGTGCCTTTCCCTCTGATATGAGATTGGCCTAGAGATTGATCTTCCATTCTGGGTCCTAGAATGAAGCGCAGGTGGAACAGAGAGCCACTGTTAACCCACAGTGGATACCAATGAGAGTGAGAAGCAAACATTTATAGTTATAAGCAGGTGGAATGTATGGATTGTTTGTTACTACAACAAAACAGTCTAAGTTGACCGATACAATGCCTCTCCTTCTGCTCCCTTAGAACCTTATAAATTAAAAATGGGATATATTCTGATGAAGTGTTGTTTAACTTTCTCCCATTTGCTCCCTTCTTCCACACCCAATCAGTAAGAGTGGAGACTACGCATGCCTTGATCATCATCATAAACCCGGCACTGTACTCTGATTAACAAACGGTGGGTTCACAATACACATTCACGCAATGAGAATGGCGTTTAACCTTTTGTTGATGGGAAAGTAAATTTTCCTAGGTGTTCTCCCCATAGTGGGAGGCCTGAAATAGTGTACCTTTTCTAAGTTTGGTCTGATCAGCGAGGAGAAGATAGTAGCTCTAACCTCCTTTCCTATGGACATGCTACTCCTAATAATGTGGCTAAGTGGCTTTAGCCTGTATGATAGTGATATCCCACTGCTGATTCGTATTGTCTTCACTGTTGATTCCAACTCTGGAATTTCTCCTATGGCACTGCTGCTAAGATAGTTTCCCCATCCTGGGTTTGTGCAGATACTCCGATAAACTTATTGATCCTCATTCATTCTGTCAATAAGCTTACTTTCTCATTTTTCCCTGGAGCCCGAGTTCACTTGTTTGTTTATTTATTTCAACCATGCCTTCCTCACTGTTTTCTTATTTCCTGTATCTGGTTGTTTTATCTCACCCTGTCTTCCAGCAACACCAAATCACTCCATTTCAAATCTTATCACAAACCTCTGTCCACTTCTGATTGATATGGGCATTTATCAGCTTCTAGCAAACTGAACTTCACTGTGCTGGAGTGTAGAGGTGCTCGAGTAAGAAATAGCTTGGTCAACAAATAGCACCTGCAATTTTGGGCACCTGCTGTTGTAACTTTTGATTTAGGAATCATACTTGAACACTATGTTTTCCCATTGATTTGTAGATGTTCTTTACATACTCTGGGTATCAATTCTTGGTTGGCCATATGTTTCATAAACAGCTGATCTCACTTTGTCTAGTCTCTTCATTTTGTTTATAATATCTTTTTTTTCTTCCACAGAGAAGGTTTTAACTTTAATTTGCCATTCTTTCCTTTATGGTTTATGCTTTTTAATCTCCTGTTTAAGAAATTCTTCCCAACTGTGAGTTCACAAAGAAAGTGTACATTTTCTTCTAAAAATAATTTTTCACATTTAGGTCCTCAATCCACTTGTAATTTTAAAAATTATATGTAGCATAAAAGCAAAGGTATTATTATTATTTTTTTTATTTTTGCACACAGACGTCAAACTGTTCCCAAACTATTGAATGGCTATATCAATATGCAATGTTCTCGTATACTTCACTCATATACATAGGTAGGTCTGCTTTTCTGCTCTCTGGTCTGTTCCAGGGGGCTAAGGTTTTATTCCAGCACCAATGTCATATCTTCTCCAGTTACTGTCAGTTCATCATATCGTTCCTATCTTTTAAGATAAACCACTCTCCTCCCTTCTTCCTTTTCTGAATTGCCATGGCTATTCTTAGGTTATTGTTCTTAACATGTGAATTTTGGAATTAGCACAAGTTCCACGAAAAGCTGTATTTGGATTTTGATTAGAACCGTATGGAATTTATGCATTAGTTTGTGGAGAACCGTCATCCTTATGATATGTCTTCCTTCCTATTCCTGATATAACTTGCTATTTAGTCAGGCCTTCACATAGTGTTGCAATGTATTTTGTAATTTTCTTCAGAGTTTCCCACTTTTTGGGTTAGAGTTATTCCCAGTTACCTTATGATTTTTGACTAATGTAAATACTGTTTTTTTTAAAACTCTATATACATTTTCTAATTTGGGTGCATTTAGTGTATAATAATAACTGTTGGGATTTTAAAAATTTTGAATTTAAATGAAGCCACTGAACTCAAATATCTCATTAGTTTTAGCAGTTTTTAGATTCTCTGGGATTTTCAGAGTAGCAATCAAATTGTAGGCAAATCATGACAATAATGACAACTTTTACTTTCCAATCCTTGTACCACATACTGCTTCTTCTTCTTGTTTTTACTTGTTTATTTGCCTATTGAAGTGACAAAAACCTTCAGAAGAACAGAAGAGGAAACACCAGGCATTTGGACGTTGTTGCTGATTTTAAAGGAAATTTCCTTGAAATTTAACCATGAAGTATTATGTTATTATGGCTTTTATTATTATTATTTTAGGTATGTATTTAGGTTAAAAAACTCTATTTCTCATTTGCTAAAATTGTGGGAATGTTGAGTTTTATTGAATACTTTTCCTGCAACTATTGAGATAATAATATATTTTTATCTCCTAACATGCCAACGTAGTGCATCGCATTGTCAAATTTTCTGACTTTTAACTACTTTTGTATAAACTACGTGGCATAAGTTCTATTTGACCATGTTTTATAATTTTGAAAAAATTGGATTTGATTGACTTTTGTTTAAGACATTCAGATTAATATTTATAAGTGAAATTGGTCTATAATTTTTTCATGCTGTCTGGGGAGGACTGTGTTCTTGTTAACCATGGTTGGACTCTACCTGCCCTGTAAGAGGATTACATGTTTTCGATATGAATGTGTTGCACCCCTGCAGCCGGAACTGCCCTGTAAATGAGCCTGTTTCATGCAGGGGACATTCTTTTAGCCTGTGCCCCTGAACATGAAAACACGTGGAACAGAGATGCAGCCCAGGGCATCGCACAGCTGACCTGGAGTTCACATGTAATATGAATTAGCAACAAGCCTTTGTTTTTATAAGTCACCAAGATTTTTGGATTTTCTCTGCATTAGTAAAGCTGGCTAATTAATTATCCATATCTGGTTTTAGAGTCAAAGTTAATCTAGCCTCATAAAATAGGCTAGTACCCTTCTCTCTCTTCCCTGAAAGAATTTGTATAATACAGAAATATCTTGTTCCTTGAATGCTCATAAAATTCAATTATAAAACTGTCTGGGGATGATCGGTAGGGGAAGAAAGGGATAAAGAAAGGGGGGTAATGAAGGGGGAATGAAACATGAGAGACTATGGACTATGAGAAGCAAACTGAGGGCTTCAGAGGGGCGGGGGTGGGGGAATGGGATAGGCTGGTGATGGGTAGTAAGGAGGGCACGTATTGCATGGTGCACTGGGTGTTATACGCAACTAATGAAGCATCGAACTTTACATCGGAATCCGGGGATGCGCTGTATGGTGATTAACATAATATAATAAAAAATCATTAAAAAAAAAAACTGTCTGGGCCTGGTATTTCTTTTGGGGTGTAGAGGAATTTTGACAAATGATTCCATTTTAAAACTAGTTATTGATACATTCAGGTTTTCCATTTTTTCTTCGTGTCAATCTTGATATTTTTATTTTTATAGAAAATTTCTCCTTCTATGTCTTATGTCAACATATAGTTGTTTATAACAATCTCATGATTAAAAAAAAACTTTTTCTGTATTTTAATTATGATATAAGAATATTGTTTGGGCTTTATCTCTTTTTTCTTGATTAATCTTGTAATAAGTTTGTCTACATAATTAATATTTTCAGAGAACCAGTTTGTTCTTTGTCAAACTTCTTGTCAAGTTTGTCAAAAACTTCTTTTCAAAACTTCTATTTTTTTCCTATTTCATTAATTTTTGCCCTTATTTTTATTTCCTTATTCCTACTTTTTTGAGTTTTCTTTCTAGCTTTAAAGGTGAATGCATAATTCATTTATTCTCAATATTTCATATATTAGAGCATTATAGCATTGAATACAAAAAGCAGAGACCGAAATTAACAGTAGCTTAAATTAGATGATAGTTTATTTTTCTCACACACGGAAATTTAGAAGGTAGGAAATTCAGGGCTGGCATGGTAACTGCGCTTTGTAAAAGCCTTAGAGACTCAAGAGCATTCCATTTCATTGTTTGTAGGGCATTGCGTGTGTCTGTCTGATGCAAGAGAATTCATCTCCATGTCTGTGTTCTAGCCAGCATGAAGGAGGAAAGGGATAAAAAAGGATTTTCTCCCTTGAAGAAATGACCTGGAAGTTACATACATCATTTCTGTTCATACCCCATTGTCAACAACTCAGTCTTATGGCTGCACAAGAGAGACTGGAAAATTTGGTTTTTATTCTGAGAAGCCATATGTCCAGCTAAAAATTATGGGATTTATTACTATAGGGGGAAAAGGATAATGCATATGGGAACAACTGGCAATTTCTGCCAGAGTCCATCCTTTGTTACTCAAGCATCTGTGTGTACCCATCTTCCCAACCATCCCGATACCAAAGGGGACAATGCTAATTCTCCCTACAGTTACTGAATCCAACTCAAAGTCTAGGATCTCTGGCTAATACACCATCCTCTGTGTCAGGTCTAGATGTGGCTCATGCTGGTGCAGGGACTTAAAAAGTACATTGCACTTCTAGGTATTTATGCAAAAAATACAAAAATAGTGATTTGAAGGGGCATATGCACCCCAGTGTTCACAGCAGCAATGTCCACAATAGCTAAACTTTGGAAAGAGCCCTGATGCCCATTGACAGATGAATGGATAAAGAAGCTGTGGTGTATATACACAAAGAATAAAAAAAAATGGAATCTTGCCATTTGCAATGACATGCATGGAGTGAGAGGGTATTATGCGAAGCCAAATAAGTCAGTCAGAGAAAGACAAATACTATATGATTTCACTCTGTGGAATTTAAGAAACAAAACATGAACAGAGGGGAAGGGAAGTAAAAATAAAATAAGATGAAAACAGAGATGGATGCAAACCCTAAGAGACTCTTAACTCTAGGGAACAAACTGAGGGTTGCTGGAGGGGAGTTGGGGTTGATGGGGTAATTGGGTGATGGGCATTGTGGAGGGCACTTGAAGTAATGAGCACTGGGTGTCGTATGCATCTGATAAATCACTAAATTCTACTCCTGAAACTAATAATACACTATATGTTAACTACCTTGAATTTAAATAGTTTTTTTTCAAAAGTACAATGAAAATTATCAGCCTTTCACATAGCCAATATACCACATTGAAGTAGGATCAGGAAAACAATAAAAAATCCCATTTGGACAGAGGGGAAGGTGAAACACCCAATGGCTGCTGCTCCCTAACCATGGCTAAACCCCACCCCCCATCCAGCAGCCTCTGATTCTCACTCTTGGAGGAACTCTTCACTTCATCATCCTCAGTGTCTCCTGGTGTTATACCTTTTTGGTTGTTCTTCCTTCTCCGTTATTATTCTTGGCCACATCTGAGGTGGGCCTTCCAGAATGTGTTCTCCTCATGGTTGAAAAAGCTCTTGGAGCTCACTTCTGGCTGGTATGTGTCCAGTCACTTCCCTGGCAAACATCTACAACCAGTTCTCTTGTTTATTTATTATTATTATTTTTTTGGTATTTTTAAAAATTTATTTCAATTAGCCAACATAGAGTAGTACATCATTAGTTTTTAATGCAACTCTCTTGTTTAGAGATAGATTTTCAAACCTGAAAACTCTTGTGTTACTTTTTAAATTCTTCTTTTAAAGGTGTCTGGCTCATTACTCTATCCTTCAGTCGAGTGGGAGCTAACAGGTTGCATCTAACACAAAGACTTGGGTGGGAAAGACAACTCCATTAATCGAACAGTTTCCTCCGTGCCAGCTCCAATTTTACGGCAAAAACACCTTTTAAAAGAAGGTATGAAACTTTGGGGCCATGGTGTTATTTCCTGCTAAGACTGGCACCACAGAACTATTATCCTTCATAGGTTCATTTTGGGGGAATAAAAGTAATTGGCCTTTTCAATCCTGAGAAGTCCCAAATGGCCAGACTCCTGGTCAACCTAGACTGTAAACCACAGGCAGAGAGTGCTCCAGTGCTGTATTTTCTTCCATTTTTGTAGCACACTGGCTAGCTTTATCTTGGGTTTATATCTCTTCGTTAGGATTTTGCTGAGATCCCCAAGAAGCAGCAACACAGACCAAGATTCTTTCTATATTATGCATATATTCCCCTTGCACTACAGGCTCAGTGACACACGGTCTGTCTTGCAAAGTAGAGCATTACTATTTTGCCAAGTATATAATCACTGGATAACAAGGATTACTAATTTTCCAACCCGTACTATCTGAGTCAGCAATGCCCATCACCCAGCCGGTAGGTAGTCTAAAGCTGCATAGATGTTTGCTCATGCTACATTCAGCTCTCCACTTGCAGGTACCAAAATTAGGTGGATCTGTGTTTAACAGAAATAGTGGCTTTCACAAGATAAATGTTTATTTCTCATGTAAAACCCTAGAGTTGGGCAGTCTAGCCCACGTGGATGAGGTTCTGCTCCGTGAAATCCTGAAGGACTCAGGATCTTCCTGCCTTTTTCTCCACCAATCCTTGGGGTGTTGCCCTTGTCCTCATGACTACAGAAGCACCACAACAGGGAATGATTTGTCCTGGTTTCCCTGGGACTTTCTGGTGGCACTGAAGCTCCCGTGTCCTGGAAAAACTGGTGGGGTTGATCGCACTACTCTATTTCCACCCCAACTGGATGTATCGCAATTCCATTCTGGTGCTCACCAGCCTGAGTTAGCATCAGATCTCACAACTTAAGGGCTCATTCTTTCACAAGACTGCCCCCACTCCAGACTGCAGGTGGTGTTCCCAGGCCACCTGAGTTTCTGACCAATTGGTTACTAGTCCAGGAGTTTCCCACAGCACCCTGTAGGTGTGATAATTTGCTATGATGATCCATAGAACTCAACGAAAGTGCTATGCTTATGATCGCACTTTCCTCCTAAAGGGTACACACAGGAGGAAGTAGGAGGATCCCGAATGCAGGCTTCCAGCCTCTTTCCCTGTGGAGTCAGGGTATATCACCCACCCCACTCATCAGTGTGTACACCAGTCTGGAAGCTCCTCTGGGCTTTGAGTCCAGAGTTCTTATTGGGTTTACATTACATAAGCATGATTGATTGAATTATTGGCCCCATGATTAAACTCAATATCCAGATCCCCCTTCCCTCCCCAGAGGTTAAGTGGCTGAAAGTCTCAGCTCACTAATCATATGCTCGGCCCTTCTGGTGACCAGTCCCTCACCCCCATCCTGAAGTGATTTAGGGTCTTACCTACAGTCACTTCCTTTGCCTAAAAGAGATGCTCTCCTTCACTCAGGACATCCCCAGGGTTTTTGAAGCTCTGTGCTGGGAACCCAGGACAAAGACCAGGTAAATTATTTATTATATCACAGCAAACCTACTGCCACCATGTATATATTTTGGTCAGCAGGAAGATGAAAAGTATCAAGGAGTCAGGTTGAGGACATGATCAGAAAACTGTATGTATTACTTCTTTTCATAATCCATTGGCCAGAATTTCAACACTGGCCATCCTAACTGCAAGACAGGCTGGGAAATAAGGCCTGTGTTCTGTAGCTATGTGCCTACCTAGAAACCAGAGGTTTTATTATAATAGGAAAGAGGAAGGATAGGTATTGAGGTATAGTTACTAGTCTGAACCACATTTCTTTCTTTTTTTTTTTTTTAGTATTTTATTTATTAGAGAGCACAAACAGGCGCAGGGGGCAGCGAGGGATAGAGGGAGTGGGAGAAGCAGACTCCCCACTGAGCAGGGAGCCCGATGCGGGGCTCCAATTCCAGGACCCTGGGATCATGACTTGAGCCGAAGGCAGACACTTAATTGACTGAACCACCCAGGTGCCCCTAAACACAT
This sequence comes from Ailuropoda melanoleuca, assembly GCF_002007445.2. Classification (NCBI taxonomy): domain Eukaryota; kingdom Metazoa; phylum Chordata; class Mammalia; order Carnivora; family Ursidae; genus Ailuropoda; species Ailuropoda melanoleuca. The sequence continues at coordinate 62,999,615 of NC_048230.1, read as the reverse complement.
TTCTTTCTTTGATAATATATTAAGCCTACACAGTTTCTTTGATGTCCTGCTTTAGCTCTACCCAACAAGATTGTGTACAGTATTTTCATTGCTTGTCAGTTCTAGATAATTTGTAATTTCCCTTGTGAAAACTATGTTGATTAAAACTCTGTATCTTTTTCCCAGAAAGTAGGATCATATTGTATATGTTATCTTACAAATTTCTTTTAAAAATGTAATAATGTCTTACAAAAATGTTTCCATGTAAATACATGTGACTTGGTACACATTCTTCATTATTTTATTAAGATAAATTCTATGCATGGGATTGCTGCTCAAAGATATGTTCTTTAAAAATAAGTGATTGCCACGATTGTCAGTGTGCCCCCCAGAGGGGTCCAACCAACTTTTACTCCCTTCAGTCTTATGGAACAGTGCCCATTGCTTACACCATCTTGAGAACTGTGTAACATATTTTTATCCTTGCTGATGGTCAGACTACCTCCTTTCATTCATGAGAAGAGAAAAACTTGAAAATGTCCAGCAGCTGGCCAAATAAAGCAGAAGGAGCTCCAGGAGAGGGTCCTGACTCTCGATTCCTGCCCAGGACAGAGGGTGGAAAAATGACAAAGTCCAGCTGTGCCTCTCTTTCACATTCAGAATTTCGAATTCTAAAATTCTTTTGCTCTCTAGCACCAACTGGGCTGAAATTTTGTGGAAAAGATGTCCTTCTGAGGATCAAATCATCCCTGCTAACATCTCTGCCTCAGCCAGGACACAGAGCTTGACAAATACTCTTTAGTCAAGTGTGTTGTCTTATGGCTGGAAGCTGGAGAACAGTCAAGTCTCTCTCTTGCTCATGTGCAGCTCAGCTGGGCCCTCATGGCTCTGGTCTCTGCCCAAATGTTTTTATGACTTCCCTTCAGAAGCTGGCAGCACTGGGGCCACCCACCTATCCCAGTTAGGGTTATTGGCCCTTTGGAAGTAGAGATGTAGCCAGTTACACGCAGAAACCAAAATAACAATTGAACGTCTATACTCCTGATCCCATTTGAGCCTCGCACCACCCTGTGAGCTAAGAACGATTATTGTTTCCCTTTTATCGATGAGGGATAAAAAAGCCTAGGGAAATTTTGTTGGTTTACACAGTCAGAAAGAGGCCTTCCCTGACTACTTTGGCTGTGTCATCTGCTGCACCCTGCCAGTCACTATCAATATCACTCTGTTTTAACATTACTGATCACACTGTATCATTTTTCTCTTTACTTGTTTCCTTATTGTGGTAGACAGTCTCTGAAATGGCACCCAACGATCCTCACCTCCCAGTATTTTTGTCATTGCCTGTCTCCTCCCACACTGAATCATGCTGGTTCGTGTGGCTACTGGAGTCTAGCAGGATTGATGTAGGACTTTCAAGGTCAAAAATGGCATAGATTTGCCCTGCTTAGGGAAGCCATCTGCCTTGCCAGAGGGATGCTCAAGCCTCCCATGGAGAGGCCCACATGAAGAGTGACTGGGGCTTCCTACACACAGCCAACGTCAACTTGCTAGCCTCAAAAACAAGCCATCTTGGAAATGGATCCATAGACCCAGTTAAGCCATCAGCTGTCTGCAGCCCAGATGACTGTCACTGTGGTCTCACAGACCTTCCACCAGAACTGCCCAGTCAAGTGGCTCCTGAGTTCCTGACCCATGTATGTCCCCATTTGAGATACTGGAATTGAAATGTGAGATATAATGGAAGTTTATTGTCATTTGAAGCAAGTAATGGGTAATTTGTTATGTGGCAATTGATAGCTAAGACACTGTTTGTCTGTTTTTCCTGGTAGACTATAAACTCTGTGAGGGCAGGGCTCATGCCTCTCTGATTCACTCGCCCTCACACCTGGGACAATGCCAAGCACACAGCAGCAACTTTGTATTTAGTGGATGAATTAATCACTGAAGAGTGGTGGCAGGAGGATTAAGATCTTTATGCTCTAGCCTCACCTTCTGGCCCTTTCTCACGACACTTCTCTGTTGATTCTCTTTCCTCATCGAAGTTGAGCCACACAGCCCCACATGGCGTGATGGGTGGGCTTTTTCCTGTTGCCTATACAGCAATTCATAGTTAATTAAACCTTTGCATAAACAGAAGAAGGAAGGATGTAAAAGTAATGAGCTGACAGCCCAGTGTGTATTATGTGGGGCTAAGAAGAGAAGTTAATTTAGAGAAGAATTATGCACAGGTGGAAGAGAAGTCCATTAAAACAAACCAACTGTCTGGAAAGAGATAAAGCAAAAATGGATTCTGCATCCTGTGAAGTAAATAGCAAAACTGCACATTTAGGGCACTTTGGAACCCTCAGAGCTGAGGCCCTCGATGAGTGGGAAAGGGAAATACTGGGTTATGTGGGTGGGTGTGCAGAGGAGTTCCTCCAGTTCTGTGTGGGGTGGGGTGCAAGATGTGTCTTGCTGGAGCATAGTTCTTGTTCTAGGATTGCTTTGCTCACAGTCCATGTGTCTCAGCATGGGGTTCCCCCAGAGAAGATTCTGAGCCAAGAACTAGAGTACAAGAACTGCACTGGGAGGTGCAAGGAATAGGAGTAGATGAGGAGGGAAGTAATCTAAGGAAAGGAAGGCAGCAAATAAAGAATGAGTTATTAATCCAGCTGTCACAGTGGGGACTTGGAGATTAATCCCCTGGGGGAAACTTTGAGAGACCTCAAAAAACACTTACCTCAGATTTATCTTAAAGGGTGAGGGAGCTGGGATAGTTATACTCCAATACCTATCATGGGGATATTAACTTTCAGACACCAGGTAGATGGGTTCATTGGCAAAAGCTGAAGGCAGGCCTCTGACAAAGATGGCGGTGTGGCTACTTGTAATGAGGCTGGCACGCACAGAAATGGTAAGGGCATTTGGGGATTATGGGTAGAACATTGAAGAGAATTGGCTATCCCATTCCTAAATCCTAAAGAATTTGCAAATTTGGCTCCTGGGCTCTCAGATTCCAAAGACTCCAGAGGCCTTCCTTGACTTTTTTTTCTATAACTTCTTCATTACCCACCTCTGTCCCAATTTCAAAGGAGAGAGAGACAGCCAGCGAGAGAGGGAACACAAGCAGGGGGAGTGGGAGAGGAAGAAGCAGGCTCCCAGGGGAGCAGGGAGCCCGATGCAGGGCTCAATCCCAGGACCCTGGGATCATGCCCTGGGCCGAAGGCAGATGCTTAATGACTGAGCCACCCAGGCACCTTTCTGTCCCAATTTCAAATCAGTTCCCAGGTGCTGGTATTTCCCTTGTCATTTTTCATATTCTTTCCATTTTCATGATCTTAATTAATTCATTGTACCTAGATAATTCATTCATTCCACAGAGATTTATTTCCAGCCTGCTGAGCTAGGTGCTGGGGACACAGTGAGCAAACACAGATGTGGACTCCACGATCCATAATAAGTCTTTGACATGCTCCCAGAAGAAGCAAGTTGGAGTCCAGGCTTTCCCCAAACCGCTCAACTGTGCAGGGCTCCCCAAATTCCTGCTATAGACCCAGAACATCCCAGAAGAGAATTAGCTGCTAAATCAGCCATCCTGTCAGAGGTACTGCAATAACCGTGGTTTGGGGAAACCTAATCTCTCCTTTTCCCTATTTGTCTGTAGCCTGAGTCGTCTTCCTCCTTTAATACTGAAGTATTTATTGCAAAGAGACACCACCAGGCGATTACCTTTGCAGGAACTTTATGGGGCAGATATCCAATTAGTACCTTAAAATAGAGCCCAATTCATAACGATATCAGTTGCTTAAACATTTTTTAAGTTTCCAGACTTTGTGGGGGAGGTACAGAAGCATCTATGATAAATGCTGAAACTGAAAAGACATTAAAAAAAACATGGTGAATTTTTTAGAGACAAATTAACTCCCAATTAAACAGCACATATGTATCAAAGGAAGACGATGTTACGTTCATTTATTCACTTAATGGAGACATTTATTGCGTACTTTTGTGCCAGGCCCATGCTAAGCCCTGAAAATTAGCACTCAATAAAGCAAAGTGACATTTGAAAGGTCAACAGGGTCAGATCACCTAGGCTGTGCTGAGGCACTTGCATTTTATTCTATGAGATATTGCATTTGCTCGATCATAGTAATGTTAATGACCCCAATAACTATTAATGATTAATATTGATCCCAATTCTTCACTCCTTATATCTGTGATTGTTGCCATGTAATTAGCAATGCCTTTCCTTCTGATTCTGGGCTTGGCCATGTTACTTGCTTTGGCTAATGGTATGTTAGCAAACAGGTTTCAAGTGGAGGCTCAAAACGGGCTTGCATCATCGGGCTTACTCATTCTTGCTCCTCTGCCTTGGACGTGAGAACTGCCTGGGCTAGTTTGCAGGAGCATGGAACTGCGGAACTGCGCCGAGGCAACCCACCTACCCCAGTGGAGGCCGTCCTAGATCAAGCAATGTGCAGCTGGCCCCCCAGGTATGTTGAGTGAGCCCAACCAAGAGTGTCTGAGTCCAGCCCAACCTCCAGAACCCCACCTATTCGTGGGTCCATGCTATTCCGGTTCGGTTGTTTGCTAGCCGGTTGTTACTGAAGCAATAGATAGCAAATAGATAGCAGATACAGATGGGAAGTAATTGGAGGATTTTAAGCAGAGAGAGGTATGGTCTTATCAATGTTTTCAACAGAGTCCTCTGGTTACGGCATAAATAATAAGTTATAAAGTGTCAAGGATAGAATCAGGAAGTTTAAAATTATTCAAATATCAATGGCAATCATTGGGTGGACTCATGCACATTAACAGTTTCTCAACATTTTCACAAGAAAATAAGTTTGTTTAGGGGATGTCCAGAACCTTGAAAGGAATATGATAGGACACTGAACACTTAAGCACTCCCATTTTGATTGTAATCTTTACCTGGCATAAATTTCTTGAACTGTTAAACACCATTTCTTTGGAGAAACCCTCCCTGACACCCCTCGATGAGGTTAGATCACCCTGTTATAAACTCTTCCCCCAGCATTTACCATAACTGGGATTAAAAATAAAAAAACTATGTAATTAAAAAATTACAAATTATGTCATATGTTTACTATCTACGGTATCTTTCCGGGAGCTCCTGGAAGGCAGAGACCATGCTGGTCTTCTGTCCGAAAAATCCGGCACAGCCTCTGGTACACAGACTGCATTCAATGAAGATTTATGCTAATGTACATTTTTACCCCTTCTTGAAACAAAATAGTTACATATTGATTAGAGTAGGCATGGCAGCAGTAACAACCAAATATATAATGGGACACAGAATGTCTTTTTAAACAATTTTATTTTATTTTTTATTTATTTTTTTTTATAAAGATTTTTATTTATTTATTCGACAGTGATAGAGACAGCCAGCGAAAGAGGGAACACAAGCAGGGGGAGTGGAGAGGAAGAAGCAGGCTTACAGCAGAGGAGCCTGACGTGGGGCTCGATCCCAGAACACCGGGATCACGCCCTGAGCCGAAGGCAGACGCTTAACCGCTGTGCCACCGGCGCCCCTAAACAATTTTATTTTAACTCCAGTGTAGTTAACATACAGTGTTGTGTTAGTCAGGCATACAGTATAGTGATTCAACAATTCCATATATTACTCAGGGCTCATTATGATTAAGTGTGCTGTTAATCCCCTTCACCCATTTTACCTATCCCCTAACCACCTTCCCTCTGCTAACCATCGCTTTGTTCCTTAATGGAGGGTCTGTTTTTTGGTTTCTCTCTTTTTTTCTTTGTTCCTTTGTTTTGTTTCTTAAATTCCACATATGAAATCGTACGGTATTTGTCTTTCTCTGACTGGCTTAGTTCACTTAGCATTATACTCTCTAGCTCCATCTGTGCAAATGGCAAGATTTCATTTGTTTTTATGGCTGAGTAATGTTCCATTTTACGTATCTATCTATATCTATCATCTATATCTATCTATCATCTATCTATCTATCTATCTATCATCTTCTTGATCCATTCATCAACTGATGGACCCCTGAGCTGTTTCCATAATTTGGCTATTGTAAATAATGCTATTAACATAGGGGAGCATGTATCCCTTCAAATTAGTGTTTTCGTATTCTTTGGATAAATATACAGTAGTGTGATTGCTAGATCATAGGGTAGTTCTATTTTCAGCTTTCTGAGGACCCTCCATACTGTTTTCCACAGTGCCTGCATCAATTTGCATTCCCACCAACAGTGCATGGGGTTCCTTTTTCTCTACATCCTCTCCAATATCTGTTGTTTCTTGTGTTTTTATTTTAGCCCCAAACACATGTCTTTAAAACTTTTTTAAATAATTTAAAATTTATAGACAATTTGCAAAAATTGAACAAAGGATTCCTGTATACTTCTAACTGCAATTCTCCACTTGTTAACATTTTTTCCATGTTTGCCTCATTATTCTTTCTCTCTCTCTTTCTCTGTGTGCTTTTTTCTGAACCATTTAACAGTAAGTTGCAGACATGGCTAATTACCTCTAAATACTTCAGTGGGTATTTTCCCCAAACAATGACACTCTTTTACATCACCTCAGTACAACTATAAGCAAGGACATCAACACTGAGACAGGAACATCACCCAATCCACAGAACCATTCAGATCTTGCCTTGGGTAACTGTCCTTTATCAGCACCCTTGCTTTTCAAGGTCCAGGATTTACCCAAGATGTTGCATAGCACTTACCATAACTCTTTAGTCCTCTTCAATCTGGAATAGTGCCTGAGTTTTTGCATCCTTCCGTGACTTTGGCATTTTCAAAATGTATGGGCCAGATGCTTTCTAGAATGTCTCTCAGTTTGACTCTGAGGTTTCTTCATGATTAAATACTGGTGATACAATAAATACTGGTGATACAACTCAGTCCCCTCCCCAGGTGTCTCCAGTTCCAATCGAACTCCTCACCTCCCTCTCTAGCAGGAGAAACCTGGCTCCCCTTATGCTCAACTAGTCATGTTTTTTTCCCAATGCCCCTGCTTGTAAGCAATCTCCTGATTATGCAGACTGGCTCCCTGCCTTGACCCAGAGACACTCATCAGCCATGGGTCATGGGCCATGTCTCATCATGGGCCATGTCCTCCCCCATTTCTCAGAGGCCTTGCTGGACAACCCCCCACACCCCTGCAGGCACGGTGAGCCCAGACCCCAATTTCTCTGTGGCGTGCAGGCTCAGCACCCTCCCAGAATCCCAGCCCCATTGCTATTACTTCTAGGTGTTCATTTTTTGCTTAAGTAATATCCTTAAGTTCATTTTTTGCTTAAGTAATATCCTTGGGCAGATGAAGAGTTCTCTGGTGTTGGAGGAGGTCATCAAGAGGACATGACCACTGGTTGACCTCAGGGCAATCAGAGGCTCCTCCCCCTCCCCCGGTCCTTATAATATATGTCCGCCCACCGTTCCCACACTGGGAGCCGTTTTCAGGGATATAGCTTTGATGGATCAAGGTGTTGAGATCCTCTGGCTGGAGCGTGTGACTGAGCCCCGTTAAGGTCTCTGTAAACTGTTAAGGTTCTGGGGCTCAGGGGCTGAGACCGGCCATCTTCTGCATCCCAAGACCAGCGTCGTGCGTAAGTTTCCTTGCTTATTACGCTGGCAGATCGTGCGGGACCTCTTCCTGGGTCTCCCCTGCCCTCCGGGCTTGTGCCGGTTTCAGATTTCACCCCAAGCTCCTGGGGCGAGCCACCAAAAGTTCCACGTACAGCTTAGATCCAACAGGTAGATGACGGTATACCTCTCTCCCTCCCCCTCCTGAGCGTTCCTGGCCATAGTCTCGTTCTGATGAGAGAGGCTCGTCTCCATGAGACTGAGGTGTTTGGGGGGCCCCATCACTTTGCCTTGAAGACTTGCTACCATTTCTCCTCACTGGCTCCCCAGTCCCATGACTCCCCTGTGTTGGGTGGTTGCACATGGTCTGTTGCCTTTGGAATTGGCTTTTTTTTTCCTCTTCCAGGCTCCGGGGGGTGAGGACCAGTGTTAACAGTGGGGGATTTGGCATCCCAGAGTTCTCTGTTCAAATTCCAGCAGCACTGCTTACTGGCCGTGTGACTCTGGGTGAGTAACTTCACTTTGCTAGACCTTGTTTCCTTCGCCGGAAAAACCTAGTCCTACTTCATGGGGTTGTGGTGAGGCTGGGATAACCTAATACCCGGAGCAGGCTTAGGGCAGTTCTTGGCATGCACTAAGCACTCAGATGGTAGTACTTGCTATTTCCATTCCTTTTTTGGTCCACTTGTTCTTTTTAAGTTATATTTAAGTAATCTTTATACCCAATGTGGGACTCGAACTCACAACTCCAAGATCAAAAGTTTGCTGCTCTGCCGACTGAGCCAGCCAGGTGCCCTGGTCCACTTGATCTAATAAGGGTGTTGGAATGTGCTGTCCACATAATAAGCATTTTAATGTTGTCCAAATGCAGTTCGTTAAAAATTATGCTGGAAGCCATACCCGAACTACCTCTGGCTGGCAGTAAATGACCTGTTCACAGCTGTGGCACACGTGGGCGTGCAGTCACCTGGACATGGGTGAGGACCTGCACCAGGCTGCCCTCGTCCATGTTGCACCTGCAGGCATCCCAGCTTCAGCTGTGTAGCAGTGGAGCAGGTGTTTCTAGGGCTTCTGTAGGGCTAGCGCCAGAGATGAAGGATCTTCTAATTAAGCCTCAGGCAATGAGGAGGCCCTGGTTGTCCATCCTCAGTGCTGGCTCATTCTAAGGGAGACCCTCGAGGAAGCAGGAGAGGGCTCAGGCCGGGGCACAGCCTTCCAGTTGGGCAGACCACTATTGCCCAGCCGGACTGGGCTCTGGCAGGTCCTAAAGATGTCAAAACTCCCTCTGAACAGAGAGAGGAACAAAGGGAACACCGTTTTTCCTGACCACCAACCACCGTGTGGGTCCCCCTCCCAGGCTCCCTCCTTGGAGCTGGTGCTTATGTCTCCCTTCCCTGTCTGCAGCCCTTAATGCAGGGATGGGGCTGACAGAGAGGGCTTGGTGAGTTCCAGCCCCTGCTGTAGTGTGTATCAGCAGGTGCTGGCTCCTACTGGAAGTCTCCATGCACCCTGGGATGCTGCCCAGGACCTGTGCAGAGACTGTGCCCTGATTAGCAGACCACATACCGTTTCACTGGGCCGGCTTCCTCAAGTTCGAGTAGGGGAAACTCGGGGCCACTGGATTTGGTCGTGGATTACCGGTGTGGTTTGGGCTGATGACTTACCTTTTCTTCCATGCTGGGGGCTTCTGTGCAGAGAAAGCTGCAGACAACTTAACCTCATAGGCTGACCTGAAATTGCCTTGGCCACTGACAGTTATAATGGAGCTGACTGCAAAGGCAAGACCTTGTTGCCTTGTGAACCTGGCCATGTTGCTATGGATACCAGGGTTCTGCTATCCCTCTGGCTCCTTGGAGTTAAGAAGTGTTCCCTGGGAGTAGAGGGGCCAAGCCAGACAGGGGTGTGGATAAGGAGGCCGAAAACAGGGGATTTGGGATGTGAGGTTAGGAGATAGGATGGGGAAAAATCCCACTAACTGAGTTGGGGACTGGGTCCCCATTCTTAGTTGGGTTCAGAACTGAGCCCCCAGGAACCCTTCCTTCTAGAAACACTCACTGCCCTGGGGCTTCAGAGCAGGCAGGGGCCAGAACCGTGTCTTGGTATTCTCTTAGCTGAAATCATCAGTTTCACCTAGCCAAGGGAACTCCTAGTGGAATGGGGTCCTGGCTGACTTTCCCCCTCAAATAAGCCCTGGCAACACAGACCAACAGGAGGACTTGAGCCAGTTCTGACTTGGACAAATTTGGACCTCTCTGTGCCCCAGTTCCCTTCCATGAAAAATGGCATGAATGGTGATAGGACTCTTCCAATTTACCTGTAAGGCTGTTGCGGAGGTGAAAATACCTTATAAACTTCGCCGCCTTCAGACCCAGGAGGCTTGGGTCACTTAAGGACGCCCTGGTTGGTGGTGGCCCCTGGCCTTGCTGTGCATCTGGGTGGTTAATCTGGAGACCCAAACCTGGCCTGATGTCTCTCTCATTCTGTGTTTCCGTCTCTTTCTCTGTGTTTTCATGGGCCAGCTTCCCTGCCCCCAGCTAAACTCTCAGCTCTGTCAGAGGGGGAACCATAGCTGCGGAAACACATGAGATGGGTTCCCTCCCCCTCCTGCGCACCCCAGCTTTCCTGCCCTGTGTCCTTTCTGGACTAGCACCAAACCTGAGCCCTAGTAGGAATGCAATAATTGTTACATGTATAGCATTTTAAAAGCTAACCAATATTTATCATTATCTCAATGTCTCTGGCTTTTGTCTGTTTTGAGGAGGCCTCCCAGGAGAGGACCCTGAGACAAGGATTCCAGGGCAGGTGGTGTTTGTAAGGGGTGATGCCAGGAAGCACCAGTAGGGGAGGGGAAGTGAGTCAGGGAGGGGAGGGAGGCAAGATCGTGAAGGGTGCCTGGTGGAGAAAGTGAGATCCATGGGAACTCTGGGGGCTAATGTAAAAACACCTCAGTGTTACCTCACCCAAGGAACAAGACAGCCAGGGTAACCCCCGGTGTTGGAGGTCATTGAGAGGATGTGAGCACTGGTTGACCCCACAGCTGGACCCAGGCAGTGGAGGTCCCACATGCCCTCTCCATTCTTGGAATATACCTTCTACCTACACTTCCCATGGGGGGAGCTGTTTTCAAGGACCTAGCCTTGAGGGAGCAATGTGTTGTTGAGACCATCTGGATGGCATAAGTGATTGAGCCCCATGAAGGCCTCTCTGTAAACTATTAGGATTCTGGGAGGCAGGTGCTGGCCCCGGGGCCGCCCATGATAAGCCTGCCGTGTAAGTTCCCTTGCTCTTTGAACCTGCCTCCTATCCACCTGGAGTGGCCTCTTGGTCTCTTCTTGCCCTCTGTTTATAGGGGGCCAGTTTTAGATTTCATCTGGGAAGTCCTGAGTTCTCAAACCAACAGGCTGAGGACTGTTGGGGACATTAAGTCCCTGGGTGAGGCTATAGGTCGTAAACTTGACTATCAGAAGCACACGGTAGTGGTGCTGCTGGTGGGGAGTGTGTGTTAAACACTCGGTTCCTGGGTGGCTCAGGTGGTTAAGCATCTGCCTTCGGCTTGGGTCATGATCTCAGGGTCCTGGGATGGAGCTCTGCATTGGGCTCCCTGCTCAGCGGGGAGCCTGCTTCTCACTCTCCATCTATCTTCTACTCACACTCTGACTCTGTCTTTCTATTTCAAATAAATAAAATCTTAAAAACGAAAAAACAACCCACTCCGATTCAGGCCTCTACTTGGAAGAGTCTAGCTTGGTAGGCATTTTAGCCTAGATGATTTAAAAATCGAGCTTACTAAATGCCCAACTCAAACATAAAATATTTCAAAGCATCTAACTTTAAACAAAATAACTTTCTAGGGAAACTTCCAAGGTAAGTTGGTTTCAAAAAATGTAAATATTTTATCAGTTAGCTTTTACTATGTAACAAACCACCCAAAACTTCAGTGTCTCAAATCAACAACTCTTTACTTGGCTCACAATTTGCAGCAATGCAATGCCCAGTGGGGCGTGTCTTCTCTCTGCTGGGCTCAGTCCTATGTCTTGGGTGGCCTGCCTGCCAGGTTGGCAGGGAGCTGGCTGATGCAGAATGGCTTCTGCTGGGATTGCTGGTCTTGTTTGACATGGTCTCTCCTCTCCCAGCAGGCTAACCTAGGCTCTTTGTCTGGTGTCTGGGTCGGGTTTTGAAAAAGGAGCTGTGAAGTTTCATTAAGGTCTGGAATTGGAATTGGCACAGCATCATTTCTGCCACATATTTTATTTACCTTTTAAATGCAAATGTTTGTTTTGAGACCATTGTAGATTGACATGCGGTTGTGAGAAGTAATACAGAGCAATACTGTATACGCTTTACCCGGTTTCCGCCGGTAGTGGTATCTTAGTACCCGAGTCTAATACCGCAGCCAGGATACAGGCCAAGATGGTCCATTTTATAACCCTATCTACTTCTCTCCTTTCTTCTCCTTTCCTCATCCCCTTCTCCATTCCAGAAAACCACTAGTCTGTTGTCTATTTCTACGATTTTGTCATTTTAAGAATGTTCTATAAATGGGATCAATTTGAATCTCTTCAGGATTGATTTGTCCCTCTCAGTATCATTCTCTGGAGATTCAGCCAGGTCATTGTGTGAATTAGCAGTTCTTCACTATGGTCGAAACGGTATTCCATGACATGGATAGACCCCAGTTTCTGGAACATCGGCCCACTGGAAGACATTTGGGGGGCTTCCAAATTTTGGCCATTATGAGTAAAACTTCTATAAACATTTGTATATTGATGCTTGTGTGAATGTTGAGTTTTCATTTCTCTTGAATAAATGCCCAGGAGCATAATTCCTGAGTTGTAGGACACTTCTCTGTTTAGGTGGTGGTGGTGGTGGTGTGTGTGTGTTTGTTTAAGAAAAACTGCTGAATTGTTTTCCAGAGTGGCCGGGTCATTTTCCTTTCCCACCAGCAGTACATGAGTGATCCTGTTTCTTTACATCCTCCCCAGAATCTGGTGGTGTCATTTAAAAAAATGGAGTAATTCCAAAAATGTGCAGTGACATTACGGTTTTAATTTGTGTTTCCCTAATGGCTAATACTGTTATACATCCTTTTATGGGCTTATAATCATCTATATATCTTCTATGTGAAATGTCTCTTCATGCCCTCTGCCCATTTTCTAATGGTATTGCCTTTTGTCCCCCCTTACTGTTGATTTTGAAAGAATTCTTCATATATTATATATATATATATTTATATATTCATTCTAGATACTAGTCCTCTGTTGGATAAGTGTTTTGCAAATATTTTCTCCCATCCTGTAGCCTGCGTTTTCATCCTCTTCACTTGGTCTTTCACAGAGCAGAAGTGTTTAATTTCAATGAAGTCCAGTACACCAATATTTCTTTTTTATGGATTGCTTTTGAGGTCCAGTCTAAGAACTCTGCCTACCTCTGCATCCAGAAGATTTCCTTCTATAAAAATTGTCTAATTTTGTGTTTTCTGTTAAGTAAGTCCATTCTCCGTTTTAAGTTAATTTTTATCTAAGTTGTGAGAATTAGGTCAAGATTCATTTTCCTTTTGCCTGTGAATGCCCAATTGCTTCAGAATAATTTGTTGAAAGGCTTTATTTTTTTCCTTTGAATTGCACATTATCAAAAATGTGCACTTTGTCAAAAATCAGTTGGGCGTATTTGTTTGGGTCTGTTTGGGGCTTCCTTGTTCTAATATTTGATCTGTTTCATTTACCCCTCTGCCAATTCTACACCGTGTTGATGACTGTAACTATATAATATGTCTTGAAATTGCATACAAGTTCATCCCACTTTAGTCTTTTTCAAAATGTTTTGGTTATGCCTTTGCATTTTCATATAAGTTTTAGAATAATCTTATCTATATATACAAAACATCTTGATGGGATTTTGATAGTAATTTCATTAAACCTGTGTATCAATTTGAGGAGAACTAAGTTTTACAGTGTTGAGTCTTGCAACCAAACATGATGTGTTTTTCCATTTATTTAGATATTTGTCGATTTCCTTCATCAGGGGTTTGTAGTTTTTATTGTACAAGTCCTGTTCATGCTTATATAATTTTTCCTTCAACCATCAAACATAATTAGAAAACTCAAGAGAAGGAAAATCTATTGTAATTACCCACATTCTTCCTTGCTGATGTTCCAAGTTTCCCTTTTTAATCATTTCATTTCTACTTCTAGAACTTGCCTTAGCTGTTCTTTTTGGGTAGGTCTGCTGGTGAGAAATTCTTAGTTTTCCTTCATTTGAGAAGTCTTGATTTCTCCTTCATTCTTAAAGCATGTTTTCACTGGATAAAGCATCTTTCAGAGCTTGAAAAATGTGCCACTTTCTTCTGGTTTCCATTGTTTCTAATGAGAAATCTGCCATCATTCAAGTTCAGGATTTGTTCAACTTCTTGAATCTGCAAGGTTCTGTCTTTAGCCATATTTGGAAAGTTTTCAGCTGTTATTTCCTTGGGTACTTTTTCAACCTTGCTCTTTCTCCTCTTTTTTCCTGGACTCAACACAAATGTTAGATCTTATGATAAAGTACCCAAAGTCTCTGAGGCCTCCATTTTTTTTTTTTCTCGGCTTATTTGTCTCTTGTTCAGATTGGGTAATTTCTACTTTTATGCTTTTCAGTCCACTAATTCTTTTTCTTCCTTCTAGTCTGCTGTCGAGACCATCTATAACCATATCCGGTTATTGTATTTTTTCAGTTCTAGAGCTCCATTCAGCTCATTCTTATTTCTTGTATTTTTTGCTAAGACTTCCATTTTTCCATTTGTTTCATATCTGTTGATAATTGCTCATAGCATTTTTATTATGGTTGCTTTAAAATTCTTTTTGGATAATCCTGGGGTGCCTGGGTGGCTCAGTCAGTTAAGCATCTGACTCTTGATTTCAGTTCAGGTCATGATCTCGGTGTCCTGGGATTGAGCCCCGAGTCAGACTTTCTGCTCAGTGGAAAGTCTACTTGGGGATTCTCTCTCCCCCTCTTCCCCTGATTGCGTGCACGCACACACTCTTTAAAAATAAGTAAATAAATCTTAAAATCCTTATTGGATAATTCTACCTCTTATCTCATCATTGGCGTCTATCAGGTTTTTTTTCCTATTCAGTTAGATTCCTGGTTTTTGTTATGATGAATTATTTTGTATCGAAACCAGGACATTTTGGGTATTAGGAGACTCTGGATCTTATTTAACTCTGCTTTAGCTGGCATTTTCTGATACCTTTCCATTAAGGAGAGAAGGGATCCTGCCTTATTAATAGTAGGTGGGGGTCGACATCTAGGTTCCCACTAGACTTTGTTGACGCCTGAGTTCTCCAACATTCTTTTGATCATGCAAGTTACAAGGCCAATCTAGATTTGAAGAATAAAAGAGTGGACTCTACCTCTTGATGGGAGATCTTGAGAGTCCTTGAAAAAGGACCTGGACACAAGGAGGGAAATAATTGTGGTCCCTTGCTTTAATGATTATGACTGTTAGTAGATAATATGGGAAAGCAGCCACCGAAAGAATGGCTTTGGTTTGGGAATAGTGGATCTTAAGTTATTTCTTCTGTCAGTGATTTCATAGCAGGGGAAGTTGTACAATAAATGCTTAGTATGTGGAGACAAAACCACGTTATCAATTTATAAGAGTGTTCATCTTTTTTTTTTTTTTCTTTCTCCTCTGTAGCTGGTAGGTCTATGTCTGTCTCACCCGAAGGCATATCTGAATTACTCAAATACAAGTTAAAGATGGCTAGAACATTTCCTGTTTTGTTCCCCCACTGAAAGTTATCTTAGCTGTTAAGACTCTATTGTCCCTGACTCTCACGCAGTATTAGGGATTGATTCTATATGAGGTTAAATAACGAGGGATGAATACTGACCTTATGTAGCCCATGACCAATTTCTGTCTACAGAAGAAAAGGCAGTGAAAACTGCAGACAATCACATATTCTTTGACCAGATTTCTCAATAAGGTTGTTTTACCAATAGTAGACTAAATGGTCAGTGATTATGTCTCGTAGACTATTGGCTGCAAAGATGAGAGGGGCACATCCCTGCAACATGCTAAAAGTAAAGTAGATTGGTAAGAGATTTTCTAAACAAAGCAGTCTCAAATGGTTCTGGAAGTAAGAGATAATCTGAGAGTATTTTTTCAGAGTTTGAGCTTTTAAATGCATTTTATTTTTGAAGGAATATCATGAGGAGACAGGCAGAAAGAAGACCCAGGTCAAAAGTTCAAGGCTCTTAACTTTGTTTTTAAAGGAAAATACGAACCACTGTTTCAGCTTTCCTGATTCCTTGCACTGGAATCCTACCTTGGGTCACTATGACGAGCTTCCTCACTGTGGCTCTTCGGGGCCTCTCTGATTTTTTTTTTTTTCCCCTCCAGCTCTACCTCTCATCCCTTCTCCGTATTCATGCATCTTATGTTTTCTTGTACCTTGGAATGTTCTTCCCCTACTTGTGTCCTTTGCTAAATATTACTCACTTCTGAGACTAAGTTCATGAGTCCTACCCTGATGGAGCCTTACTCGCCCATTGTGTAGAATTAACCCCCTTGTTCTTTGCATCCCTCACTCTGATTTCCGATGGTTTCTCCTAGAAGACTGTATACTTTCTCATTTCATTGCCCGTGTCCCCTTCTATAAAAAACATTTCTAGAGCAAGGACGGGGTCCTCTCCACATTCCTAACACAGTGATGGCCACGTGTTTATCAACTAGCCAGGGATCTCTTGGCCTTGATACAGTTTTCTCTACAGCGGACTGGACCTTCCCCTACACAGCATCTAGGGACTGATCACTGCAGTTCCTACCCCATCCTGGGCCTCATAGCCAGCCTTCCTTCCACTCCAATCTGCTTTCCAAGAAGGGCTTGTGCCTTTTAACTTGTAGCAAAGCCATGCACACATTCTTAATTACATTTTCCAGATCAATTCCTGGAAGTGGAATTACTGGTTCAAAGTGTATGATGAATTTTACAGCTTTTGAAATGTATTGTCAAATTACCCTCCAGAAAAGTTATTCACTCCTTTCATTTCCTTGAACGCTTGCTATCACTCAGTGTTATCATTAAGAAAAAAAAAAAACCTTTTTCCAATTTGATAGGTAAAACAACATTCTCTTATTTTTATGCACTAAATTTCCATTAGCAGGAGTTCCCAGAGGATCAACAGACATTTCTGTAAATGCCTTCTCCCCTCCTCCTGATTTTTCCTGGACATCTCAGTTCCATGAGGCAGCTGAAGATTGGGTTTCATACCAAGTTCAGTCTGTGTGTCCAGTTCTGTTTTAACCCTCCACTCAATCCCAAATTGTCATGCACCATTGGAGGGATCTCTTCCCCAGCGTGCATGGTTTTCTTAGGGATACTGGGAATTCTTTCACGTTTTGCAACCATCATGTACCCAGTCTGCTCTGGGCTGAGCTCTCCTGTCTTGTTTGGTATTAGGAGGAGATTAGAAGTGGCCTGCACAGGTGGCGAACAGAGCAATAACTGGGAAAACAAGCGAGATCAATATCTAATCCTGAGCAGCCAGCCAACTCTTTCAAAGCCTCATCTGTATTGATTTCTGGGGGCGACACTTCCCTTTCTTGGGTAATCAGTCCCTTTGCTCAGTAGGTGAACAAGCGAACAGTACTTATTCCTGCTTTTGTAGGAGCAAGGATGCCTGCTTAACTTTGAGCTGCTGGAGAGGAGGGAGGGAGGACCGGGGTGGCCTCCTTTGGACTAAATTCTCTGTTCAGTGGCCTGGGTGACATGGATATTTATCTGGTCTCATCCTTGTTCTACAATGAAAGCTCACAAGTCCTGGGGGGAGGGAGGTGTAGCAGAGGGATGTGGCTTAACAGGAACACGGTGGGGAGAAGTTGAGTAAGTTCAGTGGAAGAGAATGAACTTGATTAAATGCCCACTGGCCACTTCTGGTGAGCTCAGCATTATGCCTTTCATTCCACAGATGAAGAGCGTGGTTCAGGGAAGACCGGTTACTTACCCCAAGTCACACAACTGGTTGTGTCGAAATCTGAACCCACATCTGGAGGACACTAAAGTTACTACCCAACCCTGTATCCTATACTGTTAATCTGAGGACCTAAAATCTAATGTCATGTCAAAAACTACCTGGATGAAAGTCTTCTTTCTGGGGCATTGTCAAGACACTAGCAATTTTAAGTTTGGGGAAAGGGGACATGTCATCAAGTATCTGGAGGACTGTGGTATAAAAGAGAAATTAGATTTTTGTTGTTGTTGCATCAAAGGACAAAAGTAGGAGGAGAGTGGAATTTACAGGGAGGCAAATAATGCCTTCACAGAAGGAAACACTTTCTAAGCAGCTGTAGATTTTTTAAGTTCAAGTTAGTTAACATAGTGTATTTCAGGGGGAGAATTTAGGGATTCATTAGTTGCATACAACACCCAGTGCTCATTACATCACATGCTTTCCTTAATACCCAACACCCAATTACCCCATCCCCCCACCCACCTCCCCTCCAGCTACCCTCAGTTTGTTNCTATCCAGCTCAACTCAGGGGACCGGCTGAAAAAGGGGTCCCCTACTCCTCCGCCATCTTAACCTCCCCCATGTATCTNCAGTTTGTTCCCTAGAGTTAAGAGTTTCTTATGGTTTGTCTCCCTCTCCGTTTTCATCTTATTTAATTTTTCCCTTCCCTTCCCTCCCGTTCATCTGTTTTGTTTCTTAAATTCCTCATAGGAGTGAAATCATATGATATTTGTATTTCTCTGATTGACTTATTTTGCTTAGCGTAATACCCTCTAGTTCCAAACACGTCATTGCAAATGGCAAGATTTCCTTCGTTTTGATGGCTGAATAATAATCCATTATCTCTATCTATATCCGTGTGTGTGTGTGTGTCTGTGGGGTATATATAAAATATTTATCCATTCATCTGTCGATGGATATCTGGGCTCTTTCCAGTTTGGCTACTGTGGGCATTGTTGCTAGAAACATTAAGGTGCATGTGCCCCTTCGAATCACTGTTTGTATCCTTTGGATAAATACCCAGTAGTGCAATTGCTGGGTCGTAGGGTAGCTCTATTTTTAGCTTTTTGGGGGACCTCCATACTGTTTTTCAGAGTGGCTAAGCAGCTATAGATTTTAAACAAAGGAACAGGTGCCCTGAGAGCTTCCTTTACATGGAGGCATGTTTTTACAGAACTCTGTACTTTTGACTATGATGTTCCTTTATTCTGGAGTGCCTGGTGAACTCCTCATCCTTTAAGATTCAGTGCAGCTGCCATCCATCCATCCATCCTCTGTCCATCCATCCATTCATCCGTCTATCCGAAAGTATTCACTGAATGCCTACTATGTGCCAGGGAATGTGTCAGAAACTGGGGATCCATGATGGAGACAGACCCAGTCCCTGGCCTCAGGTAGTTTATATTGTGCAGGATATCTCTCTGTGGCTTTGTTGGACACCTGCCTACAGGAGAGCTCTCAGTTAAGCCTCCTCTGTGCTCCCATTTCCAAATGCCTGAGGCTTCCTCTGGGAGCACCCCTTAACTGGTGCCTAATGGGAGTTTGTAGATTAAATACTCGGGATCCCTCATCCCCCAGTTGGGATAACTCTAAGGTATGTGTTCGATATTGACTCCCAGAGTTCCCTGCTATGATGAAGACCCAGTTGCCCACCCTGAAACTGGTTGATAATACACCTGACATCGGTTGTCTTTTTACCCCGTCTCACTTTCCCACTTCCCTGTTGCCCCTTGCCCTTGCATCTTCCCAGCGTCTACTTCTGGGAAAACATAAACTAAGATGCTATTGATGGGTCATAGTGGTTAGAAGGAAAAGCATCCTCTTAGCATAACCATATTGATAGAGGCAGTGGTCGTTGCACACAAGGCATGTATGTGGCACAAGATTTTGTGGAGGTGATGATGTATCTGGTATTTTAGTTCAGTTACTAAGAAAATGCGTGTGCACTGATGGTTTTCCTTTTCTCTTCATGCCATAAAGAGCGAGCAAGCCCACCCAAAGAGATGAAGGCAGACAGATCAGGGAATCAGCATTTACTTTGGTGTCTGGCTGTCTCCTAGAAAGTGAGCGCCGTGGGGGCAGTGATCCTATTTTCTTCACTGCTGTAATTCACGCACCTACAAAAGACCTTGATTCAGAACAGGCAGCAGCATCGTGGGATTGACTTGTAAATTCAAGTATTCTCTTTATGAGTTGCAATTTTCACCACCATATTTAACAAGAACAACCACGGCAACCACCACCGCAAAAATCTGTGGGTGATTTTTCACAGACGATGCCCCGCGGTTGGTGCCCTGTGCACATTTTCTCAGTTAATACTCCTGGTGTCTCTGTGAGGCGGTTCTTGGAGTGGATACTGGTCATGCCCCATCCTCCCTCCCTGTGGCCCACCCGAACTCACCTGCAGCTGTGATTCCCGTCAGTGAAACCACTCTCTACCTCAGGTACCCAAGGGCTCTTCCTGTCACCATGGAAACTTGGCCTACTCCACATAGGAAAGACTAAAAGTAGAAGGCAAGTTCTCAGGGTGGGGGGGCGGGGGTAGCCCTCAGCCAGGGAGAGTGGAGTCCGTGGATAATCTGCCCCAGCTTCTGACCAGTGTGAAGTTTCTGGGGGGCACATTTTATACTCTTCAGCAGAGCTCCCCTTGTGGGATTGAGCTCTAGGGGCCCACAGCGATAACCTTCTCATGAACACATGCTCAGCTGGCTTTCCTCTCATCTCAGTCTTTCTGCACTTTCCCACCCTCCATGGAATCACCTGCTTCCCGGTCCTTATCTCATTGTCCACCATGAGGAATCCAAGCTAAGACAGCCATCATTTCACAATGTAGGAAATGGATATTCTGAGAGGTCAAGTGGCTTGATCATGGTCACTCAGTGACTAAGTGGTAGACCCAAGGTTTGAACTCCTGTGTTTCCTGTGTTTTCTGAATATGATCATTCAGCTCTATGTTGTATCTCAAAGACAAATTGGAATTCAATCACAAAGGTAGGGTCCCTCCTTCATTCATAAGCACCTACTATGTGCCAGGCTCTCCCTTGGGTACTAGAAATAGTGAATAGTGGCAGTGTCCAATTCCCAAGCAGATTAGAGTTAGCAGGGGACAGTCTTAGTCACTCAGGCTGCTATAACAAAATACATAGACTGGGGGGCTTAAATGACAGACCTTTACTTCTCACAGTTCTGGAGGCTCGGAAGTCCAAGGTCAGGGTGCTGGCAGATTCGGTTTCTGTTGAGGGCTCCCTTTCTAACTTGCAGATGGCTGCCTTCTCACTATGTACTCATGGTCTTTCCTCTGTGTGTGTGTGTGGAGAGAGAGAGAGGGAGAGACAGAGATAGGGCGTGCGTGTCTTACGAGGGCCGAAATATTCCAGTTTGATAACTCAAGAGCACAGTGGAAAAGTCAATGGTATGATTATTAATCAGCTCTCTAAGAGCAATAACTTGGTAATTATATTTTCATACATTCATTAAGCATTTAAACCTAATTCTTATACACAGTGGGGCCATAACAAGGCAGTGTTGGTTGGTTCATTTTGTATTCAGTTTCCAAAAATGCTAAGTGACATTTACTAGTTTGGTAATTGATCTATGTCATCCTAAATTATCGGTACAAACTTCAGTGGGGGAAAGGGAAAGTATTTCTGGAAGCCCAGTGGCCCTTCAGTGTTTAATTTCTGTCCTGTGTGGATAAAAATTAGGTCACTCTAAATTGTCACAAACAGTCTAGGGAAATATCTGCATTCTCACCTTTTCATGAAATAGTATCGAGGTCTCGGGGGATAGCTCACTGGTCCTCACAACAGCTCCTTTGGTTATTATATAGTATTTGTCATTTTCCTCCTTTTTTGGTCTCTGCTCATCGTGATGTCCCCATCATCACTGATGATGCCCAGAGATCAGAGACATCATGGCGTCAAAGCCCTGCTTGCTGCTGCCCACGGATGCGTTGTTGGTGCTTAAACCAGAGGATCGAGGTGTAAAGCCAGGGCTTTCCTCCTCCGGCTGTCAGTGTAGCTGACAACTTGTACCCTCCACGCCCCTGTCTCTCCCAGGAGTCTTGTCGGCCTGCTCCTGACTGACAAGGCAAGCTTCCCTGGGGGAATGCTTTTCTATTTGAAGAGCAAACTCCATGTGTCTCTTCATCTGTAAAGTGGGGACACTGGTAGCTTCGACCTTAAGGGCTGTAGCAGACACCCTGTGTTCTGCCCACGTCTCTGTGGCTGCTTTCCATGCATGTTGGCCTCACTTTTCATTGCCAGCACCTGCATTTCTTTTCCTGGGGGCTCTCTCATGCTGCCAAAGACATAAGCATGGCTGCTTGAAATGCCAAGGAACGAATGTTCCCTGAGAACGGCTTTCAGCCCGTGACTAAAGGGAGTAGTTGTATAAATATCCCAGCTCCTTCACTCTTTGAATGGGTAGCTGACATGCCGAATCTAGACAGTATCTCAGAGCTCCCTGCTGGTAATGAAATCCAGTTGCCCATGGTGGTAACTGTGACAGCACACCCTTCTCTGACTTCCTCCCTCTCGGTCTCATTTCTCCTCCTCGCTACCAATGTTTCTTGCAGTCACCTCTTAAATAAACACTTGCGCTCAGAGTTTTGCCTCTGGTTCTGCTTCTTCAGGAACCCAAACTAAGACCCGGCGTTGTCATCAAAATCAAATAACCTAGGCACGCAGACCCTGTTGCAGAGTGGATGGACATATTTGTCGCCCTGTAACTATTCTGTTGAATAAGTATATGGAAATCTTACGGTTTTATGTTACTATTTCTTTGAAGCCCAGTTCTGTGGTTCCTGAATTCAACCTCCCCCTTACCTCAACTTACTTAAGAACAATTTCTGTAGTTTAATAATTCAGAATCTACTCGTTCCTTGTTTTCTTCTGATAGAGGTTTACGATTTTCAAAAGGCAATGTCCTATGGCTCATGGGAGGGGTCTGTAACGGACACAATCACACGTTTAACGGGGCGTGTCCCGCAATTCACGTACAGCGGACACGTCCCAGGAACAGCAGCTGCCCATCCGCACTGAAGAAGTGACTTTGGGTCGTCTCCTCACATCTGGCCTTGGCTCCTCTTTGCACAAGGACCCAATCAGTACACAGTTGTCCTGTCTTAGGGCGACCACCACATTGCCATGCGCCTTTAAATGCCTTACAACTGGACTTGGATCTTCATGTCATGAGTCCAGACGGATAATCCACAGCCTAACTCTGGATGGCAGACATATTTTGTTTTGGTATAAAGAGTGTAATGAAAATTAAGCCAGCCTTTAAAAAGTGGGATTCTTCCATTAAACACTTTGATTTATGGCTTTTCTTGAAATACGGGCAGATCTAGTAAACTTGGGCCTGAATTTCCACTTGGCAATAATCAGCTGGTGTTAAATAGGCACCGTTTCTTCTCTGTGGGGCATTTGGGTGTGGGCTCTTCACTCTGCTATAGTCACTACCCGCCCCTATCCCCCCCTTCAATTACATTGATTGTCTTCATAGTCCTCCTCGGTGATCATGGCTTCTTGGGGATGAAAGAGAACAGAACTATTTCCAACCTCCCCTTATATTTTAAGGCTAAAAAAAGAAAAAAAGCCTACTTGCTAAAACAGGGCTACACATTTCTAGGTCTTAAAAGAGGATTGCATTAAACAAATTAACACTTAAGCACCCACAGAATAGAATGTAATTGTTCTTCACAACCTCATTACAGAATTAATTCATGGTGCATTACAGGTGGTGGGACCTGATAATGAGACACAGGATTAAAGCAGTATGACATTTGTCAGTTTGCGACTGGATGTGTAACAGTTGATTGAAGAGAATGCACAAGTCTGTGTGAGGCCTTTTGGAAATGGTGGGGGGCCGGGGGACAGGGAAAAATGGCCCTCTTGTCTTGCCCCATAATAGTTCTTGTTCTAAACATCTGGTTTGCAGTCACTAATTTAATGTCACTATTCTTTGCCTTTAATTCTGGAATACCTCCCACTCTCCTTGGTCCCTTGGATACATCTGGTATAAAAATTGCTTTGGATAGAGTTATTGTTAACCACCAAAAAAGGGGAGGGGTCTCTGAGTGTCTCTGTCAGAAGATCACATGTTCCTGTTCTTTNTGTGTGTGTGTGTGGAGAGAGAGAGAGGGAGAGACAGAGATAGGGCGTGCGTGTCTTACGAGGGCCGAAATATTCCAGTTTGATAACTCAAGAGCACAGTGGAAAAGTCAATGTATGATTATTAATCAGCTCTCTAAGAGCAATAACTTGGTAATTATATTTTCATACATTCATTAAGCATTTAAACCTAATTCTTATACACAGTGGGGCCATAACAAGGCAGTGTTGGTTGGTTCATTTTGTATTCAGTTTCCAAAAATGCTAAGTGACATTTAATAGTTTGGTAATTGATCTATGTCATCCTAAATTATCGGTACAAACTTCAGTGGGGGAAAGGGAAAGTATTTCTGGAAGCCCAGTGGCCCTTCAGTGTTTAATTTCTGTCCTGTGTGGATAAAAATTAGGTCACTCTAAATTGTCACAAACAGTCTAGGGAAATATCTGCATTCTCACCTTTTCATGAAATAGTATCGAGGTCTCGGGGGATAGCTCACTGGTCCTCACAACAGCTCCTTTGGTTATTATATAGTATTTGTCATTTTCCTCCTTTTTTGGTCTCTGCTCATCGTGATGTCCCCATCATCACTGATGATGCTCAGAGATCAGAGACATCATGGCGTCAAAGCCCTGCTTGCTGCTGCCCACGGATGCGTTGTTGGTGCTTAAACCAGAGGATCGAGGTGTAAAGCCAGGGCTTTCCTCCTCCGGCTGTCAGTGTAGCTGACAACTTGTACCCTCCACGCCCCTGTCTCTCCCAGGAGTCTTGTCGGCCTGCTCCTGACTGACAAGGCAAGCTTCCATGGGGGAATGCTTTTCTATTTGAAGAGCAAACTCCATGTGTCTCTTCATCTGTAAAGTGGGGACACTGGTAGCTTCGACCTTAAGGGCTGTAGCAGACACTCTGTGTTCCGCCCACGTTTCTGTGGCTGCTTTCCGTGCATGTTGGCCTCACTTTTCATTGCCAGCACCTGCATTTCTTTTCCTGGGGGCTCTCTCATGCTGCCAAAGACATAAGCATGGCTGCTTGAAATGCCAAGGAACGAATGTTCCCTGAGAACGGCTTTCAGCCCGTGACTAAAGGGAGTAGTTGTATAAATATCCCAGCTCCTTCACTCTTTGAATGGGTAGCTGACATGCCGAATCTAGACAGTATCTCAGAGCTCCCTGCTGGTAATGAAATCCAGTTGCCCATGGTGGTAACTGTGACAGCACACCCTTCTCTGACTTCCTCCCTCTCGGTCTCATTTCTCCTCCCCGCTACCAATGTTTCTTGCAGTCACCTCTTAAATAAACACTTGCGCTCAGAGTTTTGCCTCTGGTTCTGCTTCTTCAGGAACCCAAACTAAGACCCGGCGTTGTCATCAAANGACAAGGCAAGCTTCCCTGGGGGAATGCTTTTCTATTTGAAGAGCAAACTCCATGTGTCTCTTCATCTGTAAAGTGGGGACACTGGTAGCTTCGACCTTAAGGGCTGTAGCAGACACCCTGTGTTCTGCCCACGTCTCTGTGGCTGCTTTCCATGCATGTTGGCCTCACTTTTCATTGCCAGCACCTGCATTTCTTTTCCTGGGGGCTCTCTCATGCTGCCAAAGACATAAGCATGGCTGCTTGAAATGCCAAGGAACGAATGTTCCCTGAGAACGGCTTTCAGCCCGTGACTAAAGGGAGTAGTTGTATAAATATCCCAGCTCCTTCACTCTTTGAATGGGTAGCTGACATGCCGAATCTAGACAGTATCTCAGAGCTCCCTGCTGGTAATGAAATCCAGTTGCCCATGGTGGTAACTGTGACAGCACACCCTTTTCTGACTTCCTCCCTCTCGGTCTCATTTCTCCTCCTCGCTACCAGTGTTTCTTGCAGTCACCTCTTAAATAAACACTTGCACTCAAAGTTTTGCCTCTGGTTCTGCTTCTTCAGGAACCCAAACTAAGACCCGGCATTGTCATCAAGATCAAATAACCTAGGCACGCAGACCCTGTTGCAGAGTGGATGGACATATTTGTCGCCCTGTAACTATTCTGTTGAATAAGTGTATGGAAATCTTACGGTTTTATGTTACTATTTCTTTGAAGCCCAGTTCTGTGGTTCCTGAATTCAACCTCCCCCTTACCTCAACTTACTTAAGAACAATTTCTGTAGTTTAATAATTCAGAATCTACTCGTTCCTTGTTTTCTTCTGATAGAGGTTTACGATTTTCAAAAGGCAATGTCCTATGGCTCATGGGAGGGGTCTGTAACGGACACAATCACACGTTTAACGGGGCGTGTCCCGCAATTCACGTACAGCGGACACGTCCCAGGAACAGCAGCTGCCCATCCGCACTGAAGAAGTGACTTTGGGTCGTCTCCTCATATCTGGCCTTGGCTCCTCTTTGCACAAGGACCCAATCAGTACACAGTTGTCCTGTCTTAGGGCGACCACCACATTGCCATGCGCCTTTAAATGCCTTACAACTGGACTTGGATCTTCATGTCATGAGTCCAGACGGATAATCCACAGCCTAACTCTGGATGGCAGATATATTTTGTTTTGGTATAAAGAGTGTAATGAAAATTAAGCCAGCCTTTAAAAAGTGGGATTCTTCCATTAAACACTTTGATTTATGGCTTCTCTTGAAATACGGGCAGATCTAGTAAACTTGGGCCTGAATTTCCACTTGGCAATAATCAGCTGGTGTTAAATAGGCACCGTTTCTTCTCTGTGGGGCATCTGGGTGTGGGCTCTTCACTCTGCTATAGTCACTACCCGCCCCTATCCCCCCCTTCAATTACATTGATTGTCTTCATAGTCCTCCTCGGTGATCATGGCTTCTTGGGGATGAAAGAGAACAGAACTATTTCCAACCTCCCCTTATATTTTAAGGCTAAAAAAAGAAAAAAAGCCTACTTGCTAAAACAGGGCTACACATTTCTAGGTCTTAAAAGAGGATTGCATTAAACAAATTAACACTTAAGCACCCACAGAATAGAATGTAATTGTTCTTCACAACCTCATTACAGAATTAATTCATGGTGCATTACAGGTGGTGGGACCTGATAATGAGACACAGGATTAAAGCAGTATGACATTTGTCAGTTTGCGACTGGATGTGTAACAGTTGATTGAAGAGAATGCACAAGTCTGTGTGAGGCCTTTTGGAAATGGTGGGGGGCCGGGGGACAGGGAAAAATGGCCCTCTTGTCNTGTGTGTGTGTGTGGAGAGAGAGAGAGGGAGAGACAGAGATAGGGCGTGCGTGTCTTACGAGGGCCGAAATATTCCAGTTTGATAACTCAAGAGCACAGTGGAAAAGTCAATGTATGATTATTAATCAGCTCTCTAAGAGCAATAACTTGGTAATTATATTTTCATACATTCATTAAGCATTTAAACCTAATTCTTATACACAGTGGGGCCATAACAAGGCAGTGTTGGTTGGTTCATTTTGTATTCAGTTTCCAAAAATGCTAAGTGACATTTAATAGTTTGGTAATTGATCTATGTCATCCTAAATTATCGGTACAAACTTCAGTGGGGGAAAGGGAAAGTATTTCTGGAAGCCCAGTGGCCCTTCAGTGTTTAATTTCTGTCCTGTGTGGATAAAAATTAGGTCACTCTAAATTGTCACAAACAGTCTAGGGAAATATCTGCATTCTCACCTTTTCATGAAATAGTATCGAGGTCTCGGGGGATAGCTCACTGGTCCTCACAACAGCTCCTTTGGTTATTACATAGTATTTGTCATTTTCCTCCTTTTTTGGTCTCTGCTCATCGTGATGTCCCCATCATCACTGATGATGCTCAGAGATCAGAGACATCATGGCGTCAAAGCCCTGCTTGCTGCTGCCCACGGATGCGTTGTTGGTGCTTAAACCAGAGGATCGAGGTGTAAAGCCAGGGCTTTCCTCCTCCGGCTGTCAGTGTAACTGACAACTTGTACCCTCCACGCCCGTCTCTTCCAGGAGTCTTGTCGGCCTGCTCCTGACTGACAAGGCAAGCTTCCCTGGGGGAATGCTTTTCTATTTGAAGAGCAAACTC
Source organism: Ailuropoda melanoleuca (assembly GCF_002007445.2). Lineage (NCBI taxonomy): Eukaryota > Metazoa > Chordata > Mammalia > Carnivora > Ursidae > Ailuropoda > Ailuropoda melanoleuca. Next base: position 62,971,954 of record NC_048230.1, on the reverse strand, counting down.
CATGTGTCTCTTCATCTGTAAAGTGGGGACACTGGTAGCTTCGACCTTAAGGGCTGTAGCAGACACTCTGTGTTCCGCCCACGTTTCTGTGGCTGCTTTCCGTGCATGTTGGCCTCACTTTTCATTGCCAGCACCTGCATTTCTTTTCCTGGGGGCTCTCTCATGCTGCCAAAGACATAAGCATGGCTGCTTGAAATGCCAAGGAACGAATGTTCCCTGAGAACGGCTTTCAGCCCGTGACTAAAGGGAGTAGTTGTATAAATATCCCAGCTCCTTCACTCTTTGAATGGGTAGCTGACATGCCGAATCTAGACAGTATCTCAGAGCTCCCTGCTGGTAATGAAATCCAGTTGCCCATGGTGGTAACTGTGACAGCACACCCTTTTCTGACTTCCTCCCTCTCGGTCTCATTTCTCCTCCTCGCTACCAGTGTTTCTTGCAGTCACCTCTTAAATAAACACTTGCACTCAAAGTTTTGCCTCTGGTTCTGCTTCTTCAGGAACCCAAACTAAGACCCGGCATTGTCATCAAGATCAAATAACCTAGGCACGCAGACCCTGTTGCAGAGTGGATGGACATATTTGTCGCCCTGTAACTATTCTGTTGAATAAGTGTATGGAAATCTTACGGTTTTATGTTACTATTTCTTTGAAGCCCAGTTCTGTGGTTCCTGAATTCAACCTCCCCCTTACCTCAACTTACTTAAGAACAATTTCTGTAGTTTAATAATTCAGAATCTACTCGTTCCTTGTTTTCTTCTGATAGAGGTTTACGATTTTCAAAAGGCAATGTCCTATGGCTCATGGGAGGGGTCTGTAACGGACACAATCACACGTTTAACGGGGCGTGTCCCGCAATTCACGTACAGCGGACACGTCCCAGGAACAGCAGCTGCCCATCCGCACTGAAGAAGTGACTTTGGGTCGTCTCCTCATATCTGGCCTTGGCTCCTCTTTGCACAAGGACCCAATCAGTACACAGTTGTCCTGTCTTAGGGCGACCACCACATTGCCATGCGCCTTTAAATGCCTTACAACTGGACTTGGATCTTCATGTCATGAGTCCAGACGGATAATCCACAGCCTAACTCTGGATGGCAGACATATTTTGTTTTGGTATAAAGAGTGTAATGAAAATTAAGCCAGCCTTTAAAAAGTGGGATTCTTCCATTAAACACTTTGATTTATGGCTTTTCTTGAAATACGGGCAGATCTAGTAAACTTGGGCCTGAATTTCCACTTGGCAATAATCAGCTGGTGTTAAATAGGCACCGTTTCTTCTCTGTGGGGCATTTGGGTGTGGGCTCTTCACTCTGCTATAGTCACTACCCGCCCCTATCCCCCCCTTCAATTACATTGATTGTCTTCATAGTCCTCCTCGGTGATCATGGCTTCTTGGGGATGAAAGAGAACAGAACTATTTCCAACCTCCCCTTATATTTTAAGGCTAAAAAAAGAAAAAAAGCCTACTTGCTAAAACAGGGCTACACATTTCTAGGTCTTAAAAGAGGATTGCATTAAACAAATTAACACTTAAGCACCCACAGAATAGAAT
>NC_048230.1:62936765-62969493 GCF_002007445.2 Ailuropoda melanoleuca | reverse complement strand
CCCGTCTCTTCCAGGAGTCTTGTCGGCCTGCTCCTGACTGACAAGGCAAGCTTCCCTGGGGGAATGCTTTTCTATTTGAAGAGCAAACTCCATGTGTCTCTTCATCTGTAAAGTGGGGACACTGGTAGCTTCGACCTTAAGGGCTGTAGCAGACACTCTGTGTTCCGCCCACGTTTCTGTGGCTGCTTTCCGTGCATGTTGGCCTCACTTTTCATTGCCAGCACCTGCATTTCTTTTCCTGGGGGCTCTCTCATGCTGCCAAAGACATAAGCATGGCTGCTTGAAATGCCAAGGAACGAATGTTCCCTGAGAACGGCTTTCAGCCCGTGACTAAAGGGAGTAGTTGTATAAATATCCCAGCTCCTTCACTCTTTGAATGGGTAGCTGACATGCCGAATCTAGACAGTATCTCAGAGCTCCCTGCTGGTAATGAAATCCAGTTGCCCATGGTGGTAACTGTGACAGCACACCCTTTTCTGACTTCCTCCCTCTCGGTCTCATTTCTCCTCCTCGCTACCAGTGTTTCTTGCAGTCACCTCTTAAATAAACACTTGCACTCAAAGTTTTGCCTCTGGTTCTGCTTCTTCAGGAACCCAAACTAAGACCCGGCATTGTCATCAAGATCAAATAACCTAGGCACGCAGACCCTGTTGCAGAGTGGATGGACATATTTGTCGCCCTGTAACTATTCTGTTGAATAAGTGTATGGAAATCTTACGGTTTTATGTTACTATTTCTTTGAAGCCCAGTTCTGTGGTTCCTGAATTCAACCTCCCCCTTACCTCAACTTACTTAAGAACAATTTCTGTAGTTTAATAATTCAGAATCTACTCGTTCCTTGTTTTCTTCTGATAGAGGTTTACGATTTTCAAAAGGCAATGTCCTATGGCTCATGGGAGGGGTCTGTAACGGACACAATCACACGTTTAACGGGGCGTGTCCCGCAATTCACGTACAGCGGACACGTCCCAGGAACAGCAGCTGCCCATCCGCACTGAAGAAGTGACTTTGGGTCGTCTCCTCATATCTGGCCTTGGCTCCTCTTTGCACAAGGACCCAATCAGTACACAGTTGTCCTGTCTTAGGGCGACCACCACATTGCCATGCGCCTTTAAATGCCTTACAACTGGACTTGGATCTTCATGTCATGAGTCCAGACGGATAATCCACAGCCTAACTCTGGATGGCAGATATATTTTGTTTTGGTATAAAGAGTGTAATGAAAATTAAGCCAGCCTTTAAAAAGTGGGATTCTTCCATTAAACACTTTGATTTATGGCTTCTCTTGAAATACGGGCAGATCTAGTAAACTTGGGCCTGAATTTCCACTTGGCAATAATCAGCTGGTGTTAAATAGGCACCGTTTCTTCTCTGTGGGGCATCTGGGTGTGGGCTCTTCACTCTGCTATAGTCACTACCCGCCCCTATCCCCCCCTTCAATTACATTGATTGTCTTCATAGTCCTCCTCGGTGATCATGGCTTCTTGGGGATGAAAGAGAACAGAACTATTTCCACCCCCCCCTTATATTTTAAGGCTAAAAAAAGAAAAAAAGAAAGCCTACTTGCTAAAACAGGGCTACACATTTCTAGGTCTTAAAAGAGGATTGCATTAAACAAATTAACACTTAAGCACCCACAGAATAGAATATAATTGTTCTTCACAACCTCATTACAGAATTAATTCATGGTGCATTACAAGTGGTGGGGCCTGATAATGAGACACAGGATTAAAGCTGTATGACATTTGTCAGTTTGCGACTGGATGTGTAACAGCTGATTGAAGAGAATGCACAAGTCTGTGTGAGGCCTTTTGGAAATGGTGGGGGGCCGGGGGACAGGGAAAAATGGCCCTCTTGTCTTGCCCCATAATAGTTCTTGTTCTAAACATCTGGTTTGCAGTCACTAATTTAATGTCACTATTCTTTGCCTTTAATTCTGGAATACCTCCCACTCTCCTTGGTCCCTTGGATACATCTGGTATAAAAATTGCTTTGGATAGAGTTATTGTTAACCACCAAAAAAGGGGAGGGGTCTCTGAGTGTCTCTGTCAGAAGATCACATGTTCCTGTTCTTTGGGTGGAAAGATGTTACATGTAATTTTCCCTCCGAGCAGCTGCATCCTGAATAATGCACAAAGGTTTGGTCTAGTCAGGAATGTTAAACACTTGTTTATCTGTCTTTCTGTTCCACACAGCCACAGGGGATCGAGACAAGAAAAAAATACTCTGCTTTAGGAAATTAAATCCACTCAGATTAGTGTAAAATTCTCGAACGTCAGGGGGTCTCAGTAAAACTGTATTTTCTCAGTTTATCCATACCCTTTTTCAACCTGAACATGATCCTAAAATAGACAATATTGGTGATCTTTAAACACAGTAGTTCTAAGCAAATGCCATTGTGCCCTGGGTGGAACTGATCAGATCCCGCACACGGATTAGGTATGCTGTGCTGCTCTCTCTCTTAATTTTACATTCCATGGCGATTTGGCTCCCAAATCATGAGCACGCTGTTAGATTTAGGGACCTCATTTCTCATCCATGACAGCCTTAATGACACTCAAATATATCATTCACTTTTCCCCCATCCCAAGATATACCAACATTGTATACCATCATTCACCCAACTTGACTTATAGGCTATTTTTTAAAAATACTCGTTCTGTCCAGACAAGGTTGATAATTCAACCAGAACTTATATCCACAGGAGGTCAATAATTACCAAATTTGGACGAAATATTAATTCCCAACTCGGTATTTTCCTATTTTAATATTGGCCAGTTTTTGTGAAATTGGTGACTTTTATTTATCTATTTTTTAAAGATAGGACAGATTTTAAACCCAATTTAACTTTTAATTTATCAGCATACTGTTCAAAGCAAATGAATGTCATTTCCACGTTTGAATTAATTCCTAATATACTGGAGTGTGGATGTAAACAGTGGGCAAATAAAGCACTTACACAAACAACAATTTTCCCTCAGCTCTGGGCCTGTCTTTAGCTTTGCGAAGGGACCACACATGCTTCCAGGCTTTGCCTCATGTCTGGGTTAGCTGTCCCAAGAACAAGGGTGTGAGGGAGGTCCTGCGGTTCTGGGCACATCTCCTGGCAAACTCCATTGCTTCCCCTTCTTTCTCCATTCTCTCTTGGAACCAAACCCCTGTGTCTTTATTCTCTTTCCTTTATGGGGAGCTTTTCTGTTCTTTCATGCTGGTTTTTTTTTTTTTAAAGATTTTATTTATTTGACGAGCACAGCAGAGGGAAAGGGAGTAGCAGACTCCCTGCTGAGCAGGGAGTCTGATGTGGGGCTTGATCCCAGGATCCCAGGATCCCGGCCTGAGCGGAAGGCAGACAGTTAACTGACTGAGCCACCCAGGTGCCCTGTTCCTTCATGCTTCTTGTGAAAGCTCCAAGCCATACAGAAAAATAAGCATAGGAAAAAATCAAATTCCTTTCTAATAGTCCCTTCCCCCGCTCTCCTGACTTTTCTTGCTAGAGGAAATCATGGTTAATAATTTTATATGTAAATTTCCAATCAAAGGACATAGCCTCCATTCTCCCTTACCATGTTCCATTTAGATGCTGCTAACTCTTAGCAAGTTGGAAAGTGAAGCAGATATAAAAGTTGAAGGATCAATTATTTGGTGTGTGGGTAACCAGTCCACTGTTGACTCGTTTTGAGATGACATAGATCCTGCTTAAATGTATGATGCATATTGTTTTATCTTTAGGGATCCATATGCCTGCCACCACTGTTCCAAACTCTTATGTTCCTTTTGGGGTTCTCAGTCACAATATTGCATTCCTCTGGTCATCCTAATGGATACACAGTTTAGGGCCAATCAGAGGGCTTGTATGTGATTGACAGGTGATCGATCGCCGGGAAAAGAGGTCATTTTCATTTTAGACTATGGGCCAAGCAGGGTTGAAGTTGCCAGTGGCCCTTTTTCCCACCATGAAGGAAGAACCTACCTGAGCAAGAAGACCAAGCCCTGACGGTCAGATGCCAGAATGACTGCAGGACTTTGTGTGTCACATGAGCTAATACATTCCCTTTATTTTAACGTAAGCCAGGGTGAGCTAGATTTTTGTCACTTGTGATTGAAATTGTCCTGATGCGTGTGCTAAGTGTGTCGTGTTTCTTGCGAGCATCTACTCGTGAGAGCTACCTAAATATGTTAATGAGACTGAAGGGTCTACACACAGAGGTGTGACTTTGTAGGGGCAGCTGTGTAATGTGGAGCTAACTGCAAAAATAGAGATAATACACCTGGCAAATCTAATCCATGGTATTATGATGGCACATAGAAACCTGTCCAGCCCAGAGATGTTCTAGAAATATTCCCTGGAACTGAGGAAAATGGGAAGCTCCCCAGAGGAGGTAACGTGGGGCTGCAGCTGGGGGCTAGGCTTACTTTTGTGCAGATCATGAGAGTTGGAGGATGTGGCAACATTTTTCACTATAGAGAAGGTTTGGGTAAGATGGGAGCAATGTGGGATTAGGGCAGCAGAGAGGAAGCACAGAACAGCATGGGAATACAAGTCTGGAAGAAGACTGCTAAGAGGAGGGACTGGCCAAGATCACCAGAAGTGTGAGCTATGGAGAAGGTCAACTAGCCATGAGGTTTTTAAAAAGCATTTAGATTGGGAGGAGAGGGAGTGGTGGTTGGCTCAGTCTGTAGGCATTAAGGGTACCTGTGTGATTTGGAGATGATTAAGTGCTTATTGTCTAAAGTCGTAATCTATTGATCCCTTGATCCCTGTCCATCTATCCATCCATTTGTCAATCCATCCATCTTCCCAACCATTATCCACCCATTCCCAAACATTTATTGAGCTCGTATCATGTGCCATGGGTTGTATTACTTGTGAAGGAGAAGGATGAGAAGATTTTTTTTTAAAGATTTTATTTTTTTTCTTTGAATGTGGGAGGGAGGGAGAGAGAGAGAGAAAAAGGAGGAGGGAAGGAGGGAGGAAAGCAGAGAGGGAGAATCAGGGTCCCTGTTGAGCAGGGAGCCCAATTCAGGGCTCGATCCCAGGACCCCAGGATCATGACCTGAGCCGAAGGCAGATGCTTAACCGAATGAGGCATCCAGACCCCCAGATGAGAAGACATTCTTATCTTTGGGGTACTTCAGTGTAGGGTGGGAAATAGATATATAAACAGATCATTGCAACACTCTTTGCTAAGTGCAATAATAAAGGCATTTGCAAAATGCCAAGGGAGGGCATGTTGATTGTGAAGATTAAATGAGATTACATGTGTGAAAAGCACTTTGTGAGCTATTTAAATAGTAGTCATTATTATAATCTTCATAACAACTCTAGGAGAAAGACTTGGATTATTATCCCCTTAAATTTTTGTGTGTGTGTGTGTGTCATAAAAGCTTCCTGAGTACTACAAGTTACAAAATAGAGAAAATAAGAACTCACCCACGACTCAGTTGCTTTAATGCTGACATTGTTTTACATTTTGCTAAGTTTCATTAGTGTCTTTTCCTAGGATTTTCTTTCCACATTAGCAGTCATGCTGCATACATCACGATACTGATTTTTCTCATTAAGCTAAATTATCTACATTTTTTCCAGTTCTTTGGGTCACACCCATGGTGGGAGGAGTTGATGTGTCCTGACTCAGTCCTGGCCCAAATCGCATACTCCTGGTTCCTTATGAGTTCCTGAGATGCTCCCAAGAATAGCCATGGTGGTTCTCAGTCTCCACCATGCTCTTCTCTGCCACTTCAGGCATGGAGCTGTGCCTGATGCGCATGTCCTTTTCCTCTCTGGTTTCTTCCTGATGAGAAGCTACTCCTTTGTCCTGAGCTCTGTCACCATAGTGAAGGGGAAATTGGCCTCTATATCCACCTGAGTCACATCGGTGGACCAGTTTGTGACTGCTGTAGATGTCGGAGTTGGAAGAATATGCGTTCTCGCCCCTCTTCCTCTTCTTTTTATTCTCCCTGGTAGCCTATCCTGCCAAGCTCTCATGCCCGTCGTGCCAGCAATACAACACTTTCTCAAGGTGACCAACAACCTCCATGTTTCTAAGTCCAATGGCCAGTTCTCAGCCATTGTCTTACCTGATTCATCAGCAACATTTGACACAGTTGATCGTTTTTTCCTCCTGGAAGTGCTTTCTTTACTTCACTGCCAGGATACCACGCTCGGGGTAGCTCCTTAGTCCCCTTTGCTGGTTCCTCCTCATCTTCTTGATCTCTAAAGCTTGGACTGGCCCAGAACTCAACCTGTAGACATTTCTCTCTCTATACCCACTACTTAAGTAATCTCACCCATTCTCGTGGTTTTATTTTTATTTAGCTTTTATTTTCTTAAAGATTTTTATTTTTAAGCAATTTGTACACCCAACATGGGGCTCGAACTTAAAATCCTAAGATCAAGAGTCTCATGTTCTTTCCAACTGAGCCAGCCAGCGCTACTGCCCCCCCGCCCCCATTCTCATGGTTTTAAATACAGGCTGATAACTCCTAAATTTATCAGTCCAACTTGGATCTCTTCTCTGAACTGCAGACTCCTATATTCAACGGACTAGTCAACATTTCCACTGGGATGTCCAATAGGCATCCCAAACATTGCTCGACCAAAACCCAACTCATGGTTTCCTCCTCATCCAACCTGCTCCTCCTATAGTCTTCCCCATTTTAGTAAGTGACATGTCTGTTTTTCCAGTTGCTTTGGCTAAAATCCTTGGAGTTGTCTTGATGGTCTTTCTTCTATACCTTGCATCTAATCCATCAACAAATCCTGTTGTCTCTCTTTCAGAATACATCCTGAATCCAATCACTTCCCACTGCTTCTGCTTTTACCTGAATCTAAGCCCCTAGCATGTGTCATTGGATCACTGCAACAGTCTCTTAACTAGTTTCCCCACTTCAGTCCTCGTCCCCCTGCAGCCTATTTTCAATATGGCAGCTCAGATGATTACTTTCCCTTTTTTTTTTTTTTTAAATAATTACTTCAGGGTGAGAGAGAATGTGTGTGCACACGTAGGGTAGGGTGGGGAGAAGGAGAGGGAAAGAATCTCAGGCACCTCCCTGCTGAATTTGGAGGCTGACGTGGGGCTCGATCTCATGACCCTGAGATCATGACCTGAGCTGCAACCAAAAAGTCAGACACTTAACCAACTGAGCCACCCAGGGCCCTAATTACTACCCCCCCTTTTTATTTTAACAACCTAAGTCACATCTGTCACTCCTCTACTCCAAACCTTCCATTGGCTCTCATGTCATTCAGAGTAAAAGCCAAAGCCTTGCTGTTGCCTACAAGAGCCTATGCAATTTGGGCTACTGACCTCCTCTCCTGTGGTTCTTCTTCTAGGTTGCTTCATTTTACTGCCACTAACCTCACTGCTGTTCTTCAAATACACTAGCACATCCTTTTCCTTTCCCTTTTCCCTTTTCCCTTTTTTCCCCTTCTATTTACTTATTTTAGGAGAGGGGGGAAGGGGCAGAGAGGGAGAGAAGCGGCAGAGAGGGAGAGAAGCAGACTCCCAGCTGACTGTGGAGCCCAAGGTGGGGCTTGATCCCATGACCCTGAGATCACAACCTGAGCCGAAACCAAGAGTCAAATGCCCAACTGACTGAGTCACTCAGGCGCCCCCACACTAGCACATTCTTATGTCAGGGTCTTGGCATTTGCAGTTTTCCTCTGCCTGGAATGCTCTTTCCCAGTTTGGCTCATTCCAGCACTTTCTTTGGATCTCTGCTCAAATGTCATCTGATCAAAGAAGCTATTTCTGATCACTCTGTGTACCATAGCAACTCTGTCCCATGCCAGGCATGCTGTATCCTCTATTTTTCTTTTTTTGTACTAATTGCCAGCTGACTATATATATACACATATACACACATATGCTTATATGCTTATTAACCACTCTCATGCTAAACGTAGGCCGGGAGATCCAAGACTTTATCTCTGTGCCCACAGCACTTCCAGAGTGGTTTCTGGCACATTAGTTCATGCTGGGAAATTTAAATGTATTTCCTGTTTGCCAACACTTTCTTATGACCCCCTCCTCCTCCTCCTAGGACACAGTATATTTTGCTCAAATCTTTCCTCCAGTGAGATGAAATAATATAATGGCCAGCTTACTCTGATCCCAGTGTCCTGATCCATAAAACAGATCTGATAATTGCACACCTTACAGGGTTGTTAGGAATAAATAAGGTATAGGGGCTGAAGTCCACGGTATAGTGCCTGGAGTACAGAGTGGTTTTTAATGAAATTTTGAGCACTGTGGAGTCCCACAAGTCAGGATTTAAATGACTTTTATGCAAAGCACTTAGAACAGTGCCTAGCACTTAGTAAATATTATATAAGCATGAGGTCTGGCAATAATTATCTTATTTGCCATGAAGAGTTATGCAATCTAGGGTAATGCCTTCACTTAGTCTCAAATCCTCAACAATGAGGATAAAGTAGCTCTTGGGGCAGCTAAATAAGATACTATTTATAACATGCCTGCAAGTCAAGATGCTATTTCTCTATAGTGGGACAATCAGGTTATTTCGTTTTTTAAACCATTAGACTGTGCTGTGATGAACATCTTCGTGCTTAATGGCTTTCACACATTTCAGCTTATTTCCTTTCCTTGGAATTCCAGAATCAGCATTTTTGAATAAAAATGTATCTTTTCATGGCTCTTGTTACATAAGCCAGATGGATTTCTTAACCTCATTTTGCTGAGCATACCTCTGAGCCGTCAGGTTACTTGGCTGTTAAGTGTGAGAATCAAAATCAGTGCTCAGAATGTACTATGTTTTGCTACCTTTCTCCCGGACGATTCACGAGGCCACCCACCGCATCACACGTTACCGCAATCAGAGTTCCTGGGGATCAGGAATCTGGGAGTGGTTTATCTGTGTGGTCCTGACTTGGAGTCTCTCAAGATGTTGCAGTCCTCTTGAGGCTGGAGAACCACTTTCCAAACTTGCTCACACGGCGGTTGGCAGGGGGCTTTAGTTCCTCACCAAGCAGACCTATCCATAGGTTGAAGGTCCTTCCATAGGGCAGTTAGGTTCCTCCAAAACAAGTGATCTAAGGGAGAGACGAGGGACTGAGACAGGAGACACAACCGTTTATCACCTCATCTCAGAAGTGACACCACCATTCCTTCTGTATTCTCTTGGTCCCCCAGCTCAACCCAGGTCAATGTGGGAGGGTAGGGATCGACAGGGGGCATCATGGAGGCTGGCTACCACAAGAAAGGATTGTGGGATCACAGGTGTATCATCTTTCTCTCTCTCCTCCTTAGTCACATTCTGTCTTCCTTTCTAACTGCTCTGACTGAATCAGACATTTAAGTAACCATTGCGTGTCAGGCCCTGTGCTAGTTGTGTTCGCAGATACATGTAACTCTCACAACACCCAAGGTCAGGTGTTGAACAATATTCATTGATCTTCCATCTTGCAGAGAGGAGAATGGAAGCACAGAGAGACAAAGTCGTTTGCCAAAAGATCCCATGGCAAGCTAGAATCAGACTGGAGATGCAAACACAGGCCTGGGACTGTAGAATCTGGATCTTTCTGTGACCGCAGAGGATCTTCTTAACGTGGAGTCACTAAGAAGTGACATTCAGGGAACAGTTACCAAGCTGGTTCTCCCCTGACTTGACACCAGCGAAGCCTGGCCAGTGAGAATATAGCAGGGAGAACCGACAGTGCCCCCCATCTGCTTGTGGCTGGAGCCCTGTCCAGCGAGGTGTCCCATGTCAATACCAAAGTATGATGGGGAGAACAATTCCAGTCCTTGATGTGTGCTTTATTGATCTCTGAAATCTCTTCATTCCTGTATTTCGGGGGGTGGTTTTATGACCTGCGATTACCCGTGGTGGAGGTTATCTGGAACAGCTGCTCAGATTGAATGAGGCACTTAAGTCCCTTCAGAGGCGTGCAGGGTTCCCAGGGCTTCTCTGCTTGTCAGTTTTGATGGGATTTTCTTATGCCATTTTACCAGCCTTCTAAGAATTTGCTTTTAAATTTCTGTAGCTTTCTGAAGAAGCTACAAAAGGCAGGGATTATTATTATTTTGCTAATTAAAAAGAAACTCAAAGGAGTGTGGTTGCCACGGAAATGCACCTTTCAGATCTGCTTCGGGTGTGCAGCTGATCTAAGGCTCCAGCTGCTCCATTCTGTGCCCGTCGCCATGTATGTGCCAAAGCCGTTCTTCCCGCGGGCGGCTCCCATCCTGGGACTGAGCACAGGGGTCCGAGGCAGCTGCATTCGTGCAAGGAGTGGGGCTTCTCTGATGAGTAACTCTGGCTCAAGGACTGCTGTGGCAGGCAGAATAAAGGACTCACAAAGATGTCCATGTCCTGATCTCTGGAACCTGGGACTATGTCACCTTACATGGCAAAAGGGAATAAAGGTGGCCGGTCAGCTGAGCCCAAGATGGGGAGAGTAGAGGGGCTTATCCAGGTGGGCCAATGGAAACACATGACTCCGTAGAAGTGGTGGTCAAAGAGAGAGATGCAAAGACAGAAGGAGAGTCAGAGAACGGGGACATGAAATGGGGGCGTGCAAAGGGCTTGACCTGGGCTGCTGCTGGCTTTGAGGTAGAGGAAGGGACCAAGAGCTGAGGAATGCACAAGCCCCTCGTATTTGGAAGAGGAGAAGAAATAGCTGCTTCTCTAAAGCCTGCAGAAAGGGATGTAGCCCTGTCAACACCGTGATTGTAGCCTGGTGAGATCTGTGTCCGCTTATGACCTGGAGTAATTGTAACCTAATGAATTCATGTTGTTTCCAGATGTTACGCGTGTGGCGATTTGTTACAGCAGCAACAGAGACTAATGTGGCTCCCAGTCAGCTTTGCTGAGACTAAGCAGGGTACTGCAGTAAATCTCTTGCATATTTCATTTTTTTTTGTTTTTTTTTTTTTGTTTTTTAGAGAGAGAGAGCATGTGAGCGGTGTGGGGAGAGGGGACAGAAGGAGAGGGACAATCTTTAAGCAGGCTCTATGCTCGGTGCAAAGCCTGACGTGGGGCTTGATCTCATGACCCTGAGATCATGACCTGAGTCATGATGCTTAACCAACTGAGCCATCCAGGCGCCCCTCTCTTGCATGTGTAATTCCCTTTCAGCATCTGCTTCTCTGAAGACCAAAACTAATAGGAGTAATCAAGACCCAGTAAAGTTTTAAAGTGAGTTCTAGGTCTCTGCTGTTCAGTATGCCCACTGCTAACAACCTGCTGCTGTTGAAATGAGGGCATGAACTTTAAATTCTTAAATTTTAAAAGGATATTCAATTCAGTTATTGGAAAACTTTCAACTGTCTTTGGAAGAATTAGGTATGTGAATCTACTTTTTTCAACTGTACATTTTGTGAACTCTAAACACAGACCAAGTATTTTTGATGAAAATTTAGTGTTCAAATTGAGGTATCTTCTACGTGTAAAGTACACCTGGATTTCAAAGACTTAGATTGAAAAAAAGATGTAGAAATAGTTCATTAGCAGTTTTTCGTATGAATTACATGGTGAAATAATATTTTAGATATACTCAGTAAGTTAAATATATTATTAAAATCAATTTCTCCAGTTTATTTTTTTTTAAAAGTTTTAATTCCAGTTAATTAACACACAGTGTTATATTAGTTGCAGTGATTCAGCACTTCCACATATTGCCCAGTGCTCATCACCTTTTTCACCCATCCCCCCACCCACCTCCCCTCTGCTAACCATCAGTTTGTTCACTGTAGTTAAGAGTCTGTTTCTTGATTTGTCTGTCTCTCCCTATTTTTGTCTCCCTTTGCTCATTTGTTTTTTTTTTTAAATTTTAAATTATTTTAATGAAATACTTTGCACAGGTTGTGTTTTATTTATTTATTTTTGTTTTTGTTTTTATTTTAATGTTTTTTTATTATATTAGTCACCATACAGTACATCCCTGGTTTCTGATGTAAAGTGTGATGATTCATTAGTTGCGTATAACAGTGCACCATGCAATACGTGCCCTCCTTACTACCCATCACCTGTCTATCCCATTCCCCCACCCCCTCCCCTCTGAAGCCCTCAGTTTGTTTCTTAAATTCCACATATGAGTGAAATCATATGGTATTTGTCTTTCTCTGACTTCTTTCGCTTAGCATAATACTCTCTAGCTCCATCCATGTCATTGCAAATGGCAAGGTTTCATTCTTTTTTATGGCCGAATATTCCAATGTATACACCACATCTTCTTCATCCATTCTTCAATCAATGAACACTTGCTCTGCTTCCATATCTTGGCAATTGTAACTAATGCTGCTATAAACATGGGATGCGTGGATCCCTTTGAATTAGTGTTCTTGTATTCTTTGGGTGGATACCCAGTAGTGCAACCCTAGATCATAGGGTAGTTCTACTTTTCTGGGGAACCTCCATTCTGTTTTCCAGAGTGGTTACACCAGTTTGCATTCCCACCAACAATGTGAGGGTTCCCCTTTCTCTATATCCTCAGCAAGACCTGTTGTTTCTTGTGGTTTTGATTTTAGATATTCTGACAGGTGTGAGGTGGTATCCATTGTAGTTTTGATTTGTATTTCCCTGACGATAAGTTATGATGAAAATCTTCTCATGTGTCTGTTGGCCATCCTGATGTCTTCTTTGAAGAAGTGTCTGTTCATGTCTTCTTCCTGGGTTTACTTGGATTATTTGTTTTCTGGGAGTTGAGTTTCATAAGTTCTTTATATATTTTGGATACTAAACCTTTATCAGATATGTGATTGGCAAATATCTTCTCCAATTCTGTTGGTTGCCTTTTAGTTTTGTGAATTATTGCCTTTGCTGTGCAGAAGTTTTTATTTTGTTGTAGTCCCAATAGTTTCTTTTTGCTTTTGTTTCCCTTGCCTCAGGAGACCTATCTAGAAAGAAGTTGCTACAGCTGAAGTCAAAGGGGTTACTGCCTCTGTTCTTTTCTAGGATTTGTATGGCTTCAGATCTCACATTTAGGTCTTTAAACCATTCTGAATTTATTTATGGTAATGGTGTAAGAAAGTGGTTCAGTTTCATTGTTTTGCATGTGGCTGTCCAGTTTTCCCAACACCATTTGTTGAAAAGACTGTCTTTTTGCCATTGATACTCTTTCCTGCTTTGTTGAAAATTGTCCACATAGTTGTGAAATTATTTCTGGGTTTTCTGTTCTGGTCTAGTGATCGATGTGTCTGTTTTTATGCTGGTACCATACTGTTTTGATTACTACAGCTTTGTAATATAACTTGAAGCCCAGAGCTGTAATGCCTCCAGCTTTGCTTTTCTTTTTCAAGATTGCTTTGGATATTCAAGGTCTTTTGTGGTTCCATACAAATTTTAGAATTGTTTGTCCTGGTTCTGTGAAAACTGTTGGTATTTTGATAGGGATTGCATTAGATGTGTGCATTGCTTTGGGTAGTATAGACATTTAAAAAATATTCTTCAGGGGCGCCTGGGTGGCACAGCGGTTAGGCGTCTGCCTTCAGCTCAGGGCGTGATCCCAGCGTTGTGGGATCGAGCCCCACATCAGGCTCTTCCGCTACGAGCCTGCTTTCTTCCTCTCCCACTCCCCCTGCTTGTGTTCCCTCTCTCGCTGGCTGTCTCTATCTCTGTCGAATAAATAAACTCTTTTAAAAAAAAAAATATTCTTCAAATCCACGCACACAGAATGTCTTTCCAATTCTTTGTGTCGTCTTCAATTTCATTCATGAGTGTATTATAGTTTTTAGAAGACAGGTCTTCTGTCTCTTTAGTTAGTTTCATTTCTAGGTATCTTTTTATTTCGGGTGCAATTGCAAATGGGATTGTTTTCTTAATTTCTTTTTCTGCAGCTTCATTATTGGTGTGTCGAAAGACAACATATTTCTGTACATTGATTTTTGCATCCTGTGACTTTACTGAATTTTTGTATCTGTTCTAGCAGTTTTTTGGTGGAGTCTTTGGGTTTTCTATATATAGTATCACGCCATCTGCAAATAGTGATTTTTTTACTTCTTCCTTACTGATTTGGATGCATTTTATTTCTTTTTGTTGTCTGATTGCTGTGGCTAGAACTTCCAGTACTATGTTGAGTAAAAGTAGTGAGAGTGGACATCCTTGTCTTATTCTCGACCTTAGGAGAAAAGCTCTCAGTTTTTCCCCATTGAGGATGATGTTAGCCATGGGTTTTTTATATAAGGCCTTTATTATGTTGAGGTATGTTCCCTCTAAACCTACTTTGTTGAGGGTTTTTATTATGAATGGATGTTGTACTTTGTCAAATGCTTTTCCTGTGTCTACTGAAATGATCATATGGTTCTTATCCTTTCTCTTATTGATATGATGTATCATGTTGCTTGATTTGCAAATATTGAACCACCTTTGCATTCTGGGAATAAATCCTGTTTATTCGTGGTGAATGATTTTTTTTTAATGTATTGTTGAATTTAGCTTGTTAGTATTTTGTTGAGGATGTTTGTGTCTATGTTAATCAGAGATCTTGGCCTGTAGTTCTCTTTTTTTTAGTGATGTCTTTATCTGGTAGTGGTGGCCTCATAGAATAAATTTGGAAGTTTTCCTTCCTATTCTATTTTTTGGAATAGTTTGAGAAGAATAGGTATTCACTGTCCTTTAAATGTGTGGTAGAATTCTCCTGTGAAACCATCTGGTCCTGGATTTTTGTTTGTTGGGAGTTTTTTGATTACTGATTTCAATGTCTTTACTGGTTATTGGTCTGTTCAAACTTTCTACCCCTTCCTGTTCCAGTTTTGGTTGTTTGTATGTTTCTAGGAATTTATCCATTTCTTCTACGTTGTCCACATTGTTGGCATACAGTTTTTCATAATATTTGCTTACCATTGTATTTCTGTGGTTTCGGTTGTTATTTCTCCTCTCTCATTTGTGGTATTATTTGAGTCCTTTCTTTTTTTCTCTTGATAAGTCTGGCAAGAGGTTTATCGATATCTCCCCCTCCTCCCCCCCCCCCGCCAAAAGAACCAGCTCCTGGTTTTACTACCTGTTCTTTTTGTTTTGTTTTGTTTTAGTTTCTTTTTTTTTTTTTTTTTAAAGATTTTATTTATTTATTTGACAGAGATAGAGACAGCCAGCGAGAGAGGGAACACAAGCAGGGGGAGTGGGAGAGGAAGAAGCAGGCTCACAGCAGAGGAGCCTGATGTGGGGCTCGATCCCATAACGCCGGGATCACGCCCTGAGCTGAAGGCAGACGCCTAACCGCTGCGCCACCCAGGCGCCCCTTGTTTTAGTTTCTATACCCTTTATTTCCACTCTCACCTTTATTATTTCCATCCTTCTGCTGGTTTTAGGTTTTGTGTCCTTTTTCTAGCTCCTTTGGGAGCAAGGTTGTTTGGGATTTTTCTTGCTTCTTGATGTCGACCTGTATTACTATAAACTTCCCTCTTAGAATAGCTTTTGCTGCATCTGAAAGGTTTTGGACCATTGTGTTTTCATTTTCATTAGTGTTATGTACTTCTTAAATTTCTTTTATTTCCTGGTTGACCCATTAATTGTTTAGTAGCATGTTATTTAACCTCATGCATTTGTGGTCTTCCCAGATTTTTTCTTATGGTTGACTTCTAGTTTGGTAGCATGTGGTCAGAAATTATGCATGGTATGAATTTGATCTTTTTGAATTAGTTGAGGTTTGTTTTGTGGGCTCATATGTGATCTATCCTGGAGAATGTTCCATGTATACTTCAAAAGAATATATATTCTGAATATAGATAGAGTGTTCTGAATATATCTGTTAAATTCATCTGTTCCAGTGTGTCATTCAAAGCCATTGTTTCTTTGTTGATTTTCTGTTTAGATGATCTGTCCATCGATGTAAGTGGGATGTTAAAGTCCCCTACTATTATTGTATTATTATCAATTAGTTTCTTTGTGTTTGTTATTAACTGTTTTATGTATTTGGGTGCTCCTATGTTGGGTGTATAAATATTTATAATTGTTATCTCTTCTTGTTGGATTGTCCCATTATATAGTGTCCTTTTTTTTGTCTCTTGTTATAGTCTTTGTTTTAATATCTATAATGTCCAATACAAGTATTGCGACTCCTGCTTTCTTTTGACATCTCTTTGCATGATACATGTTTCTCCATCCCCTCACTTTAAATGTGCAGGTGTCTTTAGGTCTGAAATGAGTCTCTTATAGGAAGCATATAGATGGGTATTCTTTTTTTTTTAGTATTTTTTTATTATATTATGTTAGTCACCATAAAGTACATCCCTAGTTTTTAATGTAAAGTTCCATGATTCATTGCTTTTTTTTTTTTTGATCCATTTTGTCACCCTGTGTCTTTTGATTGGAGCATTTACTCCACTTACGTTCAAAGTAATTATTGGTAGATATGTATTTGCTGTCATTATTTGTTTTGTGATTGTTTCTGAAGATTTTCTTGATCTTGTCTTTGTTTTGCTGATTTACTTTAGTGATATGTTTGGATTTCTTGCTCTTTATTTGCATATTTGTTAGTGTTTTTTGATGTATGGTTGCCATTAGGTTCGTATATAACATCTGCATATAGCAGACTATGTTAAATTGATGGTTGTTTAAATTTGAACCTATTCTTTACTCCTCTCCTCCTCACATTTTAGGTATGTGTTGTTTTATATCATTTTATTTTTGTGAGTTCCTTGACTGATTTTTTTTTTTAACAGAAATATTTTCACTGCTTTTGTGTTTCCTACCATTATACTGTCACTTTTGGTCCCTCCTTTCCACTCAATGAGTCCCTTGTAATATTTCTTGCAGGGCTGGTTTAGTAGTCATGAATTTCTTTAGTTTTTTGTCTGGGAAGCTCTTTATGTCTTCTATTATGAATGATAGCCTTGCTGGATAGAGTATTCTTGACTGCAGGTTTTTCCTCATTCAGGTCTTTGAATATACTGTGTCACTCCTTCTGGCTTAGTTTCTATTGCAAATCTCCTGTTAGCCTTATTGGTTTACCCTTGCAAGTTACTATCATCTTTTGTCTTGCTGCTTAAAAAATTTTTTTCTTTATCACTATATTTTGCCAATTTAATTGCAGTAAGTCTAGTATGGGTCTGCTTTTGTCGATTTTGATAGGAGTTCTCTGTGCCCCCTGGATCTGAATGTTTTCTTCCCCTGATTAGGCAAGTTTTCAGTTATTATTTCTTCTAATAAATCTTCTGTCCCTTTTTCTCTCTTTTCTTCTGGGACTCTTAAAATATGAAAGCTATTACATTTGATGGAGTCACTGGGTTCCCTAAGTCTATTCTCATTTTGCATAATTCTATTTTTCTCTTTTATTCAGCTTGATTACTTTCTATGACTCTGTCTTCTAGGTCACTAATTCATTCTGCTGCTTCTATCGGGCTGTTCATTCCATCACGTGTGTTTCTCATTTCATTTATTGAGCCCTTTAGCTCTGCTGCTATTCCTTATCTCTGGGTCAAGGGTTTCCCTCATGTCTTCCAGTCTTAAGTCCAGCAAGTATCCTTATGATCATTGCTTTAAATTCTCTATCAGACTTGTTGCTTAATATCTGTTTCACTTAGATCTCTGGCCGTGGCCTTGTCCTGTTCTTTCATTTGGGATAAATTCCTGTCTCCTCATTTTGTCTGCCTCTCTGTGTCTGTTTCTCTGTGTTAAGAAGGTCTGCTCTGGAAAGTAGTGACTTTCCGAAGAAGTAGTCCTGGATTGCCCAGCAGGGCAGCGTCCCTGTTCCCCAGAGCCTGTTGCACACGCCCTGCTGTTGTGTGAGTCACTTTTCGTTTCAGTGCAGTCGTCTTCCCTGACTCTCTGCCTGTTTTGGGCTGTGATTGTTTTCTGTGGTGTTAGTGGGACCCAGGCAGGCCAGCTCTGAGGGGGGGTGTGCCCTCTGGAGAACTTGGGAGCAGGGCAGCGATGTTAGCAAAATTTGCTCTGGGCCACTACTCCTATGCCAGACACCCCGAAAGTGCTGTGGTGGTTGGGGGCTGCGTGCTGGTATGGCTAGGTGTGTTGGGGGGTATGGAAGTGGTGGCTCAGCACAGTGCTTGGTGGCAGCCATGTATCTGGTGGCTGGGGCAGACGCACCCACAGCTTTAACAAAATTCGCCCTGAGCCCAGGCTAGAGGTCAGCGGGCTTGGTGTGGGAGAGTCCTGAGGAAGAACTTGTAGGTGCAGTGCTCTGCTGCTCTCTGCAGCCTCACCCCCCCGCAGGTGGCTCTGGGTTTGGGTTCGGGGTGGGGTGGGGTGGGGAAAATGGTGCCTGCCAGCTCCCTCGATCTCGAAGTCCCCCAACACGCTCGGAAATCAGTAGGAACAGGTCTGTCTCCTGTTTGCCCCCAGTGCTGTGTAAACTGCAGCCTTTATATTGCCTCTCTGCCCAGGCTGCTGTCTCCTTAGGGGCAGGGACCCAGTTTCCACTGGCCCTCCTGGCTCCCCCAGTGCTGAGTCAGCTGACTTTTAAAGCCCCAGGCTCCAAATCCCACTGGTTATACAAACTCACCGGGATTCAGCCTTGCTAGTTTCCAAAACCAACGGTTGTGGAGATGAGTCTCCCCTGTGTGAGCTCCCTGGGGTGAGGGCCTGTTTCTCTGCCTTCTCCAGGTGCTCAGCTCCCTCTCTCCTGTGGGCAGCCTCCCTCCGCCTTTCTGACCTTCCTCAACTTCTAGATTCAGCTTATTCCCCGTAGTTCCTGGTGGAGTCTGTTCTGCCTGTCTTCAGATGGCTCTGTGGTTCGCTGACTTGGACATGGATAATATGTAGCTGCAAATGTGGGACATGGTGAACTCAGGGTTCTTCATCTTCTGCCATCTTCCCAAACCCCTTCCTCTCCAGTTCCTTTTACATCTTCAAATGTGGCTCTTGGAAAATTAAAAATGACATGTGTTGTTTGCATAATGTGGACTGTGCTGTTCTAGAGGCTGTAATTACCCAAGATAATTGACATGGATTGAGTACTTACATATATTGCGCACATTGATGAGTGCTTTCCACGGATTATTTATACCTCAAAACAACCCTGTTTTACAGAAAACTAAGGAAATTTCTAGGAAATCAAAAATTAAGTGACTCACCCATGGTCATCCAAATACAAGCAGAACTGTTAAAATAAAGTTCATATCTGAGATATTCAGAGGCAGGTGGGGCACTCAGAACCCCCCCCCCCATCTGAGAAAAAGTGGAAGAAAGTGGACATGCCTATGCCAGGCTTGGGAGAGACAGGAGAACTCTTTTGAAATACTTTAAGAACTGTCATATGGGCGAGGATATAATCATATTGCAAATGACCCCAGAGGGAGGGACTTGATGATCCCCACGTTGTTATCTCCTGCCAAAATTTCTCTTTTAAACTACCTTCTGGACACCTCCATTTGCATGTCTCATAGGCATTTCAAACCCAACGTGGCCAAAGCTCATTTTGGTTTCTTTTCTTCAAAACTTGTCCTGCCCTTTGGATTCCTAGACGTAGAAAATGGTATTGACACCTGTCTGGTTTCTCATGACAAGAACTTGGGTCTCTCTCCTTCACCTTGGACATCTAACTGGTCACTCCAAACTCCCTGTGTGTTGCAAAACCATTCCTTATTACATTTCTCTGTATCAGTTACCTATGGCCATGTAACAAAGCAGCTTAAAACAAACATTTATTAGCTCGGTTTCTGTGAAGGACCCAGGAGTATTGGGTCCTCAGGCTCTGTGTCTCTCATGACATTATAATCAAATTGTCAGTGGGGGCTGACAAAGTATAGACTCAACTGGAGGAAAATCCAATTCCAAGTTCACTCATGTGGTTGTTGGTTGGGTTTAGTCCTTTGCTGGATATTGGCTGAAAGTCACTCAATTTCTTCCCATTAGGGCAGCTCCAATCATGGCACCTGCCTTCCTTTAGAGTGAGTGAGAACATAAGAGAAGGCAAGGGAGCTGGAAGAGGGAGGGGTTTTGTTTTGTTTTGTTTGTTTTTGAGATCTTATTTGAGAGAGAATGAGAGCACGGGGTGGGGGGGGGCAGAGGGAGAGGGAGAAAGACTTCCTGCTGAGCAGGGAGCTGCTGTGGCTTGATCCCAGGACCCTGGGATCATGACTTGAGTTAAAGGCAGACACTTAACTGATTGAGCCACCCAGGCATCCTGGCAGACCGCCTGTTTATAACCTAATCTCAAACGTGACATCCGATAACTTTCATTGTAGCGTATTTGTTAGAAATGAGTCTTTAGGTCCAGCCCACATTCAAATGGGGGAGTTGCATGAATACCAGATGCCTGAACACCGGGAGGCTAGGGTCACTGTGAACATTTTAGAAGCTGTCCACAACAACAGCCCTACAATTACTCTGACCTACATGCTGTTGGTCACTGCATTCCGTTCCCCCAGCTGTAATATCTCGGGGGCTGTTCTGTCCAGCTCTACTGCTCCTTTCCTGGTCCATTGCCATTTTTCACCTGGACAGTTGCAAAAGCCTCCCAGCTGCTTTTCTTACCTTGCCTTCCTTGTTGTATTTCTGGTTTTGTGGGTGAGGCAAGAATGGTGGTGATGGTGTGTGGTGAACAATGAATCTGGTTTTGGACCTGTCCTTAGGGTAGGAGGGGCACGGGTCCCTTTGCAGAGTGGTTGCAGTCCAGGTAAATAGTGGGCTCCAGAGGTTTGTTCTGGAGTGATGGTGGGGGGTGGAGGGGAGGGCAGGCAGGAGCAAGGAGGGTCCAAGCTTATATGAGGAGTCAGGGATCCCAGTTCCTGGAACAGGGGCTTGGAATACAGGTCAAAAGCAGAAGGCAGGGCTCTGAATGTGGCTGCTGAGTGATACATGAGGGGTTTCAGCTGGTGAGTGTGGGACCCCACAGCTCCATTTGAGAGTGCCATTCCTATGGCCATGCCCTAGAACCAGGATTGGGCACCAGTTGTCACCCTGAGCCCTGCTTCCAGGCAGGCTCCAGGGGCCCTCGAATGAGCACCTGATTCCCTCCAGCCTCATGAGCCATTGGCCTTAGCGTCACTTCCATGCTTCCTAACTGCAGAGGTGGAAGGTATGGGCCCAGAGTGGGGTTTCCCCACACTTCCGGAGTGGCTGTGAGAAATTCACTTCTTTGCTGGGACATGTCCTGCCAGATACAACTCTTCCTTCACAGTTTAAAGGACGTGCCCCATTTTTTAGAAAGCACAGAACAACAGAGCACAGGCTCTGGAGCAGGCAACTCCCAGACTGGATGCCAGCTCTGCCACTGATTAGCTGTGTATCCTTGGGAATTTACTTAACCTCTCTGAGCCTCAGTTTCTTTGTCTGTAAAATGGGGATAGTACGGTTCCCCTCAAGAGCTAGGTATGCATGGGGGGGTATGCACAGATGTGCACGGCACAATGCCTACTGCACCGTAGGGACTCCTACCAAATTGTTTGGGATAAAAGGTACAGAGAACGCAGGGGGACCGCAGAGGGACCCATCATGGAGGTGGTT
This sequence comes from Ailuropoda melanoleuca, assembly GCF_002007445.2. Taxonomy (NCBI): domain Eukaryota; kingdom Metazoa; phylum Chordata; class Mammalia; order Carnivora; family Ursidae; genus Ailuropoda; species Ailuropoda melanoleuca. The sequence goes on along the minus strand of NC_048230.1, from coordinate 62,948,136 downwards.
CCTTACCCACACAGGTGTTGTGGATCTGGTCCAGGTCTTCAGTGATGAGGAGCAGGAATCTGGCAGGGAAAGCCGCTGTCTGCTCTTCACAAGTGTCTTTGGAGCAGTACATGGTGTGAATAATAACAGCTGAAATTTATTTCAGGCACCTTTCTTGTATTAACTCGATCCTCACAATGACACTAGGAGATAGGAATTATTATTCTTACCCCACCACACATAAGAGGAAACTGTGAAACCCAGAGAGGTTGTGTAACTTACTCAAAGTCACTCAGCATTCAGTGGCACTGGAGTCCACTTAAACCATTACACACTATCTCTCAACACATGAACTCAGTGCTTATCACCTGTGGGTTCAGATACTCACATCCCTCTGTTGTCTTTGTAGACCTAGAGTTTAACAGCCCCTTCAGGTCTACCTGGATGGGGGTGGTGGGGGGGCAATTCATTCTATAGAAACGGGAGTCTGGAACTTAGAGTAAGCAAAACCAGGGAAGCTGTTGTCTTGTTGGATTCCATATCAACAGGACTTGTTCCTATCTGAGGAACAGATAGTCCAGATGATGTATGGCCCTGGCTAGATACCCCATAACTGTGGAGTTGATGTGTTAATTTATGTGCCAGGTAATGTGGTGATATTCAGTGGTGGGCAAAGAGATCCCTGTCCTTTCCAGGTGCTGGGAGGTGCTGAGAGTCCAGCTGAAAGACCCCTGTTTTAGGAAAACAGATTTTGATACCACACAATGAAGTGTCCTACCTCCCAGAGCTTTCCTCAGAGGCAGTAGCTTTGCTATGGAAGGGGTGAGTTTCCTGTCCTCAGAGGTGTTCAAGTGAAGCCAGAATGGCCACTTGGTGGGGATGTTGTAGAGGGGATAAAATAGCAGAGCGGTCCTTTCCAGAGAGATTGTTAAGGTCTTTTCAAATTGCTAGGAATTAACATTTAAGAGAACCCTGGATGCAACAAACATGATATAAACAGGAGACAGCACCTTCTTGAAGCCTGTGGCTGCAAGTCAGTGTGAGGAAAAGGAGGTGGTCACTGGATTTCTAAGAGCCTGAGTTGGAAGGCACTGCTGACTGACGATGGAGGTGGGGCTGCAGCTCGCATGGGAAGGGCCCTCCTGCTGCTATAGAAATCACTCTTTGGAAGAGACAAAGGACACGTTCCACGCATCCTGCCGTTCTCAGCCTAGCTGGGGAAATCAGCGTCCCAGGAATGGTTGTTACCCGCCACTTGGACAGGAAATGTCGCAGACAGAGCCTTGTTTTTCTGCTGTAGGAATTAAAGTTCAGAAGCAGCAGCAAGGAAATCAATACGGAGCTGCTAAACCCTTAATGAACGACAGCAAAAAGGCTGATCGTGTTGCCTAAAACAGCTTTTTTTCAAAGCCGCTTGTCTGGGTGAGCGCGTTAACAAGAATTGATTGAGTTCCTACGAGGTGTGGTTTTTGGAGTGCAGCTACACGGTGTAGGGAAAAGCAGCGGCCATGGGTTCAAGACCTGTGTAGTGGCTGAGCCATCGGGGTCTGTTGTGAGTGGCTCAGGGGTCTAGTTGTTGGGCCTCTACGTGACCATTCATCCCGTTCCCCACCCCCCCCCNCCCCCCGCCCCGCTGCGCCCTCTGGCAAAGGATCCTGCTCTCTATGAGAAACAAAGTTCCCGGCTTGAAAGATGATTGAGCCTGCACACGAAGTCCCAACTCAAACTCCTGTGGGAGAAGTGTTGCTCTGGCCACTAGGCTTAAATAGGTTTCTAGGCTCCTGGACACTTTTGCTTAAATCTGACTTTGTTTTCACCCAACCTATCATGCTACAGAGATGGTGAACAACTTGGCAGAAGGGAGGGCATATGGGATGCCACCCATTAGTAAGACATGGCCCAGTGAAAGTCATTACCCCGATCGATCCCATTGGCCGTTGCTCCTCCCGAGGGAGCTGGAAGTATGGGTAACAGTTTCCTACGTTAGCGCCTGGGCAGAAACTTGAAGGTTGTGGGAAAGGATGTTGCCCATGGAGTCGTTTCACCTGTCTGACTTTCCATTTCTGTATTTATCAAGTGGGCACACGATTTCTGCCCTATTTCCCATGCAGAGCAGTTGTGAGGATCGGATGACCTTGCATCCACGGAAGCTCTTGGTGAGGCGAACTGCTCCCTCCAACCAAATGGGATGTGAGCTTTTATTTGCAACCTGGGGGGAGGGAGCCCAAGCGACAGAAGAGTGAAACAGGGAACTGGCATTTTTGGACCACTTACTGTATCTGTTTCTGATACTGAAGAAAACTTCAAGTCCTCACAACGCTCGTACTGGCAAGTATTAACACGCTTATTTTACAGATGAGGAAACTAAAGGGTGGTGATTGCAAGAGACAGCTCATCTTGGTTTGCCCGTGATGAGGAATTTCCTGAGACACAGGACCTTCAGCACTAAACCCTGGAAAGTTCTGGGGAAACCAAGATGAGCTGACCCCTCAAGCTCAAGTCTAGGAAGGTTGAGCAACTTCCCCAAAGCTCCATGGCTGGTCAGCAGCAGGGGTGGTTCAGAACGTGGGTCAGTTAGCTTAAACTCTAGTTATGCTGACCAAATATGTAAATAGGAGTGGATTGCGTGCCAAGGAGTTGCTGTGATCAGTGTCAGAGGGTTTAACAGGAAACAAGGCTTTTGCTACAAATGTGTGTTCTTTGCCCTGATCCCTGAGATTTCAATCTTTTAAGGGTGTTCTTAAGGGTATTATAGAAGTTGGATATGGGTATGGATTAAGCACTGCATTATAAGCCAAGTGGTGCATTGGCTTGCACCTTTATCAGGCTTGTTTAATCCTGTTCAGTGGTTCTTAAACTTTAAGAGCAGGGGCAGCTTATTAAAAAGGTGGTTTGTGGAGCATGCCATCAGATATCCTGACGCAGTGTGTCCAGGGAGCCCCACAATTGCATCTGGGTGACCTGGTTCAATCATCCCTTCAATCAGACCTCCTGGAACTATTTTAACAGCCATGTAACTGGCATGCTCGGCAAAACATCCCTCAGTGACTTTCCATCAGCTCCCGAATCAACTCAGGCTCTTTCACCTGGCTGATAAGGTCCTCCAGGGGCTGGCCCCAGGGTCCCTTACAGCCTCCTCCCCTGCTGCACTTGGCCTGGACCCAGGCAGCTTCGTTCTCTGTACAATCTCCTGGCCCCCTGTGCTCCTGCTGCTTCCCACCGTCCCTGCTAATTCCACAATTCCTCCAAGATTCAGTTCAGGCAGCCCCTCATCTAGGAAGATGCCCCTGGCTTGCCCTCCACACCCCGCCCACTTTAGGTGGCCTCCCCGGTACTGTCTGAATAACCTCTGGGAGTCTGCCTTTCCCACTGGACTGTGAGTCTGGGGGTTGGGGGTAACGGCTGATTCTAATTCTATCATAAGGACTTCACAGGTGCTTGTTGAAAGGGACCAGAGCAGGGACAGGGGGATGTTGTTTACTTGGTGTTGGCTCTGCAAGCTCCTGTAAGCTGTCTGTGACAGTGATTACCCACACTCTGAGCACAATAGATTGTGGAACAAGGAACTCGGCAATATTGTAATCATCAGTTTCAATTGCCGTGGTGAGAAGGGATTAGGGAATAGCAAACTGACAACCTGGTTTATTCTAAGGGCTAAATTAGGAACAAGATTGGCATGCTGGTGGGGAAAAAGAGCGAGTCTGAGAGGGGGTGTATCTGGTGCTGCTAAAAGTTAAAGTCAGAGGACTTTAGGTTCAGAAATTAACTCCTGCCAGAGAGGCCACTCTGCAGAATTAAACTCTTTGATAGCCCTTCTCTGATTTTAAGTATCATCAATTGGTAAATTTCATAATGGTGGGAATGTGTCCCTGGCTATTTATCATTAGTGCCTGGTGTGGAGTAGCAGCTCAGTAAATATTTGTTGTAGGAATGAATGACCACTCTAAAAACTACCTTCTGCCTCTGTTTCCCCCAGCTGCTTTCTGTCTGTTCCACCCTAATTCTTTTAGCCGGTCTGCCATTCTCAATCCCATGTCCTTGCTGGTCCAGGAAAGTGAGCCCTAGTTTCTGTTTACCTCTTCGTCCCTATCTATCTTTGCTCCAAGACTTCTTGGGCTCTGGCTCCTCTCTAGGATAAGGACCCGGATCCTGCCTCTGGCCCCAGATCCCGTTTGTGTTTTTTTTGTTGTTGTTGTTTTGTTTTTGTTTTTGTTTTTTTAGGATTTTATTTGAGAGAGAGAGAGTGATAGCAAGAGACAGCATGAGCAGGGGGGAGGGGCAGAGGGTAAGGGTGAAGCTGGCTCCACACTGGGCAGGGAACCCAATGTGGGGCTCGGTCCCAGGACCCTGAGATCATGACCTGAGCTGAAGGCAGACACTTAACCGACTGAGCCATCCAGGTGCCCTAGATCCTGGGCTTTATATACTGTTGTTTGGTATCGGGACCTTGGCTTGCCTATGTCCATGGGCTTGGCTGACTCCTCCGCTCCCAGTGCTCACCATTACCTTGGATCTAGTTCTGGCATCAGCACTGTGTAAACTTCCACCTCTATTAGTTTGTTTTTGGGTCCCTGGTCAGTTCAGCCCCAGCCCCGGTGAGAAGAGGACCATTACCCTCTCACAAGGACTGGTTTCACTGCTTCTTCCCAGCGTAGCTTCCAGCTCCACTTGTCACCCATCACCACCTTTAAGATGTTAGAGTGGGCCAGGCTCAGAACTGCTTCTTCCCTGGGCCCCGATATGGCCCTCTCCTTTATCTGAGAGTTGAAAAGTCCCCCATTTATACACAAGTCTTGGCTTTCAGAGGATGATATTAGCATAAAAAACACATAGATCAATAGAACAAAATAGAGAGCCTAGAAATAACTCACACATATGGACATGGTGGATTAATTTTTGACCAAGGTGCCAAGAACACACAATGGGAAAAGACTATCTTTTCAACAAATGGTGCTCGGAAAACTGGATATCCACATGCAAAAGAATGAAACTAGCCCCCTATGCAATATATATAAAAATCAACTCAAAATGGATCAAACACTTAAACATAAGACCTGAAACCATAAAACTCCTAGAAGGAAATGTAGGGGCAAAGCTTGTTGACATTGGTCTTGGCGATGATTTTTTGAATCTGACACCAAAAGCAAAGGCACCAAAGCAAAAATAAACAAGAGGGACTAGATCAAATTAAAAGATTTCTGCACATCAAAGGAAATAATCAACAAAAATGAAAAAGCCACCTGTGGAATGGAAGAAAATATTTGCAAAGCATATATCCAATAAAGGGTTAATATCCTAAATCTATACAGAACTCTTACAATTCAGTAGCAAAAAACCCCAAAAAACAAACCAAAAAACCCAATTAAAAAATGTGCAAAAGACCTGACTAGACATTTTCCCAAAGGAGAAACACAGATGGCCAACAGGTACATGAAAAGATGTTCAACATTGCTCATCATCAAAACCGCTACGGAATATCACCTCACACCTGTTAGAATGTTTATCATCCAAAAGACAAGAAATAACAAGTGATGGCGAGGATGTAGACAAAAAAGGGGACCCTTGTGCACTGTTGGTGGGAATGTAAATCGGTGCAGCCATCTGGAAAACATTCTGGACGTTCTTCAAAAAGTTAAAAATAGAACTACCATGTGATCCAGCAATCTCACTTTTGACTATATGGCCACAGTGAACGAAATAACTATCTTGAAGTCCTACCTGCAGCCTCATGTTCATTGCAGCATTATTCACAATAGCCAAGATATGGAAATAGCCTAAGAGTTGACAAATGAATGGATAAAAATATGGAAATCTGTGTGTGTGTATTATTTATATAAAATACACTGAAGGCAAAGAGTGCACTGCATCACTTATATGTGTAATCTAAAAAAAAAAAAAAAAAAAAAACAAAAAAANGAAACGGAGTAGAATTGTGGTTGCCAGGAGCCAGTAAGTGCAGGAAATGGGAAGCTGTTGGTTAGAGGGTAAACAGTTTCAGTTATAAGATGAATAAGTTCTGAGGATCTTGTGTATAGCGTGGTGACTATAGTTAATAATCGTGTATTGTATCCTTGAAATTTGCTATGAGAGTAGATCTGAAGTATTCTCACCAAAAAAGGTGACTATGTGAGGTGATGAATGTATTAACTTGGTCGTGTCCCCTCACGATGTATCAAATCATCACATTGTACACTTTAAACATATTACAGTTTTGTCAATTACACGTCAGTAAAGCTGGAAAAAGTCTTAGGTTTTGTATTTAAAAAGACCCACAGAAATTAGGTTTTTAGAGGCCTTCCAAGGAAATAACCATCTCTGGTTTGGCAGGACCAGAACTGCCCCCTCTGGAAGAATCGTAGTCCCATCAAATGCTTTGCGTGTGTGTGGTGTACATGGTGTTCAGTTAGCCTGTGTGGTGTACGTATGATGTGTATGCATGTGTCTGGCACAGATGTATAGAATGTATGTATGGGTATGTACGTATGTGCACATGGTAGTGATTGGCATGCATATGCATGTGCACATGTGCTATGCATGTGTGGAATAAACATGGCTGGTGTACGTGTGTGTAGTGAGTGTAAACATTGGTGTTGTGGGGCATGTAGTATACAGAGTGTGTATGTGTGGTATGTGTAGTTTACGCATGTATACACATACATGGTGTGTGTACATGTGTGTACACATGGTCCATATACACGTGTGTGATGTGTGTGCATGGGGTACGCATGGTACATATATGTGGGTATGGTGTGTGTCTTGGGCTCCTGAGGTCCAGGAAGAGTGAAGATTGGTGCTGCTCAGAGCGTTTTGAGCAGGAAATGACATGAAGGTCACATGTAAGCCAAGGTCTCTGGTCCAGGAGCTGCATGGAAGCTTAAGATCCAGTAGTCACAAGGTCAGGAAAGGGCAAGAGGCCTGTTGAGAGATGGCCCAGAAAAAGGTCGTGGTCATGGGGGTGCTGGCACTTTCTTTCTCCTAGTTGTGCAGGCTGGGTCAGCGGGCTTAAGAGAAAGCCTCTGGGAAGGAAAGTTGGTGCATGCCCCCGTTGGCCATCTCTGAGAAGCATTACTAGCATTTACACAGTGACAGAGCTGCCTGAGGGACCAGAGATCCTGAGACCAAGCAGATGTGGTTCCTGGCTCACAGAAAACAAATGTTAGGACTAAGACACCAGGGGTGCCACGGTGGGCGAGAGAAAGGGATGGGGAAAGGAAAGGAAGGAGGGAACAATAGAGGGGAGGGGTGGGATGGGGGGAACAAAAATTCCTAGGACTTGGGTGAGGCACACAGTCAGGGGCTGCCCCTCTGGTTGGAGTGAGGAGGGCTCATTGGAATTATAAGCCTGGTTCCATTTGTTCTAACTCTCCCTCTAAAATAAACACTGTGTTTTTGATTATTATTTTCAAATATTTTGTTTTTATTATTTTTTTAGAGCGGGGAGGGGCAGAGGGATGGGGATAGAGCGAATCTTAAGCAGACTCCAGCATGGAGCCCAGTGCAGGGCTTGATCTCACTACCCTGAGATCATGACCTGAGCTGAAATCAAGAGTTGGACACTTAAAGAATGAGCCACCCAGGTGTACCTCAAAGATTTTAAGTAATTTCTACACCCAATGTGGGGGTTTGAACCCATAACCTGAGACCAAGAGTCACATGCTCCCCTGAGCCAGCCAGGGCCCCCTCTGAGTGATTATTAAATGAAGCTGGAGTCCCCTCCTGGCTCTGCAGGCCTCCCAACCCCCTTTCTACCTGTCTTTCCCACTACACCCCAGAGACCCAGGCCTCTGGATCTGACTCCTTCACCCTCCATCATCCTCATGTCCAGCTTGCCCCCCAACCCCAGGAGGGAGATTTATTAGGTCATTTGGGAGACAAGAACCTCCTCTCCTCCCATCACGATTCAGTTTCTGAATTTTTGCCGTGTTAGCAAATTTGGTGGATCGTGGCAAATGCTTGAGGATAAAATACTGTAATCAGGAGAGTGTCCCCTCCTCCCCTCCCTCCTCCTCCGTCCCTGGATCTGGTGCTCGCTGATTTCTGTGGACTCAGCAGATGGATGGATTGCTTTTGCTAATGCTTTGCTGGAGTGATAGAATATGTGGCAGGAATAACCCTGCAGGCTCCCCAGAAAAAGAGGAACAGGAATAGCTCAGGAATGTAGAGGGAATGAGGGGGGAAAAGGCACAGGTGTAAATGAATGTGAACTGGACATTCTTCTGGGTCCTGCCTGCAGTGCTTGATCAGACACCAAGTTCTTGCTAATGTTTCTGTCTGGTCCTTGTTACCCAACCTTAAGCTGGACATTGGCAATAAATTCTTACCCGGTATCCTCACCTCTTGTCCAGAGCCCCTGAAGCACTCAACCATAATCGTCTCCTAAGGCAAAACCCCCCATTGTGCTCCCTCACTCTCAAATCTTCCATGACTCCATACTGCCCATCAAGCCTGCTGCAACCCCATGGTCTAGCATCAAAGGCTTTCCATGGCAGCATTCTGTTGGAGGAGGTCATCAGGAGGATGTGACTCCTGGCTGACTTGAGAGCTGGACTCAGGCCATCAGAGGCTCCTTACCCCGGCCCCTGTCCTTGCCACTGTATGTTCTCCCACCATTTCCATAGCTAGAATCATTTCAGGGACACACACTTTGGAGCACGATGTGTCATTGAGGATTTCTGGGCTGTATACAGGACTGAGCCTCTTTAAAGCTTCTACATAAACTGTCAGGGTTGTGGTGGTCAGGTGTGGATACCTACTCATCTTGCAGCTGCCCAAGACCAACCTCATCACTAAGTCCCCCTGCTTATTAGCCCTGCCCCCTACTGATCTGGAGTGGCCTCTTCTGTCTCTTCCCACTCTCCATATATGAGGTCCAGTTTCTGATTTCCCCTGGAGAACTCCCGGGGTCGTNCTGCCCCCTACTGATCTGGAGTGGCCTCTTTCTTCTGTCTCTTCCCACTCTCCATATATGAGGTCCAGTTTCTGATTTCCCCTGGAGAACTCCCGGGGTCGTGAACCAACATCTTCTGTCTCCTAGCACTCCATTTTGGATACCCTGTCCTTTGGCCAGTTGTACAAAAAGATATTCCCAAACTTGGTTTTCTGGCCTGTGTCCAATCGTTCTTTCCCAGATTGTCTTTTTCTCCTATTCTCCCATCTTAGCCTTTGGAAATCCCCTCTGACCTTTAAGGCCCACCTCAAGGGGCATCTTTGCCATGCTGACTATGTAAGGCCCATGACCAGATGTCATGTTGTCCCCTGTTGTAGCATTTCTTTCTCAAGACCTTGGTTACTCTTACTTAGGCTCTGTCTCTGCCATTAGACTGTGAACCTGTAAGGACTGAGTCAGATTTCTTCTTCCTATCTCCATGGCGATCTGTCCAGTTTCGTGTTTAACATCTGTTCAGTTCAGGTGAGGAATTGATATTTGTTGAATTAAAGTAATTATAAAGCATCCTACCTGATAAGGCAAAATGAATGTTACAGCAGTTTGGTGGGGAGTGCATATTTGCAAACCATTGTTGTCTTAATGGAGAAGAGATGAGAATCTGTTCTGTAGAGGATTTTTGAGCACACCTTTGAAGGCCTTTCCATCACTATTTTGTGGTGTATCAGTCAGTTTTTGCTGTGTAACACCTAACCTCAAATTTCAGTGGCTTATGCCAACAAACATTTATCGTGCTTGTAGGTCTGGAGTTCAGCTAAACTTGGCTCTGGGCTACTTCTCTGGTGTGTTGGATTGAATAGTGTAGAGGGTAGGGCCATTGCCATGGACAGAGAAGTTAGTGATCTCTTTATTCCTTCCCTTCCAATTTCTCCCTATGGGAATGTCTATTCCATGCCTGTTCTGTCACTGTATTTTGGAAGCAGATAACTTGTTTTTTGGTCTCACAGGTCTATAGAGAGGAATTTTGCCCCAAGATGGACAATACCAATGTTTAATTTAGATGATGAGATTTGGGACTTTTTGAATTGATGATATTAGATGAGCTTTTGGATTTTGAGTTGATGTTGGAATGAGTTAAGACTTTGGGGGATGTTGAGTTGAGATGAATATATTTTACATGTGGGGTAGTAGTGAATTTGGGGGGCCAGAGGATAGACTCTAGTGGGACTGAATAGTGTTTGCTCCAAAATCCATGTCTACCTAGAACCTCAGAATGTGACTTTATTTGGAATTAGGGTCTTTTCAGATGCAGTTAAGCTGGGGATCAAGAGGAGATCATAATGGTTCAGGATGGGCCCTAAACCCAATGAGAGTGTCATAATAAGAGACAGAAGGGGACACGCGGGGGATAAGATGATGTGAAGTTGGAGAGTGAGAATGGGGTGATCCATCTATAATTCAAGGAACACCAGAAGCTACACGAGGCAAGAAAGGACACTCCTCTAAGAGCCTTTGGAGGGAGCATAGTCCTGCCTGCACTTTGATTTTGGACTTCAGACCTCCAGAACTGTGAGGGAATAAATTTGTGTTGTCCTAAGCCAACAACTCTATAGTTGTTACTGTAGCCACAGGAAATGAATACAGTTTGGTTCAGGAAACAATATGGTTCAGTTCAGGACTATGCCTTGTGTCTCCTTCTCCCCCTCCTCGGGCTGGTAGTTACACTGGGCATAATCCTCTCAGGGAAGATCCTAGAAGTGCCAGAGACCAAGCCCAACCTTGCAAGCATATTGGTAGCTCTGTTTGTGTTATCCCCACAACCCCAGTGGCCTAGCCAATCACATGGCCGAGGCCGACATCAGTGGAGTGAGGAAATGCTCTCTGCCTCTTCGGTGTCAGTAGCTGCAAAGGGCTTGGGGTGCAATTACAATACAGGGAGAGAGTAAAGAGTTGGAGACAGCAGTCCAACCTACCCCAGGTGGAGAAGACTTGGGGAATGAAACACTCCACAGAGTAGGTTCCAGAGCAGAGAGGACTTAAGGATAAGAAGCAGGTTAAGGGGCCATAGGACATGGTTTGGAATGAAAAGATCTGTATCCATTCATAATTTTATTAATTTGGGTCCTTTCTCTATTCTTTTGGATCAGTCTTGCCAGTGGTTTGTCTATTTTATTTATTCTTTCAAAGAACAAGCTTCTAGTTTTGTTGATCTGCTCTGCTGTGCTCCTGGTTTCTAATTCATTGATTTCTGCTCTAATCTTGATCAACTGCTTTCTCGTGCGTGGATTAGGCCTGTTCTTCTGTTGCTGTTCCAGCTTCTTGAGGTGAGAATATAAAAACTGCATTTTAGATTTTTCTATTCTTTTGAGTGAGGCTTGGATGGCTACATATTTTCCCCTTAGGACTGCCTTTGCAGTGTCCCATAGGTTTTGGACCATTGTGTTTTCATTCACGTTGGTATCTACAAAGAACTTCTCAAACTCAATACACGAGAAACAAATAAACAAA
>NC_048230.1:62929097-62936665 GCF_002007445.2 Ailuropoda melanoleuca | reverse complement strand
CACCAGTCTCTTGATCTGGCGGTCAGTGTCTTTTCCTTGATCACAAATCTTTCTTCTTTCTTACTTTAAATTTCTGTACCTTTTATGCTACCTAGTTTGGCTTTCTTTGAAGTGGTCAAGAATTTAAGGTGTGCAGCGATCTGAGAGCAGAATCCTTCTAGAACTTATCCCCCCCCAACTTCTAATTGTGTAGAATTTTAAAAAAAGTGATCTGCCTTGTGCAAAGTGGTCGCTCAGTTTTTATAGGCATGTTGACTTTTATAGATGATATCTAATTAAAATCTGTAATTACGGTATCAGGTGTACCTGGCATCAGCACGCTTGGAACCACCGCAGAAGTCAACAAGCCAACTATGAGATGCATGAGTGCAGGTGTGCTAGAGAGGGGTAGCCTGGTAGCTGTGAACATTCTAGCACCATAACCCCGTCAGCATGTCTTACGGAGAACAGAGGATGTCCCTTTGATGGCAAACAGTGGAGCTCTTAGGCACTTGTGGTTTAGGACAGTGAGGGGCTCCTCTCCAAACCCTGTAGCTGGAACTGCCACGCAGACCCAGGCAATCTGGTTGCAGAGCCCCTACGGCACTCCCCCGATGATTGTTTCCAGGTTAAAAAAAAAAAATCGGTCATTTTATCTTAACAAATTACAAATACTTCTTTAGATATCATTACACTTTCCCAAATACGCTCTGCACCTCCTTGCCCCCCCACTTTTGTACGTACTTGGTGTTCCTGACAGATGAGCCAATTGAAATGTATGCACTCATTGACTGAAATGTCCAAGTGTCAATATTTTCTGACAAAACATTGTCCGTGGACTGTCTCACAGCGGAGGACCAGTGAATGGACAAAATAATTGCAGGAGGGGGAATCAATTAGACTGAAATGTTAGTTGAGCCGCTTGGAAAGGTATCCAAGGGTAGTGTGCATTCCTCTGGTCCTTCTGCCTCAGCCACGTCTCCATAGAGCCCGTACCTACCTCTTCTGATGTAAAGGGTTACATCATCAGTGAAGTACTGTCCCCACTGGTCCTGTTTCTGGTATTCTCCTCCTTTTTCCTGTGGGACTTGTTGCCAGTTCATGGACTTCTGTGCCCGATTTGTAAGATGGGGGTAAGAATAGTACCTGTCTACTGGTTAGGGCTGCAGAGAGGCGTGAACAGGACATGCTTAGTATCATACCTGGCACTCAGGAGTGCTCAGTAAATGGTAGCTATTGTTGCTATCTTCCCAGACCCTCTTCCCCAGGGAAATGGTGAAAGGTGTAATTAGATACAGCTAAAGGCAACCATTCTGTTCTGGCTCATTTGGCCTTTTATAATCCTAGCTCGGTGCCTAAAACATAACAAATGCTTGATAAATATTTGTGCAAAGTTGGATAAGTGGATCTTGGGTCAGTGTTTTCCCATGGCTTTACTTCTGCTCTTGTGATGGTCTACGTGGTAAGGGTGGTTTTCCTGTATTCCAGCCCCTCGTACTCCATGGTTTCAAAGATTCTCTCTCTCCAGCTGCAGTACTGTCTATATTTTCAGGCACAGACTTTTAGTGAACTGTGTTTTAAAGGGATCTTGTGTTCCTCTAATATTCTTAGCAAAATGCCTACAGACAATTACTTGCAGAAATGGCAAATGGCTCACGCGGTTTACTGCTCTGTTTTGTTTCTTGGGTCTAAGTGCCTTGCGATCGGAGGCTGTTATGTCTCTCGGCTGACTCTGAGCCCCACTGTGGTTTTATAGCCCCTGGCTTTTTGGCAGAAACAGTAACTTCTAGATCTGTCTGCAGCTGAAAAAGCCTCCACTGTCTACGCAGGAGTCTTCGTGGTATAGTAGTAGTAATGGAAACGTGACGGGTGGGAAAGGGAAGGAAGTCACAGAGGTGACAAAGCAGCAGTAGATGCTTTGGCAAAGCAGCCCTGGGACAGAGGAAGGAGGCTGAGGCAGAGAACCCCGGTGCCTTGGAAGTATGTTCTTGTGTCCTGATGGAGTCTGACCTAGAGTTGCTTGGAAGAGGACTGGGGTGATGGAACCCAGGCTAGATAAGTGCGTGGGCATGTGGGGATCACTGGCAGCTCTTAGGTGTTTGTACCAAATGCTTGCATAAGCGCCTCCCCGCCCCTCAGGTCTCCTCTTTGTCTTCCTCCACCTTGTTCTTTTCCCGGGAGGCTGCCTCTTAAGGGTCCCATCTGCAGCTTCCTGTGCCCTCTGGTGCCGGGTGAGTCCCGTCAATGCGGACCTCTGGCAGGACATCAGGAGTAGGGAGGGAGGAGAGTGTGGTCAGGGTATTTATCCACCCCCCCACCCCCGAGAAATTGCCACAGGCCTGGTTGTACCTCCCGACGGAAGGTCAGTAGTCCTCCCAAGGTGGCCCCTTTTTGGTGATGCTCCTTCAAGTTCTGATGTTCAGGCTCTCGCTTCATTGTCTGAGCCGAGAAAGGGTAACGACCGCACTGTTGGTAATTCCAGGGTCCTGCAGCATCCTTTGTAGTTTCCCTACAACCTGCTCACACCTATGGAAGTGCTCCCTTCGTGGAACCCTCCTCAGATGACCCCAGCATGAGGCTGTCTGCCACTTCATGCCCGAAGCCTCTCTTGCGGTCTCCAGCTGCTCGGCCTCTGTGGGAGGATGGTGGTACCTGGGAGGGAGGAGGTACTAAGAAAAATAGTACAGTTGGGTGTGTCAGGGAGGCGAGAGAAAACAACCATGGCCAATTGAAGCAGAATAGAAAGTATTGGTGGCATGGTGGGTAGCTCACAGAGAGAATTCGGAAGGCCCAGAGCCAGGCAGGCAGCTGGGCGGCAGGGACCATGGGAATAATCTGCTCAGGCCGTGGCTGCTGGTTCCTGTTGCCCTGGGCTCTTGATGACACCCCTGCTGCGGTGAACGCATTCTCAGCTGTATCTGTGCCTCTGGATCACTCCCTCGGGGTTCAGCACCCCGGCGAGAGCGTCTGCTCGGCTGATACTAGGTCACATACCACATTCTAGTTGCAAGAAGGGGAAAGGAAGTTCAAGCTTCTCTGTTCTCCCATCTTATTCCTGTTTCAGGCTAGAAACGTGTAACAGGCAAGGAGGTGGTCTGTGGTTGGTCAGTTTCCCTTCCTCTTCCCCTAGCCTCTGGCTTCTCTCGGGTGGGGATTGGAGGAGAGGGAAGACATATGGTGCAGAAAGTATCTTCCTTGGCTGGTCCTGTGGTGCCTTGGTGTTACTGCCGGGGGTCTCTGCCTATTGGGCTGACTTGGCAGGTGTCCAAAGCTGAATCTTGCTCCTTGATCAAATCTTTCTTCTGGCCATCTGGCATTCCATCCCTTCTGTTGGGGTCTCATTCTCCTCCAGGCATTCTTGGGAGAAATCCAAAATGACCCCACTATGACACCCCTCTGGGAGCTGCTTAAAGCCTACTTTTTTTCCCCCTGCTTTTGTGGAAGGCCAGAGAGATTTTAATTTTAGCAGGCTCATATAGTTCTGGTTGTTCATATTGGAGGCAAGTCCTGCTTTAAAGGTGCAGGGTGGCTACAGAGCAAACAGATAGACACCCAGAAGTTTTGCCCTCTGGGTAGCACTACACAGTGGCTGCATTCGGTTGCATAAAGCCCACCCCAGAACCATCCACCCAAGCTCCGGGACATGAGCCAAGGCTAAGATTGCTCAGAAGAAAGACATGTTCTTTCAGGATAGGTTTTCTTCCCTAAAGGATTCTTGGAAGAGAAGCAGTTCTTGCTAATTCTTACCTTTTCCTAGAAGAACAGAACCTTCTCATGATATCTCCTGATATTTAACACTTCTGAATGTCTGTCTGGCCAAGACTAATTGTACCTCGGTTTGGCTAAATTGACGGTGTTTTGTTTTATGGTTGGGGAACTTGCATTCTGTTTCAGAGACCCTGTTTGCCATGTTGAATAAGCAAGTTTTCTCTGTTGTGCAGCAGCCTGTGTGCTCAGGGCTGTTCACCTTAAATCTTTTTCTCAATAAGAAACCTGGGGAGATATAAAGAGATGAACATCAGTAGTTTATATCAAACCAGAATGACAGAGTCTGGTCCTTGGCCCCAGCCTTCCAGTAAGGGAGAAGGTCCTATCCCACATGATGGTTTTTGGTTGTTTTTCTTGTGCTGTGAAAGTGCAAGACACGAGGTTTGCTAGAAGGACAGAGATGGTATGGGCTTCGCTGAGGGCTTCACGACTCTCATCTCAAAGAAACAGACTCAGACTTTCATTTCTCTCTGATGCTGAATTTTAGGAGAGATTTCCAAGATGTTAAAGGGGGACGAATATGTGAAATATTGATTTTTATTGTGCACAGCTAACTTGGAGTCATGCGTGTTTTGGAAAACTTTGGGGGCTTCTGCCAGCAGGGCAGGATTTTCATTTTCCATCAGTTATTTGGGGTCACAGGTCATAGGGACATAAGAAGTCAAAGAACTTCTTTGCATTAGAAACAAAAGTTGCATCTCATTTCAAGTCCTTATTACCTCTATCTGCGTCACTACCGTCATCGCCATCTATAATCACCTCATAAATCTTACGTGCATTTTTTGTAATTTTCTTTGGGTTAACTTTTGGAGGTAAAAGGACAAGGTAAAAAACCTATCAACTTTAGAAGAATATGTTTCATGAAAAATTTCAAACATAGTACAAAAGTAGAGAAAATAGTGTGTGGGAGTAGAGATATTTTTTTATTTTATTTTATTTATTTGGCAGAGAGAACACATGCATGGGGAGCTGCAGGCAGAGGCAGAGGGAGAAGCAGGCTCCCCACTGAGCAGTCTGACAGGGGCCTTGATCCCAGGACCCTGGGATCATGACCAGAGCTGAAGGCAGACACTTAACCGACTGAGCCACCCAGGCGTCCCGGTGTGGAGATTTAAGAACTTCTACTATAGGTTACTCAATTGCCTTCTGCCAAGTGTCAGTCTGTGCCCCATCCGTGGTGTTTCACAATGCCTGTATCCTGACGTTCTGCACAGTACTGGACTTCATTTTTTTTTTTTTTTTGTCAATTNTTTTTTTTGTCAATTCACTGAATGGGGGGAGCAGTGTCCCATTATTGTTTGACGTTTCATTGATTTGACTGCTGGGGAAGGTAAACACTTCTTCCGTATATTTAGTGGTCAGTTGTTTTGTTTTATGAAATTTCTAGCCACAGTTTGCCTTCAATTTTGTAGTCCCCCCCTGCCTCGATCTTGCTACTTTGTAAGACATCTTTAAATATTAAGGATATCAACCCTTTGTCTGGCCTGCACCTTGCAATTATTTTCTTCCTTTGTCATTTGGCTTCTAATTTTCTTGGTAGAGTTCCTTGACATACTGAAATATTACATTTTTATATAGTTAGCTCAATCAACGTTTTACTGATGGTTTTCCTTCCTTTGGTTGCTTGCTTAGAACTCAGGCTTATATAAATCTCTGCACATATATTATTTAACACTTAAGTATTTTCATTTCTTACATCTAAAAATCTTCAATACATCTGGGATTTGTTTTGGTACAGGTAATAGTCATTTTTTTTTTCCTTTTCAAGCAGTCATGTAATCTGAGCTTTCTCCTATTGATTTAAAATGCTGCCATTATCATATACTAAATATTTATACTAAAGCTTTTGATTATGTTCATTGATCTGTTTAATCTTGTACTCCACCCAAATGGTTTTATAATTGAAACTTTATATAATGTTTTACCTTTTGGCATTTTCTCCTGTCTCCCATTCTCCCAGGACTTCCTCGTTTTCCAAAAATTTTTTGGCTTCCTCCAGATGTTTGTTCTAGCAGTCAACTTTAGAGCAGTCCTTAGAATTTTATCAGTTGCTTGAAATTTATAGTTGATTTGGGATTGGTTATATTTTGTATGATTGCATCTTGCATCAGGAATATTCTATCATTCTGTCTTCTGTGGGAGAAGGGATCTAATTCTATGGCCTCAGTAAAGCTTTGATGTTTTCTTCATGAAAGTCTTACTTGTTGCTAATTAAATTTATTTTTAGATATTTCATATTTTTTGTTGCAATTAAGAATGAGATTACTTCCTCTCTATTTTCTAACTGGTTGTGGTTTATACATGGGAAATTACTTGGGTTTTTTATTATTTTTTTTATTAACCAACAAATTTAATGAACTATTTGATTAGTTCTGATAATTTAAAGTCTGTTCTTCTGGTTTCCAAGTTGAAACTGGCATTATTTGCAGTAACTATTGTTTTGTGTATTTTTCTTTTTTTTTTTAATTTTATTTATTTGAGAGAGAGAGAGAGAACGTTACAGTGAGAGAGAGAGAGAGAGAGAGAGCGCGTAGGAGCAGGGGGAGGGGCAGAAGGAGAGGGAGAGGGTGTGGTACTCAATCTTGGGACCCAGAGATCATGACCTGAGCTGAAAGCAGATGCTCGATCAACTGAGCCACCCAGGCGCCCCTATGTGTTTTTCAATATTCTTTTTTCTTTCTTTCTCTCTCTACCCTCTCTCTCCTCTTCTTTTTTTCCTTCCATTACCAGCACTTCTAGGACAATTTTATTTACTTTTATTTTTTTATAATAATATTTTTTATTATGTTAGTCACCATACAGTACATCCCCAGTTTTTGATGTAAAGTTCCATGATTCACTACTTGCGTATAACACCCAGTGCACCATCCAATACGTGCCCGCTTTAATACCCATCACCAGCCTATCCCATCCCCGCCCCGCTGAATCCCTCAGTTTGTTTCCCAGAGTCCATAGTCTCTCATGGTTCATTCCCCCTTCTGTTTACCCCCCCTTTCTTCTTCCCTTTCTTCTCCTACTCTAGGACAGTTTTAAATAATAATAAGCATCCTTATTGTGTTCCTGAATAAAAATGTCTCTCATATTTTTCACCCTTTTAATTTAAATTATATTTGATAATATTTCATTAGTTATTTTGCACTTGCAACGATCTTCATATGTGAAGTTGAGGCGTTCATTTTTTCCTCCATTTTTCTTGTTCAGTTTTGCTAACTTGGAAAAATAGAGGAGGTGGTTATTTATTTATTTACTGATTTTTCTGTGCTCTGGAAGAGTTTATTTTGATAATTCTCTGCAATTTGCACATTTAAAAGAACTTGCCTGTACAAGTGCTTGGGTTTTCCTCCTCTCACGGAGGTGATGCGTTCTAACGGTATGATAAGCTTTCCCTTTACCGGAAATGGCTCCAGTATATACCAGTGGGCCCCCAGGGGCTGAGAGGTTCTGTGGCAGCCTGCTCCCCTGGCTATAGCCAGTCAAGCCTTTTCTAGGATTTTTGATTTGGAAGTAGGAGACTAGGGGCAGTCCCCTTTAGATTGTGAGAGCCTCGAGATGAGGAATCAGGAACTATAGGTCAACTGGATCCTTGGCATATGAAGGATAGAATGCATCGAATCCTCTGAGGAGAAAAATAAAAATAAAAAAACCCGAGAGAGTATTGGTGATGCCAGTATCTAGTTCCAGCTATTTTTTTAAAATATTTTTTTATTGTGTTAGTCACCATACAGTACATCCCCGGTTTCCGATGTAAAGTTCGATGCTTCATTAGTTGCGTATAACACCCAGTGCACCATGCAATACGTGCCCTCCCCACCACCCATCAC
>NC_048230.1:62849800-62928880 GCF_002007445.2 Ailuropoda melanoleuca | reverse complement strand
TTTCGTTTCAATGTGACAAAAGAGGGTTAGAAGTCAGAGTTTTAGACCCACAAGAAGTAATTCTTCTTAAATGTCATAATAAAGGTTTGCTTATTTTTATTTCTGCAGGCATATTTTGTCATTGCAAACTAAAATGAAAAATTAATTTATCAATACTGATGGGAACAGACCCAAATGTCCCCTTATTTGTCCATATGTTCCCACAAGCTGGAGCCTCCCATTCTCCTTGAGTCACCTGTGAACTTAACCTAACACTTCTGTTTGCAGCATAATTTACAAGAGTCAGCTGCATAAGAGAACCATAGGAGTTGAAGATAAACACATGCCTTCCTATGATAATAGTCAACCACTCCAGCAAAAGACTGGTGGCCTTCCTGTTTTCAGACTTCAGCTTGTCTAATTCTAAACCAGTTTTTATCCCCATAATGTGTGTCTGTCAGCTTTTTCTGCATAACCACTTCAAAATGTAGTCCCTTAAAAAATCAACATAATCTTGAGGTTGGCAATTTGGGCTGGGATCAGTTGGGAGGTTCTTCTGGTGTCGGATGAATGGTCAGCTGCCAGGCCACCTGGGGACTGGTTAATCAAGGGGTGATGTCAGCTCAGATGGCTTCTCTCTACTGCATGTGTTCTCTCATTTTCCAGAAGGCCAGCTGGGGATTGCCCACATAATAAATGTGCAGGACTTTGAGAGAGTAAGGGGAAGTGTGTAGGCTTCTGAAGGCCTATGCTTGAAACTACACAGGGTCACATTCTATAGATCAAAGCAGACTCCCTCTCTTGAGGGCAGGAGATAAAAACTCACATTGTAAAGGGCAGAGCTATAGTGAGGGTGGAGAATTCTGGACATTTTTATAGTCCATTACATGATACAAACTGTGGTATTGCACCCCAGAATACAAACTGTATCCCCATTAATCAACTGGTTATATCCTCTTTATGATGCAAAATCCACCCTGAAGGCTGCGTGTGTGTATATAAAATTTCATTTCATTTTTTTTAAAAAAGATTTTATTTATTTGACAGAGAGACAGCGAGAGAGGGAACACAAGTAGGGGGAGTGGGAGAGGGAGAAGCAGGCTTCCTGCCGAGCAGGGAGCCCAATGCGGGGCTCGATCCTAAAATTTCATTTCTAAATGATTACTTATCATTTGTATTTTTGTTAATTTGTATGTGCTGACCGTATAGTAGACCTTCAAGACATTTAAGTTGAACAAATTACTGCGTGTTTCTCAGATTTTCTGGAGTTTCTATTTTATAGTTAAGGTTTGAATTTTAGGTTTAGTGAATATCTATATATTTTAAAATATTTATTTGAGAGAGAGAGAGAGCGTGCATGTGAGAGAGTATGAGCAGGGGGAAGGGTAGAGAGAGAGGGACAAGTAGACTCTCTAATGAGTGCAGAGTCTGACGCAGAGCTCAATCCCAGGACCCTGAGATCATGACCTGAGCCAAAGTCAGGTGCTCAACCAACTCAGCCACCCAGGTGACCCAATGAATATTTTATATTCATTATTATTTAAAAGTAAAACCTTGAATTATGTGAATTTTCCCTTGAGTACGGCATTGGCCACATCCCTTATACAATCTTTAAAAATTTATTTGTATTCTTAATTTTTATTTTTATAATTTCATGATTTATCAGAAAGCAAATATCTAAGTATCTACCATCCAGATCAAGAAGTAGATCATTGCTGGCATTCCAGCAGTTGCCTTTGTACCTCAATCCAGTTGCTATTCCTCTTTCCCCCATAAAAGGAACCACTATCTTGACTTTCAGGTTAATTAATTCCTTGCTTTTCTTTTCATATTACCACCTCTCCATGTACCTAACCAGTATAGTTTAGTTTTTCCTGTTGTTTGAACTTTATATAAATGGAATAATGCAGTTTATTCTTGTCTCTCTGGCTTATTTGGCTTCACATTATTTTTGTGAGATTCATTTTATGATGTGTAGCTGTAGTTCACTCATTTTAATTGCTGTTTATTTCATTATATGAATATACTGCAGTTTGTTTATTCTAGTACATGAACATACCGCCATTTATTCTTCTGACTACTAACGGGTTGTCTCGGTTAATGGGTCTCTCCGGCTTTGGGGTTAATGAGTTGATAATGGATAACAGTGAAATGGGGTTAAATGGTTTGTTTCCAGTGTTTGCCTTTTGCCTTTTATGAATAATGCTATTATAAACATTTCTTCCTCCTTCCTTCCTCCCTTTCTCTCTCTTTTTCTTTCTCTCTCTTTTTCTTTCTTTCTTTCTTTCTTTCTTTCTTTCTTTCTTTCTTTCTCTCTCTCTCTCTCTCTCTCTTTCTCTCTCTCTCTTTCTTTTCTTTTCTTTCTTTCAGTGCACACGTGCATGCGTGCAGAGGGCGAGAGTATCTTAAGCAGTGTTCAGTGTATCCATCCTTGCCAACATCTTGGTTTGGCATGGCCAGAATTTTGATTTTGAGTCATTCTGGTGAATGTGTAGTGGTATCTAGTTGTAGTTTTAATCTGTGTTTCTCTGATGACTAGAAGATAGAGCATCTTTTTCCTTTTTTATGGGGCCCATTTGGATTTTTCTTCTGGAAAGTACCTTTTTAAGTCTGCCCATTTTTCAGTTGGGTTAACTTACTTATAGGAGTTCTCCAAATGTTCTGGGTATGAGTTCTTTGTTGGTTTTATGTTTTGCTGTAACCTCTTCTCTGGACTTTTCATGATCTTAATGATATTTTTTGATAAGGACAACTCAGCACCCCTTTTCCTATTGGGGTTACAACTTCCACGTGTGGTGTCAGAAACCTTTCTTTACTGTGAGATGCTCTACGGCATTCTACTTTTTAGTTTTACTACTTTTTGCTCTTAACTTTCTTGGTTTTTTCCTTGCACTTTTTTTTCCAGGTTTAATTTGCTCTTCTTTTCCCAAATTTTTGAGATTGAATCCTTTGCTCATTGATTTTCTGCTTGTGTTTTTTCTCCCCCTAATATATGCATGGCTTTAATAACATCCCTCAAATTTTGGTATATTTTCATTATGATTTAAATAAAAATATTTTCTCATTTCCTTAGTGATTTTTTTCTATGACTCATGCGTTGTTTAAAAGCATGTTTCTAATATATGAGCTTTACTTGCTGTTACTTGTTCCTGATTTCAAGCTTAATTTTACTGTGGATAGAGACCTTACTTTGCATGATTTAAATCCTTAGAAATCTGTGGACTCTTGCTTTGGTCCAGGCTCTGGTCAATTTTTGTAATTAATGTTCTGTGTCCTTGAATTTAAACCTTTGTCCCCTGTTCTTCCAGGAAAACGGAGACTAAGACATGACAGTGGAATCTTCATTATGGAGCCCAGACTTTATCAATATCAGACAATCTTGACTCTCCTGTTTAATATGTGTTTGTGCCTCGGATTTACTGTATCTGATGTGAATGTTGTAATTACGCTTTGAAAATTTGCATGTGCCTAAAACACATCTGCCCTTTTTATGTTTAATCTAAAAAGACGCTTCATTTGTGTCTTTTGAAAACTCTATAATTGGATTTTGTCTTTGAGTTAACTTGAGCATTTTTGTCTTTTAGTAGTGGTATTGAACACATTGACAGTTACTGTTGAAGCCGCTTCAGATTACTTCTTTACCTTTGTCTTTTAAGTTTTATGCCTCATTTTTGTTTTTCTTTGTATTACTTCTTAGTATAGAACTCTACTTTTTAAAAAGTTATTTTGGGAGATGTATTTAATTAGAGTAGTGGTTTTTTATTAAGTTGTCAAAAGCATTCTTTGATGGTTTTCTTATTTTAGAACCAAGCATGAAAATGTATTTTTGAGTGTTTTCTACTTAATACACAGTGTAAGCATGTTTTCTCTTACCCTTAATTTTGTGGGGGTTTATTAACATGATCTAGTGTCTTGCATCAGGTTATTCATATTTAGGAATGGTTTTTGACATTTGCATTATTTTAGAAACAGATCTGCAAGTATCATTTAGACATTTCTCCTTTTTAACTGGTTGCAAAACTCACCATTGTCCTTTTATACTTTGATTTCCCCAAAGCTGAGTTAAGTTTATATCATGTCTTGACTAGTTAGTGTTCATCTCAAGTTTAATTCCAGAAGGACACGTGACGGCACATTTTTTCAGTCCTTTGTTGATAATGTTTTCCTATTGCCTCTATAATAAAAATTGACAACTTTTCTGGGTCTAAAATTCTGGGGTCACAAAACTTTTCAAATTGTATCTAGGTATTTATCTCTTTCAACTGACTTTTGAAATCAGATCTAGGAAATGTAGATAGAATTATAATGTTCTTACAGATTATTTCTCTAGTTTGCGAGAGCGTTCTGCTCTTTTTTTTTTTTTTTTCTTACTATTGCTTCTGTCCTGCACTGATTTGGAAAAAAATAACTTGTGTGTTGTATTGCCATTGTCTGTCCTCCATGTCAATGATCTTCTTTCTTACAATTTTTGTCATTGTTTTTTCCTCTTAATCCTAGGAAAGCTTCTGGTATTTTTTTTTTTAATCTGCTTCAGTGAAAAATTTTTTTTGTCAGTAGAAATTTTGTCTTTTTTCCTCCATGAATTAAAAATTTTATTGCAGATTTACTTTTTCCTTACTCAGACTTGTAACTTTCTTGCCTGCCTGTGCCAGGAAAAAGCTACACTGTTTGAAACAAGGCAGGAGAAGGGTGTCACCTATAGTCTTTTCAGAGTCTCATGCACACTGTCCCTCAATGGACCACTCTTTGGTTGGAGAGAGAGAATTCCAAACTCTAGGCCTTCAATCAGCTTCTATCTGCTTGGTACCTATAAAAACTCTGAAAGTTTTTGGCATGTATTCATTTAACAGATATTCATTAAAAGCTTATTAAATTCTAGGCACTGTTTTAGGCACTTGGGAATCCATGAGTGAATGAATAGATGAAGTTTCTTACTCTTTAAAAAAAATCACTTTTAATAGTGGTAAAATATACTTAACATTTGTCATAGTAACCATTAGGAAAAAACCCTAAATTTGCCCCCACTGTCCTAATGAGGCTGCACTGCCTTTGCTCTGCACATGGCTGCGCCCTGCCCAGCCTCTCTCTGCAGATGGGCTCTTCTGCTCCCCACAACTCTGCATTGACCTGTGTGGCTGAAGCTTGGGTTTTGAACTCCTCTCATGTCTTAGCTGACCTATACTCTGGCTCATTTAGCTCAGATTTTCAGTTGGGGTCCTAATCACCTCATCCTATCGGTGGGACCAGATCCCCTCGGCCAAGGTTCTGGGGGTGAGCAACTGTATCTGCAGAGGTGTGTGGGTGGGGCTGTCTTAGGCAGCAAGGATGAGGTCAGGGCTAGCATGTCTTCGAAGAAGGTGAGGATGGGAAGACCATGCTTGGCACCTTGAACTCAGCTTGGACAATTTTTTGAATGTCTCTAAGCCTTGGTGTTTGAAACAGAAGAGTTCGATGATGTGAGGGTGATTGAACAGAACAGCTTAAACTAATTTGAGAGCTTTGATGATCCCATGATATCATCCATGCATAAAATATCCAGCACAGTGCCTGGCAGATGACAGACAATCAATGAAGGGCAGTTGCTCCCTGCTCTCTGCCCCTCTTCTTTCCTCTCTAAAAGGAAAATTCTAGGTCCCTTATCTTTGCATTTTAAATTGCAAGTCTTCCAACCTTATCCATCTCCAATTCTCTGCTGAACCTTATGCTTTGGCCAAACTGTTCTTTTTAAATAATTCAGTCAGTAGTGAGAGATTTCTTAGGATTTCCCCATCACAGCACAAGCAATTTTCATATAGGAGTTCGTAAATAAATATTTCTGGATCACTTGGCTACTGGTCAGTACGTCAAGAAGTCCAACAGATCATGATTGCTCAGGATGCCAATCCTTGTTTAAGTCCTTCAGTGGCTGCCCATTGCTCGGAGAATAAATTCACACTCTTATCCTGTGCTGCAAGGCATGTACGATCCTGTGTCCATCACCTCCCATCAGAGCTCAGTAATTTCTAGCCAGGCTGTCCCTTTCCTTGCTTATTACACCAAGATCCTTCCCCCTAAGGGCCTTCATACATACTATTCCCTATTTCTGAAATACTCTTCCTCCTACCTCTTTGAAGGTGGACTCAAACTTCTTAGTCTAGTCTAAAGACCACTCCTCCTCTACCAGGCTAGGTCAGGTTCTTAGTTCTAGCTTCTCATGGAACCCGTACTTACTCTTCATTACATTCATCATAATGGAAACAATGCCAATATTTGTAGGACGACTTATATAACATCTGTTCCCTATAGACTGTGAGCATCTTTGTCCATTTGGGCTGCTGTAACAAAAATACCGTAGACTGGTTGGTTTAAACAACGAGTGTTTATTTCTCACAGTTCTAGAGACTGGAAAGTCCAAGATAATGGTGCTGGCAGATTCGGTGTGCCATGAGGGGCCACGTCCTGGTTCATAGATGGTTGTGTGTTTGCTGTGTCCTCACATGATGGAAAGTGGGAGGGCACTCAACTCACTCATGAGGGCTCCACCTTCAGGACCTAATCACTCCCAAGGGCCCCACCTCCAAATACCATTACACTGGGGATTAAGCATCAGCCTACGAATTTGGAGAGGGGGACACAATCAGTCCCTAATAGGAAGTAGCTTGAAGGCAATGATTATGTCTGTTGAATTCTCAATTACACCTTTGATGTTGTAACATGCCACTATGATCTCATTAAATGAGAATGAATGAATGAATGTGCATAGTGTAAATTATTCTCCTGATACCAGCTTACTCGGTGGGTTTTGATAGCACTCTCTAAAGAACCATCTGAGACTCTCCTCTTGCCGTTGTTGTGATCCTGAGCGAAAGAGGACAAATTTGGTTTAGCCTCTCCTCCATGTTTCATTCCGTGCCTTGCTCTGGTTATCACTGACCCACAACACTATCTGATAGGAGATTCTCAGGGCCTGATCATTTTCAAATGTTTATTTGCCTCTCTGCTCGCTAAGCTGTTTATGGCTATTTATCACCTGAACTAAAGAACAGGGCTGGCTCGCCAGTAAATAGCTGACAGATAAGGATGTGTAATGAGAAAATTAGAACTTCACAGCTCCTATGCAAGCTCAGGGTCCACTGTAATAACTTGGAGCTTACATCAGCTTCTGGGTGGATGGGAGGCCTGATTCCAAGAAGAAATATGATAATTGGAGGCCTGGGGGCAGCCAGAAGGCTTTGGCCAAATAGGAAATTATCTTTGGTTGCTCTGTTACTGTAATTCAGCGATTCCAATTATCACAAGGTGATAAAGTATTTGACTGTGTTGTGTAACACCTTTCCTTGCACATGTCCGAACCTATTAAAGGCGCTGTAATGAAATCATTATCCTTATGATGCCTAATTATGGTTGGTATTACTCCCATGATCAGCGTGGAATTAGTGAAATATAAGGAATCAAAGAACAGGCCAATTAATACTATATGTGGACACTCCTTCAGGCTGCTTCAGGTTTAGGGTAGGGACTGGGTGTTTCCATGGGGCAGAAAAGAAACATGAATCAGAAAACAGCTTCTCTGGGAGAGAAGCAGGAGTAGGTGCTCCTAGACTCTGGAGCTGGTTTTTACTCAAGCAAATAAATCCGAATCTAAGCTTTCCAGTTGCCATGGCAGATGAAGAAACAAAGAGTATGTCATGCTCATTTCTTGACAATAAGCAGCACACACATCTATCCTCCAGATGGCATTTCCGCCCCTACCCCCCGCAACATAATTCAAATAGGAATTTAATTCCTTGGGTTCTGGTAGCTTCTTCCTTTTTTTTCTTTATCTTCTCTTGTCCCCACCAATCCTTCTTCTCTCCTCTCTCCTTCTCTCCTTTAATCCATAGGACTAGGGTGGTTTGTTGAAAATGGCTGTGGCATCAGCAAAGCTGCTCTCCCACTTTCTCTTTGACCTCAGTTTCCTAATCTGTGAAAAGGGGGATGACCCTCCTCGAGTAGGGCTGCTTACATAATAAGAGCTCATTTCACAAATGTGTATTGATTGCTTTCTGCATGCAGAGCTCTGCCATGTACTGGACACTGAGCATAGCGTGATGAACCTAGAAATGCCAGTCCCCTCCCCTTGCCACATGGGCTTCCCGGGTGGGGGAGGGGGTCATGTGCTAGAAGCAGACACCCAGTGGGAGACGCAAAATTGCTCTGTTAGGATTGGGGATGGTGACTGATACCTCTTGATGCAGAATCTAGTTAAAGCTGGGCCTATCCATGAAACCACACACACACACACACACACACACACACACACACACACACACACACACGTTTTAACACAGCGACCCTGCCCACTAGCACCCACGTTCAATCAATGTCTTGATGTTTTGATCAGTTAGACGCATGACCCCTCTTCCCTTTGGTGGAGCTAGGGAAGAGGTTGGTGGGAGGAGAGCTTGTAGCATCATCTCCCTGTGGGATTATAGAAGCCCACCTAGGCTTTGAGCAGTAAAACTGCCGCCAGTCTGCCCCCAAGTCCCCTCAGTCCATCTATACATCTCTCTCTCTGCTGTCTGTAAGCCCTGGAAAGCCCAACTGGGGGCATCTGCACTGGCTTCAGCATCTAGTGTCCCTGCTTTTCTGGGTACTTTCTCTCCCACTCTTTCCCTGGCTGGGGGTCTAGCCTCCAACCTGGTAAAGACAGCAGGTGCCTGGTGAAGTGTGGTGCTCTTTGCACTGCTGCTTCTCATTTTCTTTCCCAGGTTTGGGAGGGGGAAACTCCCAACTTGGGTGCTAGAGGGCAGACGGTCGTGGGTTCTCTGCAAATGAAAGTATTTGATCTTTGCAGAAGGCGATACAGAACTGGCTCAAAATGGATCTGCTGGATGTTGACCTAAAAGCCTTCTGGACCTGTGGATGCAGTCATTTTCTCACAAACTCTTTCTTTGCATCTACTATGATGCCACTTGGGGGAGGTTGGAAGAGTCTTTTCTCCCTATCACGTAGATTTCATTTACTTAATATTTATTGAGCATGTTCTATAGGCCAAGAACCATACAGCTAAGCATGGGGGAGATAGAGATTAGAGAAGGCCTGGCATCTCTCTTCATGGACCTTAGACTCTCGGAGGGGTTGGAAACTCCTCCCCTGCCAAAAAAAGTAAGCATGCAAAATAATGACAAAGTCCAACTCATAATTCTCTTATGCTATAAATGCAAGGTGTTTCCATTTACAAAGTTTTACTTACATTTCTCGGAGCAGTATGGGGGTAGCTGGCAGTGCAGAAATGCTTTCCAAGCTTCATTTTTCTCAACTGCAAATCAAAGATGCTGGCTTGAGCCAGCTCAGAAGTGGGCAATCCCTGTGAAGGTGTGTTTGCAAAGACCATGCCTAAGGTAAAAACAGTACAGTCAAAATTCTTCCCTTGAAAAATCCCAAACCCCTTAAATCACCCACAAAAGCTAACATACATGTTTTTCTGTATAGTAATAGAACGTATAATTCCCAATGGGCAATTAATTTACAGGCAATCACATAATGTAGATGAGTTAATATGCCAACTGTAATTGTACTATACTGTGTTCGTGAGTGTTCTTTTTTAGAAAAGGTTAAAGTACATGAAGTTGCCAATATTTGGACATTTTTAACCTATAAAAACGGCAGTTTCCTGTGATTCGACTTAATCGCAATTTTTCTCTTGTTTTTATATGCCATTAATGTTATTATGTATGGAACTCTAACCTCAAAGGATTGCTCTGGTGAAGTCTTTTTTAGGGGGATGGAAATATTCTAAAATCTGATTGTGGTGATGGGTGTCGAATTCTAGAAGTTCACTATAAATAATTAAATCCTACATTTAGAATGAGTGCATTTCCTGATATGCAAATTCTGTCTCCGTAAAGCTGTTAGAAGGACTGAAAATGCTTGCTCAGGACAGGCACGTGGTCAGAGTGGTCTTGGGTATTTCCCCCTGTGCCTTTTAGTGGGGTGTCTCACAGCATCCCTGGGAGGTGAGTCAGGTCCAGCCTTCTCTGTAAGGAGAGGCTCGGGGAGGTGAGGTGACTGGGCTAAGGTTATATGGTGCATATGCAGCAGACCTGGGCTGGGAACACCTCTGGGGCCCTGGGCCCATTCCATTCCCTTCTCCCCCTCACTCTGGCTCCGCGTGCTCCGAGCAGCCCTGGAGCGGGAAGACCGCGGAAAATGGATTTGCACAACCGTCTTCCCGGGCAGCCCACTTTGGAAATCATTTGTGACCTGTAATTGACCGTGACGATACGAAAATTGGAACCTGAAAATCACAAACATGCTGGGTTATTAGATGGTGAAATTGCAGTTTCCTGTCAGCCTGCTGCTTCCTGACTTCTCATTTTTGCTTTTCGGGGCTGGAGCTCGGCAAATCCCCACCATACACTCCCTCCTCTGCCTGGGTGAGCTTGGGTGACCTGGTTCCTCTGCTCAGGACGCCATGGCCAGAGGCCTGGTCTCCAGCTGGGCAAGCCACTGGTGGGAAGAGGCGAGCTCTCCTTCACCCTATCTGTCACATGGCTTCCCTTTGAGGCTGCACCCATCTGAGCAGCGGCAAGGCTCGATGATCCCTCAGCCTGACAGGGGCCCCCAGGATCCCCAGTTTCCTCTCTGACCTTGTTCCTCCCTCCCATATGCTGCTCCAGCTAAGCTGGAAATACTGCTCCAACGTGCTGCTTGCCCCGGCCTCCGGGCCTCTGCCCTGGCGGTTTCCTCAGCCTGGAATACTTGTCCCCAGATGTCCTCATGGCCAACTCTTTTGAGCCTTTGCCCAGATGTCATCTTCCCAATGACACCTGCTCTGGCTGCCACATTTAAAAGTGTGGCTCTCTCTGCCACCCCAGATTCCTTACATCTGCACTCTGCTTTGTGGTTTCCTCCCAGCCCTGGTCACCTTCCATGACAACATAGTATAAAATTGATTTATCACATTTACTGTTTGGTGTCCTCTCTCCTCACGGGGGTGGACACTCTGAGAGGCAGCCGTATTGTCAATTTGCTTTTTTATATTAGAACTTCATGATAGTCTTTAAATAGCAGCTTTTTTTTTTTGAGAGAGAGAGAAATCACACACTGCATAATTCATCTATTTAAAGTGTACAATTCAGTGTTTTTTAGTATGTATTATTTTATTTTTTAAAAGATTTTATTTACTCAGAATGCACGAATCGGGGGAGGGCCAGAGGGAATCTTCAAGCAGACTCCCCACTGAGCATGGAGCCCAACTGGGGGTTCGATCTCATGACTCTGAGACCACAACCTGAGCCAAAATCAAGAGGCAGATGCTCAACTGACTGAGCCACTCAGGTACCCCTTTTAGGTATGTTTTTAAAGCTTCACAGCCATCACCGTGTCAATTTTAGAATGTGTTCACCACCCCTAGAAGAAACCCTTTGCCAGTCAGTCCTCACTGCTCCTCTGTCTTCTGTCTCCCACCAGCCCCTGGCAACCACTAATTTACTTTCTGACTCTCTAGATTTGCCTATCCTGGAATTTCACATAAATGGACTCTTAGAATATGCGCTCGTTTGCGATCGGCTTTGTGCACTTAACTTGATGTGTTCGAGGTTCCTTCATGAGATCGCGGGTACCAGAAGTTCATTCTTTCTTATTGCCAAATGATAGTCTGTTGTATGGCTATTCCACATGTTGTTTATTCTTTCATTAGTTGATAGACAGGTTGTTTCCATTTCCAGGCTACTATAAATAATGCTTTTATGAACATTCGTGTAACATGTTTTTGGTGGACTTGGGTTTTCAGTTCTCTCGGGTGTATAGCTGGGAGGGGAATTGCTGGTACGAAGCTAGGGGGAGATGGTCCCCGTCTCTGGTGCGTGAGCACGTTGGTTTCCCTCCTGGGGTTGCGTCCGACACCAGCTGGTTGTGAATTCGGTCCATGGAACAGCACTGTACATGCAAGCTGAACCTGGGCCCGAGCAGGTGTTCCAGGAGGGTTTTGAACGACGGGCCGAAGGTATGGTCTTCTACTTGGAGCGCTCTGAAGTCTCCTTTCTTCCCCAAATCTGTGTTTTTCCTTGATAGAAGCTTGGAGAGGGAGCAGACACGGTTGGTGCCACTCTCTGAGCTCCCGGGCCGGCTCCGAGGCCGCCCACACGCAGGTCTGGTGGATGGCGGCAGCTTTGTGTCTCTGTCTGCGTGAGGGCAGTTTCTGGTCACAGAGGATATTCGGCCTGCCTGTGGGCCTGCCAGCACTTCTGGAGAAGGGTGGAGTTGGCGATGAACACCCTAGCTTGCTGGCCTGACGGGGGAGAAGCCCTCAGGTGTAATCACAGTCTCCAGGGGCTCCCCGGCTGCCTATGGTGGTAGCCCTCACCCCTACTGGCTGTCTCCTCACTACTGTTTCTGGGCCTCACTCCCTCCTGAGCACCCTTGTACCCGAATCCTTCTCTCAGTGTCCGTTCCTGGTGGAGTCCAGCCCAAAGGGACCCGTGGGAGGTCACGTGTATGGACCGCAGGAGGCTGCTCAGCGGTATTCCCTCCGGGCACCGGGCCGTGTGTAAGGGTTTCGCTTGAGTTGGTAACTCAGAGACTTGGAGCTGGGGCCCATCAGCTGTGACTGGTGTTTGCAGGGTGCGGAAGCCAGAGCAGTGCCTGTGAGGGGCAGAGTATCCCGTGGGAGAGGGGACCCGAGACCCAGAGAAAGTGCTGTGAGGTGCCTAGGCGTTTTCTAGAAAGCGTTGGTCCCTGGGGATGATATAGAGTGCCCCTGGCTGGCACTGTGGGAGGAAGGTGTGGACACATGTGCTGGGCTCCTACCAGCCCCCCTGGGTGTGGGACTGGTGTGTAATCGTCAAGGCCCTGTGCAAATGAAAATGCAGGGCCCTGCTGGGAAGATTGAGAGACTTTCAAGATGGTGACAGCAGGGCATTAAAGCAGGTGGGGGCCTCCTATGGTGCACAGGCTGCCCACCCGTGAAGCCGGGGCTGCCCAGATGCCTTCGTCCCCCTTGAGACCCGCATCTGTGTCCCTGCCACCTGCTTCAGAAACATCCCTTCCTCTGTGCTTTCCCAGGCAGGACCCTCCTTGCTGGTCTCTCTGCCCTGCGCATTTTGCCTTCCGGTCATACTCTGCCCAGACGGACTGTTGTAAAACATAGCTGTGATCACCTTCCCCTCTCCTCAGAGGTCTTTAATAGCACCCCCTGACTGTGGCTGTTGTTTTTAAATTGTGATCAGCAGGACCACTCAAGGGTGACCTGCTGGGGGTGAGAGATGTGCTCGCTGCGTCTCATTCCCATTTCAAACACAGCAGACCCATTTTTATCTGTTTTGCATATATATTGGGCTTCCATAGATGCTTTCCTTTGAGGACATGTTTCTACTCCTAAAATAAAGATGCTTCTGGAAACTACTAGCCACAGAATTAAATCCAAACTTCTTAGCTCAGTATTTAACATCTATAATGCTCTAGCTCAGAGGTTGGCCGACTTGGCCCATAGGCAAAATCCAGCCAACTGCTAAGAACAGCTTTTAAATTTTTAAACGGTTACATTTTAAATGGTTATGTAAGTGTCTACATAATATCCTTAGTGTGGCCTCTTGATCCCCAAAGGTGAAAGATTTAGTATCTGGCCCTTTAAGAAAAAGTTTACTGATCCCTGATCTAGGTCCCGTGTTCTTTCCAGGCTTACCTCCCAGCACTTGAGCAGACTTCCCACAGAGCCTGGCTCAGTACGTGGCTCATAGTGAAGCTGTATTTTACCAGATATAAAGCTAGGGTAACTGCATGCCTGGTTTGTCTTGCTGACATCATTATTCATATTAGTGGAGCCCTTTTCACCCACCTAAGTGTCTTTTTTTGGACAGTAAATCATATGGTCATCCTATATAAAACTGACAAGTGAATTGAATGGGATATAAAAACCACCGGCAAATTTTGTGATGAGTTATATTATCTTTGATACTAAGGGCATCTCCTGAAGAGGTTCCAAATTCTGGCTGTTTGAGCTAATACCCAGAAATGACAAGCATTATAAGAAAGAATGTCCTTAAAAATAATTACTATGCTTCTGCTATGTATGTGATGGGTTTCTAGAACTAATGGCATCTTTGGTTGCCTAATTTTCTTAAAAGGATTTAACCAATCTATCTGATTTTTTAAAAGCAGCGTGAGGTATGTTATCAGAAACCCATGTTGGGACACAAATGCAGTCTCATGCTATGTACTGGATATTTCGTTTAGAGAAAGGCTATATTTAGGGGATGAAGGAAGGAGTTGTCCTTTCATCAGATGTTCTAGGAAATGAACCATATTGCTAGTCTTTATGCCGGGAGCCCAGCATGGGTGTTTATCTATAATGGGTCCAACTTTTAGAAGATGCCGACTCCAAACGACCTGGATATTATCCAAATAAGTGCTTTTAAATTCCCAGTAATAACTAACCGACCATGAGGAATAACTCCATTTTGGATGAATCTAATTTTATTTATAAACAAGTGCCTACAGAAATCCTGAAGTTTAACATGATTTACAAAGTTGAGGTACAGAAGCGTACTTCCGAATGGTCCCCCTCCCGTCCTTCAGACTGGGAGCATTTTTCGGAAGCGTATATGCTGCCAGACTCTGAGCTAGGCACTGGGGAGCGTGCATAGCAGTACTCTGCCCATCCTGTCCTCTAGGCGCCTAGTACACGGATTTAGTCCATGCCCTCGGTGACAGGACGGGCAGTGTCACACTCACCAGGCTGGGGCTCTGAAATCTGGAACAGGCTTATTGTTTCTTGTTCTGATAAATGGCGCGAGGAAAAATGAAGCAGTAAGGGAATAGAGAATGATGGAATGGTGTTTCTATATACAGTGGTCTGGAAGGGCCTCTCTGGGGAGTGAGATCTGAGCAGACACCCTCAGGAAGTGAGTCCATAAGTCTTAATACTTCTCACTCTTTGTTCTTGATTGGTTGTATCAACCGTATTTGCTATAAGGTCCAGGACTCCCTCAACGAGCCTCAGATCTCCCCCCTATTAAAAGAGACCAGATTTCTCTCAAGACCCAAAGGAAACAATTTCAGGAACTGCATGAGAAGCTTCAGCCCTTGTTAAATCCTTTGGTTTCCTTATGCTCTGTTTACAGACAAGGCCCTCTAAGTGAGGAAGAGGGGGCTGGAAATTGAGCCTGGGGAGCAGGTGTGGTGGAACAGTATGAATAGACCTGGAATGTAAAGAGCCACCTGTCAACATTCCTGTGGAAATTCGGTGGCTGCTATTTCTGGCAACTCACATTTGTTGAGTATTTGCCTTGTGCCAGACTCTGGGTTAGGACCCACCCAAGCACGCGCTGAATGAATCCTCCCAACACACTGGAGGTGGGAAGAGGTAGGATGGCGGAGTCCAGTGGGGTTGAGAAGGCAGAGATGGCTTTCTCATCTGGAAGCCTGTAAGCATCAGGAGGGTAGAGACTGTATCTCTCTTGCTCATTACTGTTTCCTTGGGACCAGCAGGGGGCTTGGATAATTACCAGTGCACAATCAATGTGTGCTGAAGGAATGGATGAACGGAAGAATCGCATCAGCCTAGAAGCAGGAAACTAGTATCCCATGTGTCTGGAGGCTGGAGTCTGGTCTTCCTTCCCCGGGGGGGGGGTATCAGAGTGGAGGCGGCTGTGCCTCACAGGTGAGGAACGAGGGTGTGTGAGATCAAGTTGGAAGGGTATGTGGGGATCTGGAGTCAAAGTGATAAGTACACAGTGTCTTTTTCCTGGGACGTAGGAGGCGCTGTTTTCCAGTCTCCCTTGGGTTTAGGTTGGGGCCCCGTGACAGTTCTGACCGGTGGACTGTGGACTAGTGGGAGTAACCTCTGGGCTGACACGTAAGAGCACATATACCTCCCCCGTTCTCCCTTCTCCTTTGCGGCAACACTGGAGACCACACGTCAAGATAGCAGAGCCACGGAATGTAACAGCCTGGATCTGTGAGGCACCGTGTGGAGTTAGCCCCAGACTTTTTGTGGGGGTCGGGTAAATCCTTGTGATATGAAGCCACTGTGATTTGGGGTTTATACGTTATGGTAGCATATTTTATTTCTATTGTGACTCATGCAGGACCAGATGGCAGGAGCCTTGAATGTCAGGCTAAGGGCTTTCTACTCTTAAAGAACAGTAAGTCCCATGCCTGTTGCTTCCCACATACTCATGTAGTTTCGATCCGCGGGTGTGGGGAAGACGGAGAGCTCACTTCTGCACGTGGTACAGGAGAGTCAACCCCGAGAGAGCCTGGTCTCTATGTCCTTTCAAAAGATGAGAACTAGGCAGATTCCTGCTGCAAAAAGCCTCCTCTTCTCCTCACCTCCCCACCCCCGACCGAGTGGGCTTTGTGGAAGTGCAAGAATGTGAGCCGGGAACCAATCATCATCCTGGTGAGAAGGCCTGACCAGGGAGACCAAACTGTCAGGCTGGGCTGGGTGTGAAATGTATTGTGGTTTATTGAAAGTGGCTCAAACTGCAGAGACTGTGTGATTGCTGATGACGAGGTATGTCTTACATATTAAGATACTGAGGATGGAGGCAAAAAAAAAAGTGGTTTCAATTTAATCTCCAAGTGTGTGTGTGTGTGTGTGTGCGTGTGCACGTGCCTGTGTGTATTTTTTTTTTAAAACAGGAGCACACTTTACATGAAGCTATTCCATACTTTTTCTTTCTTTTCTTTTCTTTCTTTTCTTTTCTTTTCTTTTCTTTTCTTTTCTTTTCTTTTCTTTTCTTTCTCTCTCTCTTTCTTTCTTTCTCTTTCTCCTGTTAATAGATCATGGGCCTCCTTCCACCTCATTCTCTTTAATGGGTGCTTATTCTCTTCTAGAATGGGGTGCCCTCTTCTCCTAAGGCATTCCCCTACTGATGGGCCATTTGGTTTGTCTCTGACTTCCCAGCAGTACAAGTAAGGCTACAGTGAACATCCTTGTCTACGTCCCCCTGAACACGGCCAAGTGCTTCTGTAGTGAAATGTCTGGGTCAGGGGGCATAAGCCTTTTTCATTTTGACAGGTACTGCCAAACTGCCACCCTAGAGGGTTGTGATAATTTGCACTCTAGAGAATGGTGATTTTTAATGGACTGGTTCCCCGAGAAACTCGGCCCCCGCCTCGTAACAGATATGAGGTGGAGCCTCCAGACCTTTGGATCATGTGCTCGACTCAGGGGTCCTTCTCAGGAGTCCAGTCCAACCCACAGGTGCTTCCTTCCGCAAAGCTCACATTTAAGCCCTGAAAAATGGGAGGACTTAATCCAGTCTCTATCAGATCTAAATCAGAACATTTTTCCCCTTTTGCCATTTTAAATTACCTCTCAGCTCAGCCCCAGACTGAGTAATTCAGAGTTAATGGGATATGAAAGTCATGGTCCGTGGCATGATTGCGGGTACCTAGCCAGAGGCAAGCAAGATTTATTCTCTTGGAACCCAACTGGGTTGAAAAGGGTGATAAATCAGCATGCCTATTGCTAGCTCCCCTTCTGCTGCAAGATTCATTCCAGTTTATCAGAATAATCATCTTAGGCCTTGGGACTGGAGATAAACAGCCAAATCCAGAGCCCCACTATGTGGTAAGGAGAGATGTTTTTCTGCAATCTTCCTAGATGTGTTTGGACAGGGGTGGGTGGGGACTTGTTACCTTTTAACTGCAGTCCAGCGAAAAGCATCAGTCGCCCAAGATAGAGGCTGGGATTTTGTGCTTAGGAAAAATGCTGGCCTGAGGCTTATGGTCTATCTGGGGATATTGTGTGAAAGATTTGGCATCATATGCTGATTCATGTTGTCCTATCCACTGAAGCCAGGGACACTCTTCTCCCTGACCTGGTTATCCTTCTGCCCACCGTTCTGGCTCTTGGATCCTCTTGGGTTGTCCTTCTACTGGTGTCTGGCAACCAGTCTTTCATGCTGGTTTTATGGTCATTTGCTAGACTTTCCCTTAACTGACCCCATTGGTGACCACAACGTGACATAGGGCCAAGGTCATAAATAGGTCACTATCAGGGGAACCTTAAAGGGGCCACAGAGTACATCCATACGCAAAGAATCACCTTGAGTCATAACCCCAAATGTCAAGTCTAGTTTTGACTGGGCATTCATTCAGGCTTATACCAAACTGCTTTACAAGTATTACCTTGTTTTATCCCCCAAACCATGGGTGAGGTTGGCACTACTGTTATATCCATTTTACAAATGAGGAAACAGCTCAGACGGGTTATTAATGACTCGCCCGAGATCACAGAGCTCGTAAGTTATGGTCCCTACAGAGCTCATGTTTGCTGTTTTCACGCACATACTTTTACAAGCATCCATTTACACAAATACATATGCATTCCGATACATAAACATTTAGATATAGAAACACACATACGTGCACACACAGTCAAGGAGAATGTGCAACGAAGACTGAGTCTGAGGCTTATGATGAGGAGAACAATAACCTGGGTCCCTAGCTACCTTCTCCTTGAAGCCTCCTTCACATTGCTTACTGTAGAAATTTAAATAGAAAAAAAGACATTGCTAGGATTGTTTGAATTTAGGGTGTTGCCTGGAAAGGCAGGAAGGTGGTGTGCTCTGAAGCCACTCAGAATAAGGTTAGTTTGGGGTTTGGACTTTGGCCATGCAGGGTGGGATCCCCGTTTACTCCAATGTGAGGAGCAGGGCCCTCTTTTGGGTAGACTCACGTCAACTGGGATTAGGGTACTGAGTTAAGACCCTCGTGGTAAAAGCCACCAATATAGGAGTTTTCTCTCCGGGGCCAGATTCCCGTGGGGATATCCGGGAAGACACTGCTTTGAGAGCAGGGAAGACAGTCCCATGATGTTTAAGGGCACCCGGCTAAGATATGTCTATCTTATAGTAGGGCTGGTTCTGGTCAGTGGGACCAGAAGTGCTTGCAATCAACTGACCGTGAGCTCCCTTCCTCTTGGGGTTAATGTAGAGCATGAAATCAGCCATAATACCTGGCTCGCTAGAATGTAACACAGAGGCCACTGAGGGCAGGGAAGCTTTCGGAGAAGGTCGTAGGCCTTTGGAATGCGGAGGCTGTCGTGACCACTCTGCCGTTGGAATGCCTCTGTGGGGACTTGCCTTCCCCAAGCTTTCCTAGCCCAAGCAGTCACCCTGTGATCTAAGAGACGTAGGCGTTGTCCCTTAGGCTATGTTTAGCAGAACTCGTAGAATACACCCAAATTAGCATATTGTGTCTTCCCATAAACAGATCCTCCCAGGTTGGGTATGACCCCGTGTCACACATGTGCTTGAGGAACAGTGATAAAGGATTTGTGATTATCTTGAAGGCCCAATAAAAGCGGGAGCAAAGAAGAGCAAAGGGTGTTCGGCTCTGAGTGTTGACCCCCTAGTCTTTCTCCTCTCTTTCATGGCAAAGTTTGGAGTAGCATTTCATCCGTTGGTGCAGGGAGTGCTGGCCATTCCCGGCACTTTCCTTGGCTGGGGCTGGGAAGACCCTATCCCTACAGCTCCTGGGACAACTTAGTCTGTTCTCCGGCGGTTGACCAGTGCCCTTCCCATTCCGCACCTGCTTCGTTAGAGACCTTAACACATCTGATCAGATTATAGCCCTGACCCTCAGCTGGGACCTTCTTGTTTTTCTCATGTGCTTCTGTTCAGTTCTTTTATCCAGTTCCTATCAATTTTCTAGATTTGATTCACATAAGGAGGTCTTCTTGAGGGATGCTTTGTTTTCGTCCCCAAGTACTGAACACAGTCATTGCAGGAGATGCAAACGATATCCCATAGATACCCCACCAGCAAGCCCTGGAGGTAACCTGCAGACAGTTCCTATATACACCAAAGGCTTCTAGTAACTTCTCTGCCTGAAGGTGTTCTCTGGTCAAGGGAATATGTTCAGCCTTCAAATAGGGCAGCCTGGCAGTGCTGGGGAGTTAGTGCTCTGGGAATGCTCCTCAACCAATGAAATCATAAAGATAGCAGCTTCCTTGTTCCTCAGTGGGGAAGCTCTGATGTGTGTTCCACACAGTGTCCCAGAAGGTCCCCAGTGGGACTGAGTCCCAGCTGCCCACAGTGGTTACCAGTACCTTTTATTGGCTTCTTTCTCTTCCCTGTCTCACTTCCCTGGTGCTTCCTGATCACCTCACATATAAACTGCCTGCATCCAAATCCTTGCCTCAGGCTCTGCTTTTAAGGGAACCCAGGCTAAAGAGCTATATTCAGTCTTTACTCAGGAATGGTTTCCATTGATCCCTTTTTCCTCACATGGCCCAGCCTTCCCTTCCTCTTACCTGAGCCCCTTTGGACCTTCCAGAAGCACTTCATCCCAGAGGTAAAAGCACAGCATCAAAGTCAGACAAATGTGAGGAGGAATCCTCGCCAGGTCACTTATTGACTCTGTGACCTTGGGCACATTACTCTCTGAACCTCATTTATCTTTTAAACAATGCAGATAATGATATATAACTTTCAGAGTTGTCAGGAAGGATCAGTGAGATAATGTAGGCAAAGGGCTTAATGCAGAGCTTGGCCATTAGTAGGTGCTCAATAATGTCAGACAGGCTTTCATTTCCCTCTGAACAGAGGCTGGTTTCCTTCGGTTATGGTGCAAGCAGATCTCACTCACCAATAGCTGATATGTGGGCATAGCCTGTGTGGACAGAGTAGAGCATGTGGCTGAGCCCTGAGCGGGGGTTGGGGGGCTCCGAGCATTCAGGAGGGGCACCAGCGATATGGTAGGCCCCCAAGCACATTGGCTGACCCTGCCTCTGCCTTCCTTTGATTCTCTACCTGGGGCCAGTCATTGTTTCCCAAAAAGGCCCTACGTTTCTTAGTTCTGCACTTTCGCTTATCCAGTTCCGTCCACCTGGAATACTTTTTTTTTTACTTCACCACCCCGTCTGTTGAAATCTGAATCAAGCTATAATAACGGGGTATAACTCAAGATACATATCAGAGTTTTTTTTTCAAAACCCACATACCTGGAACTCACCCTTTGCAGCCTGGCTCCTCAGGACACAACACAGTCCAGAGAGTCTCTGGAGTTAAGTTAAGGCCCTGCAGGAGCCCCGGACTGGAGGGACAGCTGCAGCTGTGAGCCAGGGGTAGGGCTATCCAAGGAGACTAAGCCTAAGTCACAAAATGCAAACCGGGAGCCCATAAGCCTCAGGTCTAGAGGACGGAGCAGGACCTGCTGTTCTGTAGATCAGTAGATCTGCTGTGAGGTGTGGGCATGTAGGTTCTGAAGAAGCTCCTTACGATGACACACACCTCTAGGAAAGCAGCGCTGGAATCATCCATAGAGCCCAAGGGGTGACTTCTATGGCCTCGACTACCTGGGTGCCGTTGGGCAATCTCCTTAACTTCTCTGAGCCTCAGTTTTCTCATCTGTAAAATGGTGGCAATAATAATACCCCATATGGTTGCTATAAGGAGGACATAAGATAACAGAGACGGTGCTCAGGGAAAATTAGATCTACATTAAACCATCCCCGAGTCCCAGCCAGAAGTCATCACATCTGGCTGTCCGCACTTCTTCTTCTTTTTTTTTTTTATAGTAATTTTTTATTATGTTATGTTAGTCACCATTCAGTACATCCCTAGCTTTTGATGTAAAGTTCCATGATTCATTACTTGCGTATAGCACCAGTGCACCATGCAATACATGCCCTCCTTAATACCCATCACCAGTCTATCCCATTCCCCCAATCCCCCTCCCCTCTGAAGCCCTCAGTTTGTTTCCCAGAGTCCATTGTCTCGCATGGTTCATTCCCCCTTCTCTTTACCCCCCCTTTCTTCTTCCCTTTCTTCTCCTGCCGATCTTCCTAGTTCTTATGTTCCATAAATGAGTGAAACCATATGATAATTGTCTTTCTCTGCTCGACTTATTTCGCTTAGCATTATCTCCCAGTCCCGTCCATGTTGCTGCAAATGTTGAGAAATCATTCTTTTTAATGGCTGAGTAATATTCCATTGTATATATGGACCACATCTTCTTAGTCCAGTCATCCGTTGAAGGGCATTTCGGCTCCTTCCACAATTTAGCTTTGTGGACAATGCTGCTACGAACATTGGGGTGCATATGGCCCTTCTCTTCACCATGTCTGTCTCTTTGGGGTAAATACCCAGTAGTGCAATTGCTGGATCATAGGGTAGCTCAGTTTTTAACTTTTTAAGGGACCTCCACACTGACCGTCTGTACTTCTGTCACTGCACTTAGGGCAGCAGTCCTCCTGTTGGAGGCATTTAGTGTTAGTTGCTCCCCACCCCCCACCCAGAACGTGAGCAGCTGAGGACTGGGGACAAGCAGGGATTGTGTATTATCTGCTATGTGCTCCCACAGCACCTGGCTCGGTGTCTCACATGGAGCTTGTCCTCAATAAATTTTTGTTGAATTGAGTATAAAACCATAAGAAACTAATGTATGTGGTTATGTTAGGTACCTGCATAATGCGTTTTTGAACAGGCTTTTGATTAGTCTTAGTGTCCGGGAAACAGTTTCCTACTGACAGTGCATTTGGAAATTGCCAGGAGGGCAATAAATATGCACATAAAATTCTGCTTTTCTCAGACCTGGACAGAATCTCTTTGTTTCCTGGGGCTTCTGGTTGCCAGGCACCCACAGGGACTGGGGCTGTCCCGGGGCTTCATTCTTGCTCCGGACTTGTCAGGGACCCTCCTGGTCCCATTTGTAAGCCCAAGAGCCAGACCTTAACCCTCCAGAGAGCACAGGGGTGGGGGATCATGTTCTCTTGTCTAGACTTGAGGCTCATGAGCTCCCGGTTTGCATTTTGTGACTTCGGCTTAGTCACCACGGATAAACCTACCCCTGGCTCACAGCTGCAGCTGTCCCTCCAGGCTGGGGTTCCTGCACTGCCTTAATTAACTCCAGAGACTCTCTGGGCTTGCTGTCTCCCGGGAAGCCAGGCTGCCAGTAGAATACCTTCCCTCTAAGAACACAGAGGTCCCTCCAAGCAGTCCTGCAGGGGAGCGATCTGGAAGCACAAGGCAGCCCACCCAGGTATCTTTCTAGGAGATGGGTCCTGGCCAAGGGAGGCTTGAACTGTAGGAGGTCTACCTCCAGCATCCAACAGCATTTAATTTCTCCTTTCTTCTTTTTAATAAGTGTATAATGCTGGTTCACACATGGGCATATACATCACATACATATGTATATATGCACATAGACATATATGCATGATATACATAGGCATATTTGTATACTATATATTGTATGTGTAATTATATATATCACACAGATACATATATAAAGCATTGCTATGTGTATATATATATATACACTCACATATAAATAAGTTATAAAATACATAGTGTATGCATAATGTAAATAATATATGCAGACATATAATACATGTAGATTTATATAATGTACATACATAATTTAGATAGGTCTATATGCATAATATGCATAAGTGTATAAATATACACTCATATACAAAGAATATAGGTCTATATAATACACATAGGTACATAAAATACACCTGAGTACTTTGGTATAGTATACATTAAGTAGATATATCTATATCTACACATTATTCATGGATATATATTTATATACATAGGTATAACATAGACCTATAAACCTAATATAGAGATATGTGTGAAACAGATTAGTGTATATAATGTATGCATATGTATCACATAAATAGGTTTATGTATATACATTTAAATATAAATATAATATACTTAAACATTTACATAATATGCA
Source organism: Ailuropoda melanoleuca (assembly GCF_002007445.2). NCBI lineage: Eukaryota > Metazoa > Chordata > Mammalia > Carnivora > Ursidae > Ailuropoda > Ailuropoda melanoleuca. The sequence continues at coordinate 62,905,237 of NC_048230.1, read as the reverse complement.
TTGGTATATTATGGTATATATGTCTACATAATACGCACAGATACATTTATTACAAATAGGTGTATATATATATATATACACATATATATATAACGTATATTTGGAAATGGAATCATATTGGAACCTGGGCATTTACTCTATAACCCAAACAGAGTGGTTTTTTTTGAAAACATCAGACTGATCACGTTCCTCATCTACCCTAAGTTTCTTCATTGCCTTCTCCCATTGTATTTGGATTAAGATCAGAATCCTTTATCTCCTCTGCCAAGGTCTGCCTTTCTGATCTGCCTGTATGTACGTACATGCCCTACCGCCTCTGAGAACACTGCCCACCTTGACTCACTCTTCATCTTCCCCCTCTGCCCCCACCCCCACTGTGCCTGGACATCTCTCCCTCATCCTTACTTAGGAGACTTTCACATAAAATTAGGTCCCCTGTCAGACACCTTCTAGTAGCCTGACTTTTCTGCCAGAATACTCAGGCTTTTTTTTAGTATCTTTCCCTGCTGCTAGATAGTAATCCTTATGAGATTAGACCCTAACTAGCTTGGGTCTTCATCTCCCCTCTGTGTTGGGCCATCAGAAGGCATTTTATAAATATTTGTGAAGTAAAAGATTAAAATTCTATGTTTTTTTTAACTCACTTAACAGTAAATCGTGAGCATCCTTCCATGTCAAGAAATATATATATATTTATATATATATAAAACAATTAATCATGGAACACTACATCAAAAACTAATGATGTACTGTATGGTGACTAACATAAAAAATGCATATTTACATTATCATTTTTAATGGCATCATGGTATTCCATTGAATGGAGGTACCATAATTTAACTGATCTCCTACTGCTGGACAAAATGTTGCTTCCCAGTATATTATAAACAGTGTTGTAACTGATATTTACATGCAAACATGTAACTAATTTGCTTGACCAAAAGGTTGTACCAGTTTATACATTCATCAGCAACCCTTAGTGTCTTTTACATACCGACCTCAATACCAAGTATTATTATTACATTTTTTTTTTTGCCACTCGTAGTGATAGTTTAAATCTGCCTTTCTCTGATAACCAGGAATATTTGTTCATTTTTTCATTGTGCAGGTACTTAGAGCCACCTCTTCTGTGTTATTAGCAAAATGCACATATTCTAGCATCAGCATGGCACTGTAGCTTGACAATACATTTAGAATACTAAAGGGCAAATCTCTTCTCACTTGTTTTCTTTAAAACATCTTCCTGGTTATTATTATACATTTATTGTGCTAGGTAAACATTAGAGTTATTTTGTCAAATACCTTCAAAAATCTTGTTATTTGGAGTGCATGAAATATATAGATTTGGAAAGAAATCTCTACTACATTGGGTTTTCTCACTTCAAAGCATGGCATGGGTTTCCTTTCAAGTTTTAAAAATGTCTCTTTAAAAAAAAAACCACTCAGGGATACCTGGGTGGTTCAGTCAGTTGGGCATCTGACTCTTGATTTCAGCTCAGGTCATGATCTCGGGGTAGTGGGATTGAGCCCCATGTCAGGTTCTGTGCTGAGCATGGAGCCTGCTTAGGATTCTCTCTCTCCCTCTCTCTCTGCCCCCCCCTTTGTGTGTGTGTGCATTCTCTCTCTAAAAGGAAAATAAACAAACCCCTCAAATATGACCACCAAAAGATAAAAACTATTAACATTTGTCTGAATACCTCATCAGATCTTTGGAGGCATACATATTGACATAAATATATATTTATGAGGTGCACATGCTGTTTTATAAACTAAAATAATTCAATAACCTATTGTGAACATCTTTCTATTTTAATAAAATGATTCCACATCATCATTTTATAAATGGCTATGATGATATTCCACTGTATGGATGTATCATTTAACTAGTTCCTTGTTGACAGATATTTAGGTTGTTTCCAAATTTTAATAAAACAATCAAGAATGAACATTTTTGTGCAAATATCTTCATATCTTGTTATCTCTTTGAAATAAGTTCCTGAATTTGGAAAGTTTGGGTCATAAGGTACATATATTTTTAAATTACCAAACTAAACTTTAGAAAGTCTGTATCAAATTGTCTTCTGTCTGCAGCATATAAGAATGCTCATATAAATCCAAAAGGAAATTAGGAAAATAATTCCATTTGCAGTAGCATGTAAAAGAAAATATGTAGCAATAAATTTAACCAAGGAGGTGAAATACTTGTACACTGAAAAATGCAAAATATTATTGAAAGAAATGAAAGACTACCCAAATAAATTGACATTCTGTGTTCCTGGGTTGGATGACATAATATTATATTAACATTATCAGATGCAATGTAAACCCTATCAGAATTCCAATGGCCTTCCCCACCCCCCCAGGAATAGAAAAACCAATCCTCGTTCTCATATGGAATTGCAAGGGGTCTCCCAAAACCAAAACAGTTTTTGAAAAAGAACCAAGTTGGAGGATGTAGACTTCTTGATTTTGAAACTTACCAAAAGATAAATGAAGAAAAGTAGTGTGGCACTGGCATAAAGATAGAAATATAGGTCAGTGGAATAGAACAGAGAGTTTGAAAATAAACCCATATATATATGGCCAATTGATTTTTGAACATGATATCAACAACTAATGATGTACTATACCTTGGCTAATTGAATTTAAATAAAAAAAAAAGAAAATCTGCAGAAAGGGAGAAAATATTTGCAATTCATATATCTGATAGGGGTCTAGTATCCAGAGTATATACGGAGTTCCCAAAAATCAACAGCAAATAAACAACCTTGTTAAAAAAGAGGCAAACACTTGAATAGACATTGCGCCAAAGAAGATGTACAAATGGCCAATAAGCACATGAAAAGATGCTCAACGTGTTAAGTCATCAGGAAAATGCAAGTCAAAACTACCATGAGACACCATACCCACTAGGATGGCTATAATTTTCTTTTTTTTAAGGAAAAAAAAAGTGTTGGTGAGGATGTGCTCCCATTGGAACCTTTGTATATTGCTGGTGGGAGTGTGAAATGGTTCAGTGACTGTGGCTCCCCCAAGAGTCCCTGGCTGGCCCTGCGGTTCTCGTCCCAGGTACATACCTGAAGAATCGGAAACAGATGTTCAAAGAGAAACTCATACGTGCATGTCGATAGCGGCACTATTCATGATGACTGACAGGCGGAAGCAGGCTGAATAGCCATTAACAAGTGTATGAATGAACAGATCATGGTATATCTCTACAATGGAATACTATTCAGCCATAAAAAGGAATGAAGTACAGATCCATGCTATAATGGGGGTGAGCCTCCAAAACCTGATGCTAAGTGGGAGAAGCCGGGCACAAAAGGCCACATATCCTATGATTCCATTTATAAGAAATATCTACAATAGATATGTCCAGAGAGAGCACAGATTGGTGGGGGCCCGCACACCAGGGGAAAGGGACGTTGGGGGAGAAGCCGTTTGATGACTCAGGGGTTTTACTTCAGAGTGATGGAAATGTTTTGGAACTAGACAGAGATGATGGTTCCACAATATCGTGAATGTACTAAATGCTACTGAATTGCTCAAGTTAATGGTTAATTTTATGTTATGGGAGTTTTACCTCAATAAGTTATTTAGAAAAAACAAACAAAATGCAGTATGTGACCTATAATCAGGCTTTAAAGGGAGCCTCATAAACTGGAGCTGATGTTCACTTTGAGGTACTCACTTCCAGAACAGGGGTCACATGACCCAGGAAAGAACCAGGAAAATGGGCAGTACACCAGGGGTTCCCTGACCTTGGAAAACCAGGTCCCACAGTGGCAGTGACTTGAGTCTCCTATTTTCTGCTCTTGAAGTCACCATAAGTTTGCTTTTGGGGAAAAAAAGAATGTTCATGTGTCCTGTGTCTTTGCCTATGCCCTGGGCATGGTGAATCTTTTAAAAGAGATAAAAAAGAGCTACCCTATGACCCAGCCATTGCACTACTGGGTATTTACCCCAAAGAGACAGACGTGGTGAAGAGAAGGGCCATATGCACCCCAATGTTCATAGCAGCATTGTCCACAATAGCTAAATTGTGGAAGGAGCCGAGATGCCCTTCAACAGATGACTGGATTAAAAAGTTGTGGTCCATATATACAATGGAATATTACTCAGCCATCAGAAAGAATGAGTTCTCAACATTTGCAGCAACATGGACAGCACTGGAGGAGATAAATAAGTCAAGCAGAGAAAGACAATTATCGTATGGTTTCTCTCATCTATGGAACATAAGAAGTAGGAAGATCGGTAGGAGAAGAAAGGGATAAAGAAAGGGGGGATAATCAGAAGGGGGGATGAAGCATGAGAGACTATGGACTCTGAGAAACAAACTGAGGGCCTCAGAGGGGAGGGGGGTGGGGGAATGGGATAGACTGGTGATGGGTAGTAAGGAGGGCACGTATTGCATGGTGGCACTGGGTGTTATATGCAACTAATGAATCATGGAACTTTACATCAGAAACTAGGGATGTACTGTATGGTGACTAACATAATATAATAAAAAAATATTAAAAAGGTAGGGGGTGGGGATCCAGAGGCTATGTGGGCAGTGGTATTGTAGGCAAAGGAAGGAACGTGGGCAAAGGCCCTGAGGCAGGGGCATGTTTGGCTTGTTTGAGGCACTGAAGGGAGGCCAGGCTGCCTGCGGCAGTGCTGAAGAGAAAGAGAGACAGGAGGTCACAGTGTCCTGACTGTGTAGGCCTCATGGCCACTGCGAAGACCAGCATTTACTTAGTGAAAAGGGAAGCCAGCCAAGAGTGACTTGATCTGACCTCATGGTCTCACTTGGGTTTTAACATGTGCGCCATGATGGAGAATAGAATGTAGATGATTACACAGTGACTGATGCGTCACGAGTATGATGAGAGCCAGGAGGAAGAGTCCAGGGTGTTTCGGGAGTGTAAAACAGGAGACCTTGGCTTGGTCTGGGGTTATAGGAGAGCTCAGGTAGGGCTCAGGTAGCATTTGGGCCTTAGGGTAAATAGGAGCCACTGCAAGTGTTGGAGCAGGGGCGCGGGGATTTTGGCCATGACTATAAGTAGATATGATGGTGATCGCACTCCCTGCTGGGGGTTGCTTTGGGAGACTTTCTCAAGTGGGGAGCCTGAAGCGTTTGGCTGGCCGTGGGACTGGAGAAGCCTCACTGTGATTGTCCAGCCTCATGGGAGGAGGAGAGGGTGGGAGGCAGGCTGGCAAGCCTCAGGGCACTGCAGGACCTGCTCACTTCACCGTCACTTGTGAGATATGTCAGTTAGTCGAGGCCCCTTGTGGCCCTAATTGAAATCCTCTCTGTCACTGATATGTCAGGAGAGAGATGCTGTCCCTCTATGAAGCCCTGGATGGAAGCTTGACAGCCCAGGTGGGAGGGGCTCTGGCAGTTTAATCACTCACTGCGGGCAGGATTGGCTATGCCCTCCACGGCCTTCTGCATCTTCTGGTCAGTCCTGTGCATCCAAGAGAGTCCATGGTCATAGGCCTTATAGCCAGTAGCACATATGTCTGATGACTGTCCCCTGAACACCTCCATATTTATTGGTCAGGGTCAGTGGGAAGCAGATGGCACACTCCAGTTAGTTTAATTCAAGGAGGAATTAATAAAAGGGCTATTTATTGGGGTACCTGGGTGGTTCAGTTGGTTAAGTGTCTGACTCTTGATTTCAGCTCAGGTCTTAATCTCAGGGTTGTGAGTTCAAGCCCTGCGTTGGGCTCCATGCTGGGCATGGAGCCTACTTAAAAAGTGTGGGCAAGGTATAGGGAAATCCTACAGCGTAGTGCCCCATTGGGGCTAGTCCCCACCTTAGATACAAAGGGAGGGAGCAGGGAGGAGCAGCAGGTATTGGAGTCTGGGTGGAGGGAGTTGTGGAGAGAAAGCTGGGGGACAGAAGGTGGGTCCCTCAGCTGAGACACAGCCAGACCCAGGCAACCTTGAAGAGAGGGAGCTGGAAGCATAAACACCTTGGCTATACTCTCCACCTCTCCTCTGACCCCTGCAGGGATTCCTCACTGGTCAAGCAGGACCAGAAGCAGAGATCAAGGGAGACTGTTGATGTGGTCCATGCAGGTAGAGAAGCATCGTAAGTGGACGTGGGAGAACACAGAGAAGATGTTCATGTTCCTTCAGGCCAGGCCCTGCCCTGGGCTCAGGGTCCAGAACTAGATCAGACGTGGTCCCTGTTTCCAAGGAACTCTCTGGGACATGGCAGTGGGATCAGAGTGACATGTGGTGGGATTAGTGCTGTGACAGGGGATGAGCAGATTGCATGGACTTTTAGTTGTTGGGATCATTAAACTTGGAGGAGGGGTGAGGGGTAGGGAGGGAATGCTTGGCTGCTCTCTCCAGTTCACTCACAGCAGCATGTTTACAGCATTTTAGAGGTGACAAGTAGGTGTGTGTGTTTTTGGATCCTACGGATAACAGTAACAGGGCTCCCTCACGAGCTCCTTGAGATTAGAGGAGACCCGGGTTGGAAACTTCCTAGCACAGCACTTGGCATTTTGCAAGTGAGCTGGGAACAGTAGTCCTATTGTTCTTTGGCCTCGTCAAGGTAGTCCAGTTAGCTCTCCCAAGTGAACAAGCAAGACAGGTGGGTCACGAGGCATCCCTGCCTGGTGACTCTGGTTTGCACGGCTTCCGTTTATGAAGAGCCTGCTCTGCGTCACACACACGTTATCTCTACAACTTCTATGGGGAGGGAATAGGGAGACAATATTATTTATTCATTCCTCTTCCTTTTGTGCCTCCTAGGATGGTTTAAAACCATGCCTGCAAATTCTGTGATACTTCTCCCATTGAGCGTTGGGGTTTATGTCCCCTGCCCTTGAATCTGGCTGTTCTTAGTGACTAACTAGTAAGCAGTAGAATGTCATGGAATTGGTGCTGCTTGGGAGGCCAGGTCAGAAAAGGCCATGCAGTTTCTACTGGGTCTCTTGGGGACATGTACCCTGTAAGCCAGGCACCGTGAAAGAAGTCCAGTTACCCTGAGACGGCTGTGCTGGGGAAGCCCCATCCGGGCACTGTGGTCCACAGCCCAGCTGAGCCTTCAGGTGACAGCAGCCCCAGCTGCCACCTGACTACAACCCCAGCAGAAAGCCCAGCTGAGCCCTCGCCCAAATCCTGACCCATACAGTCACTAGTGAAATAAGGTGGCTGGTTTGGGCTGCTATGTTTTGGAGCACATTTTTATATTCCAGTAGCAATACCTCCTCTTTCCTGCTTTCCCCGTGGGGGGAATATTCTTCCCCCACCCCCCTGACTTTTGGACCGGGCCGTGTAATTAATTCTAGCTATTGGGAGGTGAGTGGAGGCAGTAAACTTCCACGTCTGACTGAAAGCCTTAAACGTGCTCGGGTTTGTCCAGGCCTCTTGCACTGCCGTGACTGGCCATGGGAAGACCGTGCTCCAGAGACCTGCTTCCCTTCATCCTAAAGTGAAAGGAGCTGGAACTCAACCTCCGGGCTGAAGCAGAGCTGCCCCACTGGCCTGCAGGCCTGTGAGTGAGAAAGAAGAGCTTGTTGTGGCAAACCACTGAGATCTGGGGGTGGGCGTTGCTACGCATGATCTCAGCAACAGCTGAACGAGGATAAGATAGGTGGATAACACCATTATTCCCGTTTCCCAGATGGCAAAGCTGAAGCACAGAAAAGTCAAACGAATTGCTCAGGTCATACCTGGAAAGGGACAGAGTCTGCCTAGAAACTCACTTTTAACCATCGTCTCCAGAAAAGGCATAAGCCCTAGTGTATCACTCACGGGCCCACGTGTGTTTCCAGCAGCCCTGCTCAGCCCTGGGCCTGGACAGATGTAGTAACTTCAGTTCCCGGAGGAGCTGAGGACGCTGTGAAATAAACAGCCAACGAAAGCCTATTTTCCAGTGTCCAGAGCCTCAACCTTGAAACCTCAGCTGTATCATCCATTATCCTTCACAGAGCACAGGAGAGGCAGCCAGGTGTTTGGAAATATAGAAAGCCTTGCTGCAGCCTGAATGTGTAAGAAAAGCAGGCAACACTCTGCTTTATTCTTCCTGCTTGGGTCTTCAAGGGGGATATCTTTAAAAGCATGATGAATTTAGATACATTTTTATGCATTCAGAAATGGAGTAAACTCTAAGTGTTGGTCACTATGCTTGGCTGTATGCCTGTGCATGTGTGTGTGTGTGTGTGTGTTACACCACAAAAGGACATAGTTGGGCTAATGAGGCTGGGCTTTGGAGTCCAACAGTTCTCGATTAAACACAACCCTCCCCATTGTGTGACCTTGGACAAGTTTTACAACCCTTCTGAATCTTAGTTTCTTCTTCCTATAAATGAGGGGCAGGAAGCATAAGGAATGGGATTGGCCCCCCATGAAGTAATGTATATAAAACACCTACCATCCTGAAGGGGCTCAGTGAACACTTACATCCTTTCCCCCTCTTGTTGTCTTTTATCAACAGTATTATGAAGTACAGATTGCCCAACTGGAGGACTTTCTGTGAACTCTACTAGCATTTGGGGAGATGCCCCCACTCTGGGAATAAAGCTAGAGAGAGCTCCTTTGTCGACTGAGACCTGAGCCCCGCAGCTCTGCATCTGTGAGTTGGCAGTCCTCTGCCTAAGCACCGAAAGGTAATGTGGCACATAGACAAGGGGCTTAAATTGGGAGACATTGGGGCCTGGGCTGAAACCCTGTCTTTATTATTTATTAGCTGTGTGACTTGGGTAATTACTCAACAATTCTATGCTTTGTTTATTTTGCTTTCTGTGGAATGGGTATAAGATCCATGTCCTGTTTACTGGCACATTAGCAGCACTCAGTATTGTGTCTGGTGCCTGGTAAGTGTCATGAGGATAGAATGGAGCAACACATGAGTAATTGCCCCCCACATAGTAGGCACTCAGTTGACACTGGCTCCCTTGGTACTACTGTTGCCATAAGGGAAGGACTTTTTAGGGCAGGGAACTCAATAAATTTTAACTGAATCTGAGTCATCACTGTATGGTTGACCCTTGAACAACACAGGTTTGAACTGAACAGATCGACTTGTATGTGGATTTTTTTTTCAATAAATACAGTACTAAATGTATTTTCTCTTCCTTAAGATTTTCTTAACATTTTCTTTTCTCTAGCTTACTTTATTGTGAGAATATAGTATGTAATACATTTAACGTACAAAATATGTGCTGACTCTGGTATCCATAAGGCTTCTGGTCAACAACGGCTATTAGTAGTTAAGGTTTTGGGGAGTCAAAAGTTGTATGCAAGTAGTGACTGCACTGAGGGGGTCAGTGCCCATAACCCCCACCTTATTTAAGGGTCACCTATAATACTACATTCTTGGATCCTGTTTAGAGCTCATTGATTACATTTTGAGGAAGCTTAGGATCTAGAGTCTGTAACTTGGCATTTGCAGAGCCTGTCCCTGTCTGCCTTAAGAGACACGACTAGCTCACCTTAGCACTTCCTATCTTGCATGCGGACCATACTTCCAACTGTGAGCACAAAAGTCATCCTCCTCGTCATCATTGTCCTCCTCCTCCTCCTCAATGTCATTACCATCATTCTCATAATGGCCTTCATCAATATCATGATCATCCCATAATCACCACCTTCTCCATCATCGTCATCCCCAGCAGCATCACTGCAATCAGCATCACTCTGACCACAGCACCTATTACTGGTACTCCCACCGTTTATGGAGCCCTTATTTGTATTGTACTTGTTATTATTTTATTAAAGCATTTATAACAAATAGTTAAGGTAAATACAGTTACCATCTCATTTTACATGCAAGGCAACCAAGACATGCTAGGGTAAAATAATTTGCCCCAAATGAACCACTGTGGTGGGGGGGGACAGGATTCAAATCCAGATGAGAACACCCCTAGGCTAACTAACTCTTTTAACTAATACATGGAACTGCTCCCTCTCCCCATCACTCCCCTATTAACCCACGCTTCAGATCTCAGCTCAACTGCCCCATCCTTGGGAGTCTTCTTTGACTGCCTTTGTTACCACTGTAAGTACACAGAGCTCCCTTGAAGCTTTCTTTCTAGTGCTTATCACAATTTGTAATTTTACATTTGTTTGTGATTGTTTGATTAATAGCTCCCATTTCCATGAGGCCTGGGCCAGCAGGGGGGCTTTTTTGTGTGCTATCTCCTGCCTTGTGTCCGAAGTGGAGACCGGCTCAGAGTAAGTGGTCCATGGACTTGTCGAATGAATGAATGAGTGAATAAATGAATTAATCCTGCCTCTCTCCTCAGCCCAGCTATGGTTCTACTCCTTGGTTCTCTGATGTTTATAGGTTTACTTCTTTTCTAACTCATCTTCTGGTGGGCTCTTTGGGTTCTAACTGAAGCAAGGGTCATCCTCTTTGGGTCACCACTAGCCGGTGGATTCTCCAAAACTGGTTCAGAAACAGGAGGTCATTGAGAGTGGACAATTTGGGGTGAGGAGAACCAGGAGGCAGGCTGTTGTAATAAGAAAGGCTTGGCAAAGAGGCCATGGATGAATGACCTTCATTGGCAGTGGCTACCAGAATCGAGGACAAAGCTAAAAAGTGTTCTGAGGCAAAGATGGCTGGGCCCAGTGTCTGGATGTGCGGAGCAGATGACTGTGACGAGTCATCGGTGACCTTTCCAGTCTTGATGGGTACCCTAGTCTTGTCTCCCTATATATAATGGGCTCCTTTATGTGTCTTGCTTTTGCATATGCTCTCTCTCCTGCCCGGAGTGCCCTATCTTCCCTTCTCCACCTGGAAGACCCCTATTCACCTTTCAAAACTCAGATCAAAGGACTTTTCTGCCCTCCCCAGTAGAAGTTGTTCCTGGCTCTGCTACCACATAGGTCAGATCTTTCCTAAACCATGTGCCAAACTGGGTTGTCCTCACAAGTTTGTGTCCGTATGTCCCATTAGCAATGCCCTCTTTACGAGCAGGCTTTGTAATGTCCTTCTCCTTATCCTTCAGCCCAGACCTCACCTTCCCTTCCCTCCCTTCTCTTTCCTATCCTCCCATGATGCCTGTCCAAGTCCTGTAATGCTACATGTCTTCTGTTAATGACCAGAACCACAACAGTGAGAGACAGAGGGGACAGGGGAGCTGGGAGGTGGCTGATGACAATTATAGTTGAGGTCAGAGCCTGCAGGAAGGGGATGGTGGGGTCCATAAGAGAGCAAATACCCTTCCTGCTTCTGGCGAGGTGAGGCCTTCTCCCTGGATCTTTTGACATGAACCATTTGATTTCCTGACACACTGGAGTTCAGCATGTCTGAGGCTGGATTCGGGTTATCACATCACTCTGATGGAGCAAGCAGACCAGAAAGTGGGTTTAACAATAAAAGCGCCCCTACCTGTGGGTTTCTTCTTATCTCTATTATCTGCCAAATGAGATCAGCAGTGGGAGGTATGTGGCTGACCCTCCTCCCTCTCAGTCCTATGCTACAAGCGTTTTCTTTTCTTTTTTTTTTTTTAAAGATTTTATTTATTTATTCGACAGAGATAGAGACAGCCAGCGAGAGAGGGAACACAAGCAGGGGGAATGGGAGAGGAAGAAGCAGGCTCATAGCAGAAGAGCCTGATGTGGGGCTCGATCCCATAACACTGGGATCACGCCCTGAGCCGAAGGCAGACACTTAACCGCTGTGCCACCCAGGCGCCCCTACAAGCGTTTTCTGAATGGGGAATCTGAGGCGAGGTGGGTGCCAAACCCATGCATCTAATCACATGATTGCTCTGGTCCTGCCACTCAGGCAGTCTCTTGACATTGGTGACAGAAACGGGGCATCAGCACATAGTCTGCAAAATGCTGCTGTTACTGTAATTTCAGCCCTGGGCTCTTTGATCATCTTGCATCTGGGGACTCAGTGCTGCGACCCTGGGGATTGGTCCATGGGCCACCTAGCAACCTTCTTTCCTTCTGGTTCTTCCTTGCTCTTGGGTAAGTCACTTAACCTCTGTGTGCCTCATTTTCCTCATCTGCAGTAGGGCTGGTGGTAATGCTTACCTCCCAGGATTGTGGTTGAGTAGGAAGTGATGTAACGTGTGTCAGCTGGTTAGGGCATGTGTCCATCACACAAGTGCCACATGAGCCTTTCACCATTCTGCCATTCTTAATGCTGCGGACATTGTCCCTTTTTACATTGGGTCCTGACGTTCTTCCAGTAAACTAGATCTTGGCAAGCCTGGCACCTTCTCCTTGTTCAGGGGTTGCCCCAATGACACCTTCTCAGAGAGGTCTTCTCTGACCTCCCCAAACCCCAAAGTAGTAACCCCACTCTGCCACTCTCAAAACTGTCTATCCATTATGACCTGTCTCTGTTTGTCTAACCCCCGCTGTACCTCACCTTCCTGTTTGTGGGCTTATCTATTGCCTCTGCGCATCCTGGAATGTAAGCATCTGTGCTTCTTACCGTCATCTCCCGAGTGCTCAGCACAGCACCGAGCATCTGGAAGGGTCTCGATAATAACAACATCATTCTTAGTTGAATGTCTTTGTCTGACATCTTCTGTCTTGTCCTGAACCTCTATTAGCTTGGCTCCAGCTGAATCCCACAGAAGGGAGAAATTGAAACTGGGTGAAATTGTTTTCATGCTCACTGCACTGCTTCCCTTCCACCCTTTGGTGGAGCCCTTGTAGCATCCCTCCAGTGAGTGCTTCCAATGCTTTTACTCTCAGCACAGACGGGAGCGCAAATACATCATACTAAAGTGTGAATGATTGATAGAGACAAAATACCACCTTCTCTTAAGAGATCAAAGTCCAACATAATTCTGCTTTCCCTCCTTCCAGGGAAAGGTGTGAGGCTGGTGCAGGGCTCAAAGGGTGAAGGTGCTGATTCCAGGTCCTCTAATGAGCTGTGTGATCCTGAACAAGCTGCTTGACCCCTCTGAGCCCTGGTGTCCTTATTCTTAAAATAGCGCTGGCTCCCAGACTGGGTGGTTGTGAGTGTCACGTGCAGTCCTGTGTCTGAAAATGTCTTGTCTCTTACAAAATGCTTCCCGAGTAAACTGTTATCATTGTTTATCATAACAGAAAACGAGAGGACTGATAGAAGTGAGTGACAAGTTGGATAGAAACCAGCTGTGTGCCTCTGGGGAATCCTTGTCTCCCTGTCTCTTTATTCACCACTCAAAGCTAGAGCTGCCTCAGATGTGACCCCAGGGCATCCGCTCCTGGCTCCTCCTGGCCTGCCGCCTGCTCTCACTCCCAGCAGGGCTTTGACGAGGAGCCCCAGGTCCCACAAATTTAGGGAGGCAAGGGATGCTGAGATCAGCTGTGCAGAGTCGTGAAGTCCAGTTTCTCTTTAGTCCTGAGGGCCTCTTTCTAGGCACTGGAGCCCACCCCACCTTTCTCTTGCCCACACGACGCCTCCCTGGGTCCCCAAGAAGCCTGAATTCCTTTTCTAGTTCTTCCTTTTGCTGTTCTGGTCTGAGCTCCTGCACGTTCCTCACCCCCAATCTAAAGCCTCCTCTGTTCTGTGGGCATCCACTGAGATTGTGGGGAAGGCACAGGTGGACCAGGGACATGCGCACTCAGGCCACACTTTCTGGGGAAGGCGGTATTGCTTCTGCTTTGGAGGATGTGTGCTGGAGCCTGATGCCTGGGTCCCCATCCCGGCTCTGGTGTTAACTAGCTCTGCGACCTTGAGCAAATTACTTCCCCTCTTGTGCCTCAGTTCACTCATCTGCAAAGTGAAGATGATCCCTGAAACAACCTCAAAGGATTTCTATGTGGATTAAAATGGATTTATTCACGTAAAGCATCTAGAATGGTACCCAGCAGAGAGTAAGCGCAGACCAGTGAATGTTGAGTTTTTTTTTTTAATTTAAATTTTGCTTACTTAACATATAGGGCAGATATTGGTTTCTGGAGTAGAATTTAGTGATTCGAATACTGGCTTAAAAAAAAAAAACTATTAATGCAGAGTCCACCGCTTCCTTTTTGGCGATCTCCAGTCAAAGGTGATTTCACATTTGAGGTGGGTGCCCCAGGTAAGATCCCGTTCTCCCCAGACCATGCCTCTACGCCTGAGGATGTTCCCAAGAAAGGTGTGTGCCTGAGAATCTGTGGTCCTAATTCTTCGCTCCTCCCTCTAACCATGCCCTTTGCCAGGTAACGTGGCAGTTACTCCACTAAAGGCAGATGCAGGACCCTGCCCTTTGATGTGGGGCTCAGACCTGGGACTTGTTTTAGTCCAGGGGTGTGTGGGCAGAAGCCGACCACTTCCTGCTGGGTCGCTTGCAGGCCTAGGTTGTAAGGTGGCTTGGGTGTTCTGCTTGTCCTCTTGTGCCTCTGCCGTCATTATGAAAAGAGCACACCTGGCTAGCCAGCTGGTCGAAGGCGGATGAGAGACACGGGAAACAGTGTAGAACAGACCCATACTTGACCTTCAGCCTGGAGCTGCCCATCTGCGCCCGTCCTAGCTCACCAAGCCAGGCCAGGATTGGCAGAACCCCCAGCCACCCTGCAGGTGCAAACAAAATAAGTGCTTCTTGTTGTTTGCTACTGAGATTTGCGGTTGTGGGTTAGGTGACAATAGCTGCTCGGTACACTGGTGAGTGGTGACCAATCACCATGTTGCTGTTGACTAGTCTTGGCTCCCCAAACCCAAAGCAGGAAATGGCTGATGAGCTGGACTGGACCATGTTGGATCGAAGTGGGCTGTCACTGCTGTCCTTGTCCCCACCATGTCCAAATCTGAGCCTTAGGTCTCTGGGCACTTGGGTCATGCGGAGGAAAGAGGCCAGAAGAGACCAGGAGGTGGTCAGACCTGTTTTGGTGGAGCCAGCGCTGCCTAGCAGAGTGCCTTGGTGCTCAGGACACGTGAATGAAAGAGAGAGAGGAGAGGTGGCCAGCCAGAGGTGGTCTGCTCCTGGATAATCGATTAGCTATTCCTGCTGCTTAGGTAGAAGAGAGAGAAAAGAGAAAGCACAACACACGTTGGAAAGTGAGGGGACACCCCCACCAAGCAGCTCCTGCATTGTGATGCTCCCTCTCTTGGCAGGTGAGCTGAGCCAGGGAATGAAAGGGACAGGCGGGGCTTTTGTATTTTTACTCCCCTGTCCTCATTGCTCTTTCCCCATAACACACTGTATTCATCTTTACCTGAAATTATGTATTTACTACTTTACTTGTATCTGTCTCCATTACCAAAATGTGAGCCCCATCAGTGATCTGATTCATTTTTCATGGCTGTATATATACCCTTTGCTGAAATAGTAGCTGGCACAGGGTAGGTGACCAATACATGTTTGCTGAATGAATGCATGCATGCATGCATGCAGTGGCCTATGCTGTAACGTGTCAGCCTGGTCACTGTTTGCTCCTTGCATGCTTACTTTCTCCTAGCACATCCTCGCCCATGGTTGCAGGAACTAGAAGACGTTAACCCGGAGGCCCATTCTTTGACTCAGAGACTGCTCCCGTCCTGGGCACAACTGGGGCCTGGAACTTGCTAGCTCTCTGCACCTCTGAACCCTGTCTTGTTTGGTTCTACGCCTGGATCACTTCATACTGGTGATCTGATTTGGACCTAGCTCCCTTCTGGCCCTGCTCCACTTTTGGTTCTGCTGTCTAGAGAGCTAACGCAGAGCACTCCACCTCTGTTCCCAGACAGCTCCAGGAGATGGCCCTACAGGTGAAGTGTCCCCTTCCCACCTTGCTTGTCTGTTGGGGACATTGGCAGTCCGCTTCCTTAAATACACCAATTACAGAGAGATGTCAGCCTGTGTGATAACAATTCTTACAGTCTAGCCTCTTAAAAGTCTTTGCCAACTTATTTTTATGGTTTTAGCTCATTCTGGTCCCATTTGCTCCTGTAGTGATTCATGCAAATTCAGCTACTTCTATGCAAATGGACTCGGCTAATACCATTTGCAAAGGTGCCTCTGTGAGATGCCCAGGAATGCTGTCTCTCAGTGCTCCTAGAAGGACTGCTTGGCTCCAGGGTGCAGAGCAAAACCAAAAAATTTCCAGGTGGAGTGTTGGCTGAACTCCATGGCTGCTGCTTGGGTTCAGTCGACATCCCTCACCAGCAGCTGCTGAGGGAGGCTGGGACCCATCCTTTGCTGTTTGACTCCTCCGAGTTCACATGCATTTCAGTTACACTTTGTCATGGGTGTCTTTAACTTACTCTTCTCAGCCTCTGGTCTCCTTTTGATTTATGGTTGGAGACCCCAAGTCCTTCTTTGGAGGCACCATATACTTGCCCGTTACCACATCTACTTGTATTTGGCCAGAGTTACTGGCACATTCTCACATGGGTGTTTAGTTGTAAACAATTCTCCTAGCTCACTGAGCCCTGAAGCTCAATAAATATTTGCAAGGGAGAATAATAATAATAATGATAATGGTAATCACTAATAATTTTTGATCTCTGCCAGGCACTGTGTGAACCATTTACTACATTCATTTCTCATAGCACTCCATTAAGGGAGGCACTATTCTTGTACCCATTTTGCTGATGAGGAAACCGAGGCAGGGAGAGGCTCAGTCACTTGTTCTGGATCACACAACTGATAGGAGGTGGAGCCAGGGTTTGAATCTAGGTCAAAACCTCTGCTTATAACCACCGTGTCCTCTGAAGGCAGCAAGGACAGGAGGAAGAACAGGTGTCAGGCACTGGCCAGGGAACTGAATCTTGAAGACAGTTGAGCCTGCAACCACAGAGTGAGCCCTGAGCTCTTGGAAGGGGATCTTGGCAGTCAGATCTTATCGAAGGCGGCTGTCCATGACTGCTTGGGTTCTGAAGCCCAGACCCCACACCTGCTCCATCCATCTGACTCTGGATCTGTCTGTGGCTTTTGCCTCTCCATGGGACTGCAAGGGTGGATTTCTTCTGTTTGTTCCTCTAGATCCCCTCTTCATCCTTCCCTACCCAGCTCTGTGCCCAGGAGGCTGACCTGTACGACTGCATCATCAGGCTTCCAGATGGGTCCAGTTGGCCAGCACCAGCAGGAGACCCAAAGGAAAGAGGACAGTGAGGCTGGGATCTCTATTCCCCTGTCTAGCTCCGGTGTCTCGCCAGGGTCAGCTCAGTGGGTCCCTCCACACAGCACTCTCTCTCCAGGTTCTGGTGACTGCTCCCTCCCCTTGGTCATTCTATTCTAGGGTGGGTAAGAGCAGTGTGTTACTGTCCCTGAGGTTCTGTACTCTTCTTCGTGGTTTTCCAGCATCCTGTCTCTTTACTAAAGTGTCCTTGAGTGATTCATGTTGAGCATGCCATCTCAGTCCTATCAGGACTCTTACTGATCTCCCTGGGCTTCAGTTCGAGCCATTTCTGATCTTCAGCTAACCCAGCCGTGGCCAGAACCCCATGACTCAACTCCTACCTTTGACGGTTCACTCTGGTGCTCCTTCCTAGTTCTTGGAAATGCACTGTAATGTGGAAATAACACTGGCTTGCAGGTCAGTTTGGGTTCAAAGCCTGGTTCTAACACTCACCGCATGACTTCAGGGAAGTCACTTCACTTTCCCGTGCTGTGAAATGGGGGCTAATGTTACTTTACAGGTTGACCATGAAAATCGAGTGGCACCAAGTAGCTCAGTATCTGCACCTACACCTTGGTTTCCCTGGTTTTGTCCTCTCTTGAGCTCTGACTCTCTGGATCACCCATCCATTGTGTTGGGCTCAGCCTCTTGTCCTGCTGGACAGCTGACTTTTGTTCTGCCCCGAGGCCTAGCAGGTAGAGCTACAGAGAGGAAGGGAGTGACTCCTGACTCCCCACAGCGGGGAGGTGTGGTGAGGAACTCAGAGGAGCAAAACAGATCATTCCAGGGTTTGAAACAATGACACATGGAGAAGTGTGACTAATTGTAGAAAGGAAGCAAGGGGAGTATGAATCCATGCTGATCTTCATGGACAGTTCCATTTTTTAGCCAGAAATGCTAAAAGCTAATATTCCTGATATTCCCATCTAGAGAAAGTTCCAGTGTGAAATCCTGCTCCAATGGCCAGATGTCCATGGCTCCCACTCAAACACTCCCTCCCAGCTTTCGCCCGTGCCCTAGCAGACCGTTGCCTCCGGGGTGGAATGAGATCTCTCTACCTGGAGTTAAAAGGGCCTGGATTGAAATTTGGCTGCGTTGGCTTCAAGCTTGCGGGATCTCAGGAGGCTTGCCCACCCCAAACATTATCTCCCTCATTCTCAAGATGGGGGTAATTATAACTGCTCATCAATGTCTTTGGGCTGCTGGTTGAATTGGGAGCAGGTGACGTGGAAGAGATGAGTACAATCCAGAGCCCGAGAAGCATTCCGCCCTGAGCTCATGCTTATTTCTACCTTTCTTTCCCCTCACCGTAGCAGAGCAGGTGCCCCTCTTCATTCCAGGGGAAACCTTGACATTTACTGTCTTGTGTGGAAAAAACCTCTTGATTTTTATTATCCTTCTTCAGCTTTCGAATGAAGTGCCTCCATCCTGTCTCCTCTCTCACTGGGTCTGCGTTTTTGGTCGAATTGTCACTTTCAAGGATGCACTCCGGTCCCCCGCAGCCTTGTCTCCCCTCAGTCTGGGCACCGAGTACGGTTTTTCTGAGCGCCATGAGGCCCTCTGTTTTAGTTTATGCATGTTCTTGTGCCCTTCTACCTTCTGTATGAACCTTGTCCTTCACAAGGACTTTGATTCGGGACTTAGGCTTCACACGTGATCTGAGGACATGTCGGCTATCGGGAGCACGAGCTAGAGATAATGAAGGGAAAGACCATGTGGGAGGGCTGAGCTTCATTTTTACCTCTAACTTTTATCATTTACCACTTATTTTCCTTAATTGTGCAAGATCACCCTTCACGCCCCCGAGCATTTGCAGTTTCCACTGGAGAGGCACGTGATGACTTCATGGGTATGTGGTCTGATGTGGTATTTTTGTTTGTTTGTGTGTTTTTTTGCAAGCAGAGGTGAGTGAGAAGTTCCCAGCTTGCCCTCCAGAATGGGGCGTGACTCTGAAAGAGCTCCTCTGGCCAGCAATCTGTCCTGCTCTGTCAACTTCATGTTTGCATTGTATTTGAATTAAGCTTTTAAAGCTCAAAAATATTAGTTTCAGTCCGTTTTGGTCACAATGATTCAGAACTGCTGATGTGGTCCTTGGCTCTGTCTTGCCTGTCCCTGGCTGCCTCTCTCCATCACCTATGCGGCTTTGAACAAGCAGATGTCAGGACCCCTCTTTTTGGAGATTTTATCCATTCAGTCTATGATGGGTCTGGGAATCTGGATGCTTATAAAATGCCACAGGGGATTCTGCCATGTGGCCAAGATTGAGTTGGACAATGGAGGGATGAGGTGGGTGAGTCGTTCCTACCCTACAGTTTTATGGCTGTTCCCCGTGGAATAATTTTCATTTAACAAGACAATTAGAAGTCCCACTCAAGGCAGCATTTAGCGAGAGGCCAATGTTGGGTGTCTAGAGAATAAAGAACAAAGGACCACTGGTCTAGGCACAGATTTCTTGTCTCAAAGCGATGGGTTCTTGGACAATTCACTTTCTTTCTCTGGGCTCCACCTTCCCGATCTATAAAGTGGGAGGGTTGAACGAATACTTTCTAGGAGGCTTCTCGTGTTGGTATTCACTAATGTTGAGTCTCTATTGGAAAGACATTTCATTGTTTAAGGGGGGACGCCCAGTCCCCTCCTGCCACAGACAGCAGTCAAAGGAGGGAGAGGAGGCGTCTGGGCTGCAGAATTAGACTTGGGGTTCCTCTGGGATTGACACAGGGCTCTCAAATTAGTGCTCCTTGCCTTTCGATGAGTTTCCAGTGTCCTCCTGGCCACTTCATTCTGACAGGATGAGATTCCTTGGAATTCCACGTGTGGGTAGAGTGGACAGCTGGCTTGAGGAGAAGAGGGTCCTCCCTCCTTAGATGAGAGGACCAGGAACATGAATCGATGGAGGACAGAGGGTCCAGAGTGCTAAATTATGCTTGTAAACTTCAGTGCTGTGATAAATATGAATTATTATCACTTCTATTATCAAATCCCCGCACCGCTCTATTAACTGGTTCAAGTTTCAGCCGCCACCTAATTGGCTGTGTGGTCTCAGACAAGCCAAGCTCCCTCTCTGAGACACGGTTGTCTCCTTTGCAAAGTAAGACAGTGGAACTGCGTGATCATCTAAAGACTCTTCCTGCCTTCATCCGGTAGGTGTGATCCAAACGTTGAAATTAATGGTTGAACAGTCAGTAATCCGAGGCTCACCTTTCAAAAAGAAAAAGGCCAGCTGGAAAATGGCATAATTAGAAGAGGGAAAGAAAAGTCTCTCTCAAGGGGCTGCTATTTCACAAAAAGTCAGCCTGTCTGTGATCGTCGAAGCAGCATATTACCATGACAGGGAGACACGGTGTCTGTGCCGGAAGATGAGCAGTGAGTGGTAAGTGGGGGTGTTTGAAAGAGAAAAGTCTATTTTAGAAGACATCTAATAAAGCTGGAGGAGGCAGCCCACACAGAGACACTGAGCCGACAACCTGTCGCCAAGACTCCTGTCCCTGCTGCTGAGCCCAGGGCCCTGGGGCTGTCCTTGGCCCCCGCGTGTGAGCAGGAAGGCAGGGAGAAAGGGCCTGGGTTTGTCCGAGGAGAGGGGCAGGCGGGCAGAGGCTCAGGGGCAGGGGCGGAGGAGGACGGTGCCCCTTGTGTGAGCCCAGCCAGCTCTGGGCCTGGGGCTCAGGGGCCTCTCTGGGGGCTTGGGCAGGAGCTTCACTGGCTCTGGGAAGCAGAGCCCAGCAGCTAAGAGCAGGGACCCTGGAGCTAGATGCCCGGTCCCCCCTTAAGAGCTGGGGGACCTTAAGCAAGTCACTTAACCTATGTCTTGTTTTCCTTGTCTGTGAAATTGAAGAATATTTGCTAATCGTCAGGTTGTAGTGAGCATGGGAGTAAAGCCCTTGGAAGAGAGCTTGGGTGCATAGTACCTATGAATATATATATCTGTATATCTATATATGTCTATATACGGAGAGAGAGGTCATGTATGTCAGGTAGTTAGAACGGTGCCTGGAACATAGTATACATTCTTTTTAAAAATTATTTATTTTTGAGAGAGAGTGCATGTGCACAAGAGGGATGAGGGGCAGAGGGAGAAGCAGGCCCCCTGGTCAGCAGGAAGCCCGATGCAGGACTCGACCCCAGGACCCTGGGATCATGACCTGAGCTGAAGGCAGACGCTTAACAGACTGAGCCACCCAGGTGTCCCACAATGTATATTCAATCAATGCTTTGATTGTTACTATTATTATGATACACCCAGGCACTGGCCCACATTCTTCCAACCAACCATCCATCCATCCATCCAGTCTTCTAGCAAACACTGGCAGAGGGTCAGTGATGCCCTGGACATTATATATATAAATATGGGACATTATATATATAATATATACACTAAATACATATAGTGTGTGCATTATAAATGCATATGATGTTTCTGGGCTGTTTCTCCCCCCTGTACTTAGTGTTATAAATGTGTATATATAAATATAAATATGTATAATGTGTTTATATATGTAAGTAAAATGTGGCCTCTCAGATGGGTCCCACCTGCTTCTTGAGTTGAGGCCCAAGATAATCACCACCTTTGGTTTTCAATTAAATAAGACACTCTGAAAACCAGCCTGTATTAAGCGCCCCCAGGACCCCAGGAACCTCTCTCTGGGCTCCTGGGAGTCCTGGGCCAGATCTGTGGAGCCCTAGGCTCACTTCCCAGCTACCCAATGAACGTCTCTCCTGGGGTATCTGCAGGTAACTCCACTGATCATGTCCCCCGCACCCCATCCCCCCACCCCAGTGCAGGCCTATTCTTGGTTTCTTGTCTCAGCGAACACCACCACCATCCTTCTAAGAATGCAAACCAGAAACCCTCCCCCTTCATTCTCCCTTGCCCTGCATCTCCTTCCTTGACAAGTCCTGTCCATCCTCACCTTGTTCCCGTCTGTCTCCAGCAGTCTGGCATATCACCCTCTGCCAATGTTTGCCGGGAGACTGAATGAATGAATGAATGAATGAATGAATGAATGAATAAATGAATGAAAACTGTGCCTGGGTTACCATAATGATGACGGCTGAGCACTGATTGAGTACATACTATGTTCCAGGCACTTTTTTAATTACCTGCCACGTATTAACTCTGCAGGCCCCATAGTACCCTCCCACTGCATATTTGTTGAATGAACACAAAGCATGTGGAAGGAAGTCAGATTCTGGTGAAGCAGCTGGGGGTTCCTCAATCCACAGAGCAAATGAAACTTTCCAGTACATTGCAGGCTTCTGGATGGAGTGACTGCATCCCCCTCAAAGTCAGTGCTGTTTCCTAACCTTACAAAGCCGTCTCAGAGCCAGGTCCTATGGTGCTGCGTCTGGCCTGGTGCCGTGCAGTTTCTGGGCCGTTTCTCCCCCCTGCCTGGAAGATACGGAAGCTGCCGCTTCACCGAGCCCCCTAATAGCCAGGCCTTATTTTCCCTGCCACCCCAGGGGCCCTTGCTCACCGCGGGCTTGCTCCTGTGAGCTCTACACAACACAATGTAAAAAGAAAACGGTAATTAGAAGGAACGCTTGAGTAGGGGATCTTGTGTGCAAAGTACTTTAGTTAAGTGAAGCGGTGAAGATTGCTGTCAGTGTCAGAAACACACGCATCTAGCCGTTGCCCTTTTGAAAGGAGAGGATGAGATGCACAGGGTGTGTTGTACATCTGTGGGCACTGCCTCCCTGGGGCGTGGGGTCAGGCTGGTCCCCTGGGGGACTGACAGCATTGGCTCTGGTCCCCTTTGCAGTTTAATAGTTGGGAACAAAGGCCCAGCCCAACTTGATGGAGTTTAACGTAATTGCTTCCGTATCAGGGCCTCCATTTGCACCCTGAACAAAGGCACAAGGAGAAAATTGGGGAGCGCACACTACAGTCCACGCAAGGACGTCCCAGCTCCTGCTTACTTTCCCAGAGCATATATTACCATTGAGACCTGTATTTGTGTGTGTGTGTGTGTGTGTGTGTGTTTGTCCCCAGCTGGACTGGGAAGTCCATGGGTGTAAGGATTTTGTCAGTCTGGTTTGCCTCAGTACCAGTGCCATGTTCAAAGCTTGGCACATTATAAGCCCTCTAGAACATTGCATGAGGGGAGATTCTTTGACTGCTCATTGCAGAATCCCGAGTGTCCTAAACATTGCCTGGTACATAGTTGGGCTTCTAGAACACAGGCTCCAAGAGCAGGGACTTTGTCTCTTTGTTGCTGTATCTTCAGAATTAACATTCTGGCAGGTGCTCTAGAACGGGAGTTGGGAACTTTCTGTAAAGGGACAGATAGTAAACGTTTTTGGCTTTGTGGGCCCTATGGTCTCTGTCACAACACCTCAACTCTGCTGTTGTCATGTGAAAACAGACCATTCATAAACTAACAAATGGGTGTCGCTCTGTTCTGATAAAACTTTATTTACAAGAGCAGGCAGTGGGCCAGATTTGGAGTAGCTTGCTGACTCCTGCTCCAGAAGAGAAGCTATGTCAGAGCAGGGAATTAAAAAATCTATGGATCTATATCCAGCATCTAGAACAGTGCCTAGCACATGATAAGTAGGCAATAAACATATCAAATGAATAAATGAATGAGGGACTGAAAGTGGTTTTGGTCAACAGTTTCCTATGGGCCAGGGAGGAAGCAGATACCAGAAGCCTCCTTTTCTCTGGGCTGGTTGGATCCACCTGGAGTATCCTTCCCAAAGTTGAGAGTCTAGCGTACCAGAAGAGGACAGGCCTGGGATGGAACAGGGACAAGTAGCCTTGTCACATGGAGGAGGGTAGAACAGAATTGGAGAGATTGTGCCTGGAGAAGAGAAGAGTCAGGGAGGAGGCATGGTTTATATGTTGAAGGACTTTCATATGGGAGAACAATTAACGTCTCTTTAAGAAACAAGGGGGCTATTTCTAGAATTTTCTGTTAATATACTTGGCTAAACTGAATTAGCCTGGTGAGAGCATAAGCTCTCAATCTGCCGGGAGCATTCAAGGAGACAAGGGGATGCTGGGGGAGGGATTCAAATACTGGGTAGGGTCAAGGGGCAGGATTAGATGATGTCAGATCTCTCTGGTCTCAAGAGCCATTCTCACATGGATGTGTGCCACATGGCTCCTCAGGTAACAGATGGTGATTGCTCATCAGGTGAAACCAGACTCCCCAGCCTGGTACGGGAAGTCCCTCAGGATTGCCCCCAACTAACCCTTTCTGCCTCAGTTCCCCTGTTCTCATCTGGATTCTGTTCCATCTCCACCAAAAGCTGGTGTTCCCCAAACTCACTACCTGTTTTACTTCTCCCTGCCTGCATACACACAGTCCTGTTTACACAGGCTCCCCACAAGGAGAGCCTGAGTCAAAGTTTCTGGTGCAAGTAGTTTGAGGGCTGATAGCACAAAGCACTGGAGAGGGATTGGTGAAGAGACTGGAAAGGGAAGGCAGCTGGTAGAAGGGATGTCATCCAACCTGCGGTGGCTGGGGTACAGCCCACTGGGGAGGGTCTAGGAGCCAGTGTAGTACATGCCTCAGACTACCCTGCAGGAAGAGTGAGAGAACTGGGATATTTATATACCGACCTCCATTAACTGTTGGTTGAGAGCTACCTTGGTGGGGAGTGGGAGAGTACAGTGGGGAGGCTGAATGCCCAACACCTTCTGGCCTGCCACTTTCATGGGCAAAAGTGAGCTTTGGTAGTGGGAAGACCCCGCAGGCAAAGACCTCTAGGTGCTGGTGGGCAGAAGTCCAGCACTGATCAGTTTAGGGTTCGGGGCCGTGAGGAGGGCAACCAGCACGGTGGGCCAAAGCTTCCTTCTGCTTGGAACTCCCAACCCCCTCTCCTCTGACTTTGCTTTTACTCTGTGGCCACGCAGGCTGCTCCCTGGGAGTCTGTGGAGAATCCCTGACACAGAAAGATGTGATGAATCAAGAATGGATTAGCTCAGGGTTGATTGAGATTTTGGTTGCGCTAAAGGATTGTTCACATGGGCGTAACCCTAGTTGCTGGGAAATGGTTGGGGTTTGCTCATTTGGGCAACTCATGTTGTCTGTGTGGTGATAGACATTGATAACACAAGATCGTGTGTGTGTGTTCAGTGTCCACACAGGCCTCCCCCTCTGGCGACTGAGCCACTCTTAGCCATTGACACTGTGAAATAAATCTACTTCCTTTGGGACCATCAACGTGGACCCTTAGGAAGAGATGATTCACAACCGCCTTCAGGCTGTATGGTTCTGGCTGCTGACCTCATGGGGCCAGATCATTAAGGCTGGTTGAGCTCTCCTAGAGTCAGTCTTCCAGATTCCTCCCCATTGGCTCCCAGCATGTCTTGTGGCTGAGTGGAAGAATAGAGAGACAGGTTAGAAAGTTCTACCCTTTTTGTGTATATCATTCATTCATTTACTCATGCTGTAAATATGGAGTACCTCCCATGAAACAGATGCAAACAAACAAGCACCAGTCCTGTCTTCATGGAGTTCACAGCCTAGTGGGGAAGAGGGCCTTTAATCAAATAACCACACATGTATGTAATTACAAACTCTTTACTAAGTTGGTGTGGAGCTCTATAGACTGCTTGCTTCATAACATTTCTGGAAGATTGCCTAGGCCTTTGCAAATTCTTCTGTGCAGCTTCAGAGTAAAAAACATTGCATGGTAGTGAGCAAAGGAGCTGAGTGAGTGTGCTGATCTTCTGGTGGTCTGGTAATGATAGCTGGTGCATTATTAATAGGCCAACATTCTGTCCCTGCCTCCCAGTTATGAACTGCTGTTAAGCTTGAGCCATGAGCCCTGAATGGGGTGCTTTGTCGTCTTGTTTAATAAAAGGCTTTAGGAAGTAGAGACCTGTTACCAGGGGCATGCAATTATTTCTGAAATCAAGAAGGCTCATAGATCTTAGGAGGATGCTGGCTGGCCGACAATGCTGAGGTGTCTGACGAGTGTCTGATGGGTGGGTGGAGGCCCCGCTCAGCTCCAGAGTGGGTGGGGACAAGCAGAGGGGTGGGGAAGAGAGAAGGACCTGCTGTTTACCCCCTGCTAGGGAGCCCAATTGAAAGCATGAGGGATGGAGCTGCTCCACTGGCTTCCTAACATTATCTGTTTTTTTCCCTCCTTGTCACTGTGAATTGCTTTCCAGTTCTCGAGAGCATAATGCAAAATCAACCACTTTGACTAGGGCTTTCTCCTTGGGAGGCAGTTAGCACATTAACAAGAGGCAGTGTAAAGCCAGGAACAACAGCATTGACCCCTGAAGTCCAGTACGCCCCAGGGGAAGCTTCCTCACAGCTACATGGCGGGTCGGGGGCAGCATCTACACACAGTGGCCCCTGGGCAGAGCTCCTCCTTGGACAGATAGGGAATGACCTTGGCAAAGGCAGAAGCCATTTGGGTCCATTCGTAGACCATAAATTTTGGCTTAAGAGAAAGAGAATTAAAAGTAAAAATACATCAGAAGTCTAGGTGAAAACAAGTTCACATGTCATTGAAACATGAAAATTGCATGGATTTTGCACTCAACCATGTGATATTGGATTTAGGGCAGCAGTGTGATCTTGGGCAAGTTTCCTGACATCTGTGGGCCTAGGATTTCTCATATGTAACTGTAGTTATTCAACAAATATTTAAGATGGTATGTAGTGTTTTGGGTGTGGGCAGCTACAGTTTTAAGGGTCTGGTATGGAGATGGGGTTGGGGCAGAGAGAGGTGAATAGGACCTGCTTCTTGGTGAGATACAGAAAGATGGTGAAAGAAATCTCTACCTTGGGCAGGTCAAGCATCCTGAGCCTCATGGAGTATAGTCTGGAAGAGGCAGATTTGAAATGGCCACTACCCAAGATTGTCACCATCAAGAACCATTTAATCTTTGGCCTTGCGGCAGCGATGAGGATAAAAGCAGGAAGCTCACAATTTCCGAACATCTACTGAGTGCCAAGAAGGACGTCATAAACATACATGTATCATATTGAGTCCCCAACTATCCAGCTGGGGAGACAGTATTATCTCATTTTACAGATGACAAAATGGAGACTCTGAGAGCTGAGTCAATGTGTTTGAAGTAGGTGGCAGAGCTGAGGTTTAACCAGGATTTAACTACTTTCAAAATTCTCACATGTTTTTCCCACTAAGGAGATATCGAAGCCCCTCTCCAGATCTCTAGCCTCTCAAAGTGCTGGCTTGGGGAGAAGTGGGCATAAAGAATAGGCTATTATAGAGGTTGAGATAGGACAGGCATGGATGGATACATGCATGCACCCTACCACCCATATGACTCTAGTACCTTCTGCATCCTCCTCTGGACAATCTCAGCCAAATTTATGACTATTTCTGCATGTAGGTGACCTCTAAATTTCAGCATTTAGCATAGACCTCTCTCCTGAGCTCCAGACCCAAATATCTCAATGCCTTGTGGGCATCTGCAGTTGCACGATCTATGGTATCCCAACCCAGGGCCCATACGCAAGCTGATCCCATGATTCCTTCTTTACTCACCTGTTCCTCCTCCATTATTCTCTGACTCAATGAATATCATCTGCTTTGGCGGGTTCTCTGCAATTCTTTGGTCAATAAGCTCAAGACCTTTGCTCTAATTTCTCAATCCTGTCTTCTCCTAACTGCTTCCTCCTGCCATCTTTGCTAGTTGGAGGGCTAACTACCTCCTGCCAGGAAACTGACATATTTTCTCCCTTAAAGACTCTTTCTGCCCCCAATCTTTCTGTGCTCCAACCCATACTTTAATCTATTTTCAGTGTCTTGATGGAATTTGTAGCATTAGGGGTGGGCAGTGAAAGGTGAATAGAACTTAATCAGGTGGAAATTGGGTGCTATGTTGGTTAGACCTTTACTACACAAAATATGGTCCATGGACCAGAAGCCCTGGCAACATTTGGGAACTTGTTAGAAATGCAGAATCTCAGATCCCAACTCAGGCCTAAGGAACCAGAATATGCATTTTAGTGTGATGTCTAGGTAATTCATATGCCCTATTCAAATTTGAGAAGCACCAACAGAAAGTGAGGAGCATGAGATAACTGCAAAGATGAGAAAGAACTGGGCCTTTTTGGGGAACTAGGAAGAGAATTATTTGGCCAGATGGCAAGGGAAAGTAAAAATTTGAGAGCTGGAACTCTGTGCAAGGTCCAGGTTGTTACTTTGTGCATGTTAACTTCTCATACCCTAGAAAGTATTGTAATCCCTGAGGAGCTGAGAGCACCTAGAAAGACATTATGATGCCCATTTGAACATGAGGAGATTGAGGCTTATGGAGGTTAAATCATTTGCTCAAGGTCCCACAGAGAGTGAATAGTAGGGTCAGGACTTGAACTCAGACTTCTGAACTCCATTGCTCTATTAATGCATACAGGCTTTCTCCCCATCACCAAACTTTATGGAGCCATGATCTCAGACTTGGGTGCATCAGAATTAGCTGGATTGGGAGGCTTTCCTTCCAGGGTTTCTGATTCATTGGATCTCAGGCTGAGGCTGAGAATTTGCATTTCTGACAAGTTCCCACGTGATGCTGATACTGCTGATTGGGGGCCACATTTTGAGAACCACTGGTCCAGAGAACTTCCCTTCCTGCTGCATAGACTTATCCAAGACTCCATGGCAGAGGATCCAAGGCCTGGGGCTGGGTCAGCAGGCTCCCTCTCAGGAGGTATTGATTAACAGTGATATCTCAGCCAGTAATCAAGGTGGGCATCATTAATGGGATAATTATTCCATTTTAGTTGTAGCTCAGGGGATGTCCCAGCATATTAGGTTTCTAGAATCAATGTGATAGGCAGATTTATTACAAGAAATTGGCTCACATGTTTATGGAGGCTGAGAAGTCCTAAACTCTGTAGTCCGCGGCTCTGGAGAGCTGGTGGTGTAATCCTAGTCCGAAAGCCAGCAGGCTGGAAAACCAAGAAGAGCCAGTGTTTCAGCTTGAGTCAGAAGGCAGGAAAAGACCAATGTCCCAGCTTAAGGTAGGCAGGAGGAATTTCCTTTTATTTGGGGGAAGGGTCAGCCTTTTTGTTCTAATTAAGCTTTTGGCTGATTGAATGAGGCCCGCTCACAGTGGGAAAGGCAATTTGCTTTACTTAATCTACTTGATTCAGATGTTAATCTCGCCAAGAACACCCTCATAGACACACCAGAATAATGTTTCACCAAATATGTGGGCACCCTATGGTCCTGTTGGCATAGAATTAACCATCACATACAGAAACAAGTCCTCAACCCATAGCCAAGACCATCAGGCCTGGTAATTCAAGGCCTGGAGCTGGGCAGAACTTCTTACAAAGACCTTGGCTTTGGTTTAAGCCATTCCCCAGGTGGCCCAAGATCTCTGCCTGCCCATACTTCTCAGAGGGGAGTCTTGTGTGGCTACTTGCTATGGAATGCACCCAAAGGAAGGCAATCTCAGTGGAGAAGTTGTTAAAACTACTCACCCCAGTACAGTAACCCATTGGATCTTCTTGGTAATATTTTATTGGATTCGCAATATGCCCCATCCTGTCTTAGGACCATAGACTCTAGAACCATAGCGTATTAGGTAATGGGGAGAAAGGGAATAAACAGTTTTGGTTTATTATCTGTCATTGACCTACACGTCTCAGTCCATGTAATCCTAAGAACTTTCCAGTTCAGACAGGATCACTTTCCTTTTGCACAGGATGCAAGATTCCTTGTATTTTCTGGGTTTACACACCCCCAGCGCTAAAAGGCCTGTTCAAGCCCATGTATAGCTCCAGCCCTGGGGTGTGCTGTCTCAAGTTGGGAGGTCCTCGAGGAGCTTCTCATTCTATTTTCAGTTAACAGATGGTAGCAACAGAGGCCTGGCGAGCAAAGTGAGCTGCCTGGAGTTGTGCAGTAGAGTGGAGGTGGAGTCAGGTGGAGAGCCATCTTTCTTGACTTGGGCTGTGGTCCTTATCTGCTACATGAACTCCTGTGGATCCCCCTGAACTTTAGGTTCCCCAAATACATACAAAGGAACATTTCTCATGAGTTTTCAAGGCCATACGTATTAACAGGCTATAAGAGTAAGAGCCAGTAATGGTCATGTCTTTACTATATAATGGGCACTGTTAAATCATGTGGCTTGGATTGACCCATTTCATCCTTGCCGCAGTGCTGTGGGGCTGTCCTCCACTGGCCCACTAGGTGGATGCAGAGATCAGCTATGGTCCCTGTTCTTCTGGGGCTCAGAGTCTAGTGGGGGAGACAAGCACATAGAAATCTGTGTATTTAAATAATTATAGTGACAACGGTAATAATAGTAGAACTTAGGCGAGGATTTGCTACTTGTCAGAATGTCATTTGGATTATTTGATTTTTTTACAGCCACATTATGAAGGAGTATTATTATTATTTTACAATTGAGGAAACTCAAGCTTAAAAGAGTTGGTATGACTTGTAAGTGGAAGGGTTTTCAAAGGAGCTGAGCACAAGTCCCTGAGATCCCAGAGCTAGTACTTGAGACACGCTCATAGCATACTGTGTTATGTGTGACTGTGGGTGTCCGCCTTGCACACACCAGAACATCACTCTTGGTTTATGGTGAAAATAAAGGCCAAGGGCTAGAATGGTATTTACCCAGCCAGGGAATGCATGGTCTTTCAAGCACGTTGCTGCAAAAGAAGCGAAGTTCAGTCTTGGATGGGCCACACTCTGATGTGCTAATTACAAGTTAACTCTTATCCGCTCGTTACAGCCAGGCCTGTTCTGGGCAGCCCTCTGTTAAATCTATTCCTGTTCCTTTATTATTCTCTTGCAAGTAGCACTGACAGCATTTCTTTTAAAAAATATTCTGTAAATCAGAGCCTTACACTGAACTGATTTAGCCTCCACATCTCATTACATCTCAGACACCCCTTGGTCTTCTCATCCTTTCCTGTGGTCCCTGAGTTGGGGGTATCCTCCCCCTCCATCAAGGAACTCCTCTAACTGGACCCTGTATCCCATGGATTCAAGGCTATTAAATGAGATCGTACATATGGCATGGCTTTAAAAACCATAAAGGGCCGCACAGATGCGAAGGGTTATTATTATGAGCCTTTCCTGTTAATGAGTATTAACGAGCTAAGGCTGCAGATTCATAATGCCACAGAGACCTAATATTAACCATATGGAAGCCTAATTTTCAAAGAGAGTTAGAATGAACTGGGAGAAGAAGCAGAAAAAAATTTGGATTTGATTCCTTCTGCTTGTTCTCAGTATCTTCCCTGCAATCTGCACGAAACCAAACAGTTGTGTGTTTACGTAATGGTTTGTCTTTGTTTTTAGCTAATTGCTTTAGGATATCTACCCCCACATTATTCTGCATTTTCATGGTCCTCTTGAAAGGGACCTGGATTTTCTCTGACAATTAAGTAACATTTCTTTTTTTTTTTTTTAAAGATTTTATTTATTTGTTTGACAGAGATAGAGACAGCCAGTGAGAGAGGGAACACAAGCAGGGGGAGTGGGAGAGGAAGAAGCAGGCTCATAGCAGAGGAGCCTGATGTGGGGCTCGATCCCACAACGCCGGGATCACGCCCTGAGCCTAAGGCAGACGCTTAACCGCTGTGCCACCCAGGTGCCCCAAGTAACATTTCTAATTTGGGCTTTGGGATACAAGGATGCTGGAATTGAGAGGACACATCAGAACTCAACCTACTGCAAGTTTTTGAAAGTCAAGAAGTGGTTAGAGACCTTCACTGAGCTGAGCCTTGAGATATTCCATGTAATATTCTTGTACAGAGTATGGAACAAAGGCCTGGAGTTAGATTTTGTTTTATTATCATAATCAATTTTGAGTCTTTGACAGATCAGCAGGGTTTCAGATCACAAAGAGAGTCAAAGGGCATGACCCAAGTTTGGATCTTGTTTCTGGATAGGGGGGAGCCGCTGAAGGTTTTTGAGTAGAGGGAGGGTATTAAGTGCTTTGAGCGATTTGGGGGATTTTAACTGTGATGGCTGGTATTGGAAGGAGTATGTATGACACGTATATTTAGGGAGCAGGTAGGAGGGCAGTTCCAGTAATCTAAGAGAGCACGGAAGTAGGCAAGAGAAATGGACTGGAGAAGAAGGTTGAGATGTGAGAGATTTTTGTATAGTCAGACTGGACAGGACTTGGTGACTCATCAGCTATGGGGGATGAGGGAGAGTGAGGACTCTTAGGAGTCTAGGTGATCCACAGGTTTCTGGTTTAGGTTACTGGGTGGATGGAGCCAGTCAATATGGATATAGGAGGAAGGGCTCTTTGGGGAGAAAATGACGAGCTATGTATATGGAGCCAGATCCTTCATTCCAGTGGTTGGTGTGACTGCTGGATTTCTGGACTATTTTAGGATAATTCCCCTTGTAGGTAATTGCAGTGAATTGTGCCCCAGAGACCCAAACAGAATATGACAAAGCAAAACAGAATCATAAAATTAGAAGAATCTCTGCTTCAAGTTTTCCAAAAAGGAGTTAGACTTTGCCAATTCCTCCAACTGGGGGAAATTTTCAAGCTTTGAATATAACTTGTTTCCTTTTTAATGAGTCCCAGTTTGTAGACATATTGTGCA
Source organism: Ailuropoda melanoleuca (assembly GCF_002007445.2). Taxonomy (NCBI): domain Eukaryota; kingdom Metazoa; phylum Chordata; class Mammalia; order Carnivora; family Ursidae; genus Ailuropoda; species Ailuropoda melanoleuca. Next base: position 62,872,750 of record NC_048230.1, on the reverse strand, counting down.
TGAACACAGGCACCCGGAGAAGCAACTGTGCGAACAGTGGAAGGAGGGAGTGCCATGTAGAGAGCCTGAGCGCTTTGGAGGAGGAGGATGGGAGGCAGTAATGGGGCAAGAAGAGGGTAGTGCTAGTAGGTCAGAAACAAGGTAGGTTGCAAGTGCTGTGCTGGGGTACAGAGGGAGGGGGGACCCTCAGAGGGGTCATCGAAGAGACTTTGTTGAAGGGACAGGCCAAGTTAGAGGAAACAGGAGCTGGGGAAACACAGAAGGTCTTCAGTGGGAGTTGCCACTATCTAAGCCTAGCTTTAGGAGAGAGCTATCTGCCAGAGGCTGTGGCCTCGGGTAGGGAAAGGCAGCCATGGCCCAGTCTGGTCCAGCAGGGAGGGAGCTGGAAAAGAAGTACCTTGACTTTTCTTTATTTCTATCCTTCTGTCTCCTGCCTGTGTCTCCCAATGGTCAAGCCCAGCCAAAAGCAGACAGAAAGAGTTTGGTGACAGAGCCCACAGAGATCATTCTCTAGGAATTCATGGCCGAGTAGAGAGTTGGGGGTAGGGGTGGGTAAGCAGAGAATATCCCTCACAAGACCCAAGCTCAGACCTCTTCCCTTGCTTGGTCTTCTTGCTCTTCCAAACCAAACCATGAAAGCCTATTTTGGCTTTCACATTTTCTGCAGCTGCAACTCCTTGGGGCTTTAACTTCCCCATCCATTTTTACAAGTCAGAATCACCCTTGTACCAGTCATCCCTTGGTGATATGTCAAGTTTTCATCTTTGCCTGACCTTCAAAAACCCAAGCCACCTCGGGGGATCCCTATGTATGCATATGCTCATCACTCTGTCCAGGGCCACAGGTGATCAGACTGGGGCGCTGAGAACTGCCCATCTTCCCCGCCACAGCCTATACCAGTCTCTATCTGGACTTTCTGAAAGCTTCTTTAACTTTCAGGGTAAGCGTCCAACCTTTTCTTGGCCATTAGGAACTCTGAGCTGATATGGTCACTTTCCCTCAAGGCTCCTGTCACTTATACTTTGCCAACTAGTTCGTCTTTGCTGGTCATGATTAGGGCTGGAGAAGCAGGTCCGCTGGGAGGTGGGGTAGTGAGGGAGAGAAGCCAAGAGCTTTTTCAATTCTCTGTTCTTTGTCAGATGAGATGTGGAGCAACCAAGTTAAGCTTCTATCACTTCCAGAGCTGGTTTGTATGGGCCCCTGCCTGAGCTCTCTTGCAGTCCCTGAAGTCCTGCCTTAATTTCAGTCAAACCCCAGTACCTGCTCTTAGACTTCCTGACAGCTACCACAGCCTGCCCACCCATGTGCCCAAATCTCAGGAACTCCAAGTGTTGCCTCTTTGCAATCCCTAGTCATTGTGAGACCCCCAAACCAACTCCAAGCATTAACCACCTCACCACCATATTCTTTAATGTCTCCTTCATTAATCCCTGGTAGACACACCCCTACCCCCCAAGATGCCCATGACCTAATCCCTGGAATCTGTGCATGTTACCTTACATAGCAAAAGGGACTTTGTAGATGTGATTAAATTAAGGATCTGGAGATGGGGAGATAATCCTGGATTATCCAGGTGGGCCCAATGTCATCACAAGGGTTTTTATAAAGGGAGGCAGGAGGATCACATTCAGAGAAGGTGATTTTAGGGTAGAAGCAGAGGCTGGAGTGCTGCCATTTTTGGAAGGGCCTTGAGCCAAGGAATGTGGGCAGCCTCTGGAAACTGAAAGAGGCAAGAGACAGATAGTCTGCTGGAGATCCAGAAGCAACAGAGCCTGGCTGACACCTTGATTTTAGCCCTGTAAGAAACATTTTCAGACTTCTGACCCCATTAACCATAGGAGATAGATTTGTGTTGTACCACTAAATTTGTGGCATTTATTAAAGCAACAACAGGAAACTAATACACATTGCTACTCGAAGTGTGGTCTACGGTATTGCCATCACTTGAGAGCTCTTTATAAACCAAGAACTTCAGACCCCACCCCAGACCTAGCAAGTCAGTATCTTCAGTTCAATGTCGAATTCAGATGATTCCAATGCATGTTACTACGTATGCTTTAATTTTCTCCTGGGGCCCCTGCCTGCAGATTTAGTTCCAGTTTGAATCAATCCAGATTAGGTGGGACCCAGCCCAAGGGAAGGAAATAGGTTTGCTGAGAGAATAACAAAATGAGCCCCTTCCGCCACTTTATTGTTCAGCTCACTTTTATCTAAGTCAGGCCAAGAGAAGACCTGCTTTTTAAAAATCATTTTAACTTTTTAATTTATCTTTTTATGTCTTATTCTTTTTTCATGGTGCTGAGGTTAGGATAGAAGTAAATCTTTGATTCTGAAATTATTGTCATCAATCATTGACCTATCCTCAGCACATTTGTTAAGGGACCAACTGTATTACCGGCCCTGACTAACCAATGAGCTAGAGGCAGCAGCATTTTACAGGAATGACAAAATAGGACTTGTCTCAGCTGTGGAAATTAGAACTGCAGGCTGCCCAACCAGCACCAGTGTGAACTCTGGTTCCCGCTCTGGCTATAGTCTGGATAGGTAGATGGATCCAGATCCATCAATGGCTATGAAGCAAGGGGAAAAAATCCCACACATTATGGAAGGCCAGCACCAGATCAGAATATGTATTAGGAGATGAACCCCTAATACATATTCTTTCCTAGAATATCTTTGTGACATGTAACAAATCTCTCTCAAGACAAGAAGGTTGATATATATATATATATATATATATATATATATATGTATATATGTGTGTGTATATATATATATATGTACACACACACATTTTTTTTTTTTTGCAAGTATAAAAAGCAATCATCCTACAATGTCTAGGAGGAAGGATAGACTCTCTCCAATGGACGGTGGTTGGGGACGCTGTTCCTGCTGCCCCACTTAATGGGGCCATCTGTTCCAGACCCTGTCCCTCCTAATTTTATTTCCATTTGCCCATTGAAGTTGTAACTCCAGTTCTGGGATTGCCGGAATATCCTGAATTCTCCATGAAAGTTCTCTTAAAAGGGAAGCGGTAATAAAACTCCCTGGGGAGCCATGAGTTCTCTTCTCCCCAAGATGTTGCTATAACAAGAGAGCCCTGTTGATTGTCAGCCAGCATCACACTGGTTACCTCCTGGATCCTGCGTGGGAAGAAGTTCCTCAGTGCTTTGAGTGAATCTCTGGGTTGAAACAGGTTTCCATGATAATTAACACTAAATGAGCACACAGGCAGAGCTTCTTGTCTTCCAAATTTGAAACCTACATTAGCTAATTAATTCTAATTAGAGGCTGACAGTTCCATGTGGCACAGTGAACGTGTAATAAGTGGGATTTTCCCTTTGTGTCTTGACAAGTTAATTAATGAAAATGGGCCTGGAGACTTCTTTCCAGGCCTATGACCCAACTAGGCACTAGAAGTATCCCTTTCTTAGAATTTTGGTGTTGTGGGCAGCTTGCATGCTGGTCCCACAGGAAACCCACCCAGTGACAATAATGCCTTAATGTATTACTCCACAAACATGTAGTGAGCACCTATATTGGCTGAGAATTGGGCTAGGTGCTGAAAGAGACACAAACCCCACTCTTTAGACTCTCAAAGTCTGGTTGGGAAGTGCAAATAAGCCAACAGAATCCAATGGCATCTTAGCCAAAGCAGTAAGACAAGAAAAAAAGAAATGTAAATATTAGGAAGGAAGATTCAAAATGTCATGATTTGTATGAATTAATTTATATGACATTTTGGAAAAGGCAAAATTACGGTGATGAAGAACAGATCAGGGGTTACAGGAGCTGGGGATGGGAGGAAGCATTGACTAAAAAGGGGCAGTAAAAAGGAATTTTTTGGAATTTTTCTGTAGGCTGACTGTGGTGGTGGTTATGCAAATCTATATATCTGTTGAAACTCCTAGAACTGTGCACCAAAAAAGCTCCAATTTTCCTGTATATTTTTAAAAATACAAGAAAAAAACAGATTACAGCTACATGTACAACACTTATCCATCTCGCAATGTTGAGGGAGAAAACAAATTTGTTTTATATTGTTTGAGTTTTCAAACAATTTTTGAAAAGTGTCTTTTAAAAGTAACCCTTAGCTAAGTATGTGTATTTATGTGTTTTTATAGCATGAAGGTTTTTTGAATTAATGCATAAAATGATTGAAGCAAACCAACAAAGAAAAGATTGTATCCTTTAATCCATTCAAAAATAAATTAACATGAAAATGTGGAATTTAGGTTCAGCATTAGGGACAGATGGAAAGACAGAATTGTCATGGCATTTGAAACTCCGATTCTACTTGTTCCTGAGCTCCTGTATTTTGGAGGTGCCTCAATATCCCTATCATAAATTTACCATGCTTGTTTAAACTCAGAGTCATGGTTTATAGATGACATGGCTGTTTCTTAGAAAATTCAGGAGATTCAGCTAAAAAGTTGATGCTAATAAGACAGTTCAATAAGGTAACTGGATACAAGATGAATATGAAGAAAAAATGGCATTCCTATCGATCAGAAATGTAATTAGAAAATGTAATATATAAAAGGACCTCATTCATAACAGAAACAATGACAAAAAAGATAAAACTCTTTGGGATTAACTAGAAATACGCCAGATTTATATGAAGGCAATTATACTTTCCTGAAGGCCATGAAGAATTGCCAGAATCAGTGAAGAGACATATTGTGGTCCTGAATGGGAAGAGTCAATCAATAGTTTAAAGAAGTCAGTCCTTCCCAGATTAATATGTACAGCTAAAGTAATATCAATAAAAATGTTCATGAATAAAAGCATGGAAGATATGAGAATGGATTGTTTAGAATGCAAGCCATGTAGGTGGACTGTGGAATTGGTGGTGAAGAGTGGCTAGATATTTACTGGACTTGGGTTCACTTGGGACCAGATCGTGAAGACTCTTGGCTGCCAGACCAAAGACTATGACCTTCATATGACAGCCAATAAGAAGCTTTGACGATTTTAATCAGGCCCCCATAAGATCAGAATTATGTTTGAGAAATATATCTTGACTGATATGGAGGATTGAAGGGAAGGGTGGGATCAAAGGCAAGAGACCTGCTAGGAGGCTACTAAAAGGAATGGTCTAAAATGACTGCCATCTTAGCCCAAAGGAGTTTCTCAATGAATGTTAGTGTCCTTCTTGTCCCTCCCATATCCTCCTTCTTCCTTGAAGCAAAAGTCCAGAGAAGAGATGAAGTAACACAGTGTTCCTGAGAGGGGTGGGATATTTTTTGTAACGCTGGCAACTGTAGCCTTGGTTTGGTCAATGGGAAGGGTTTTTAAGGAAGATGCCAAGGTTTGGAGTCTAGAAACCCAGGTGGACAGTACTGATAAATGCTACTTTCCACTGGGCATTATCCCCATTTTTTCCCATGGAGGTAACTGAGGCTCAGAAAGATTACATATCAAAGGAGCTGAGACTGGATATAACCTGTGTGTCCCCCATATCGCTGCCATTCTTGCACCTGGCAGAGAGAGTGAGTTTGGTAAATGTTTGTTGTCTTAAGTCAAATTACCAGATGTTGTTTCTCTGGGAATTTACTGGCTGTGGGTTGGCTGATGCCTCATCCCTATCAGTAAATCCTCTTCCCTTCCATAAATAAGTCGTCATCTGGCAAAGAGGGGCAGAGAAGTGTCTAATAGGAGGGGTGGGGAGATGGGAGCAGGAAGGAACGGGCTGAGTAATGGTTCTCGATGTGTTTCTATAAATTAGGAACCACCAGCTTGCCACTGACCCAGGCGTCTTTATCAATTTGCTCCTCCACGCCCTGCCAGCCTAGCACAATAAAGCTTCCTGTCCATTTCAAGCTTAATCACGCAGAACGTAAATCCCTCAGCAGAGAGGCAGCTGAGAGGGCTGGGGTGCCATCAGAGGACCGTTCATTTTTATCTTCTGGCACGTAATGAAATCAAGAATGCACGTCAGCTCGCCAGAACCACTTTGGTCCAAATTGTTAAGTAAGCATCCCTTCTTTACCCTCATTAGGCTTACGAGGGCTTCTGATAAAGCAAATGAACACTTACTGAATGATTCCTGTGTGCCAGAGACTTTATATGTGATTCAATCTAAAAAGCCCAGTGACATAGGTATTATAATTCTCATTTTACAGCTGAGGGAGCCAAACTCAGAAAGGGGAGTGGCCCGAGATGATAGAAGTGAGGGGTGGGTCTTGAAGTGGCATATATGTGTGATTTTCATCCTGCACACAGAGCTTTGTTTTGTTTTGTTTGCAATTACTAGGCATATAATTTTGGGGGGAAAGGGGGTTTCTAGGGGAGGGATGAGAGAATGGAAGGTTATATTCCTTTCTGTAATTTATTTGGGTTGTGCAAATTTAATAAACATTCACCAATTATCTATTTCACATCTACCCTGGATATTTTTAAAATATAGCTTGTCTGTCCACATTTCACATTTCATGCTAAATAGGGACTATGGCTCTGTCCTCCAGTTTCTCCTTTTTCTTCTTCTTAGACATCCTGGCTTATATTTTAATCCATAATATCTGCTCTAAAATCTTCATTCTCATTTCAGAACTATACTTAGCTCCTTTTCCCATGTAACCGTTGTCCTGACTCACCCAATTCTTATGTTGCTTCCATTCTATTTAGGGACACCTGTGTCTCCAGTTTAGAGACCAACGTGCTAGTTCTGACTCTATAGGACCCACCAAATCAGTTTAGCTCCTAGCTCTTCCTCTGGAGGGAGAACTGAATATTTAATACTGTGGATGTAGTGATGAGTAAGACACCATTCTCATCCTACATGATCATGGAGCCCAAGTGGGAGATGGAGACACACCCTAGTAACTAAAAAAATAAGTATGTGCTAAAGTACATGATAGCAATTTAAGGAGGTTGCATGTTAAGGGAGTAAAAAATAATGTGTTGTTCTGTAGGTCATAATAAATCGCAAAATTTCTGCTTGCATCCAGTTCTTTGTTTCTATTAGTGTATGAACTCTTGGTTCCTGACACACTAATTAGTTGAAATGGGGACATTATTTTAATATTTTTGTTTGTTGTTTATCCAAATCTGGGTCAACATCATAGGATGCTGAATTAGCAGGAACTCCGCAACAGTCCCCTTGTGTACTAATGATACGTTGTGGGAACCACAGCATAGAGAAGTGGGGAGTGGGCTTGGGCAGTCCCTCAAACTCTGAAGGGCTAGGGTGGAAGACTGGAAGTGGGGAAAGGAGGCATGAGGTCTCCACAACTGGGGCAGTTCCATACTACCTTCTTGGGCAGGAGTACAGATAGGATAGCATCTTGACATCCCCTTTGGACAGGGGCCCCACAGATCAAGCAGGGAAACCTGGAAAGGGAAGGAAACGTTTGTTCAAATTTGGATTTCCAAATTAAGACGGCACCTCATTGTGACACTTGGTTTGTCTTTTGCCTCCACTGCCTTCCTATGAAAATAGTCATGAAACACCACTACTTTTCAATAACATAGATTCTAGACTTGGGGTGGAATTTTGGCTTAGTAGAGCAAGGATGACACTCTTGGGTCAAAAAGCGGGAGACACACAGGAGATTTTCAATGATTACTTCTGTCTACTTCCTACCTTAGAGACATAGGGTCTTCTCTGAACGAAAGGAGAGAAACTCCAACTTACCTCCCAGAAGCTGATTCTGAGGCCACTGAACCTCCACTACTCCTTATCATCCCTGTGTACTTACCCATCATGGGACTACAGTTTCTGAGAAATTAAGAAGGAAGGGATCATGGCAGAAGAGAACAGGGTCTTCGTACCAGACTGTGAAATCAGGAGGGTGAAGGACTAGAGATGGGCCACTGGTCAGTGGAGAGGTCTCTGCATTGTCATCGTGTGGTTAATGATAAGGGCAAAGGAGATCCATCCAGACTGTCTGCTGGCACACATCTGAACAGATCTTTCTTTGGTCAAGCATGAACAGTAAGAAAATCAAGAGATCTTTGAAGATTTTCTGGGACACAAAATGGGTAATATTAAATTCAAAGGAAAAGCAAACCTTTGGGAAAAAACCAGAAAAGTCGATAAGAGCATAGGATGAAGCTCCCTTGTGCTCTCAGTAAATTTGAACACTGAGATTCAAGAAATGGCAGATGAGTTAGTAAGATTAAAAGGGTTGCTAGATGCAAGTAGAGATGATCTGAAATAAAGATTGTCAAGAAAGAGAAATGCGATAGCATAGTAAAACTTGCATTAGAAGCAGTAAAGAAAAGAAATAACACTGCAGAAGATGGGGTTAGTGTTGAGGGCAAAGTTAAGACGCTCCATCTGGATGCAAAAGAAAAGCCTGGAGAAAGAGGACAAAAGGGACAAAAGAAAAGGACAAAAAAAGCCCGGAGGGCAGAATGGAGAGAGGGGAAGGAGAAATACTCTGACTTCTTCCTGCTGCTTCTTCCAATGTCTCCCACCGGCCAAACCTAGCCTGAAGCCAGCTGATGAGAGCCACTGGAACGTGCAACCTGGCAGGGTCAAGGGAAGGGCAGTGGATGCACATTTGGACAAACAGGTGCAGGACTGGTCGGTAACACTTAAAGGAAGCATTTATAACAAATAGCTGATTAAGTTAAAAGCTGGTTTGACTGATATAAGTTAAAGATATCAGTTATATGTGTGAAGGCCAAACATCAGCGTTGACAATAAATGGAACTAGATTAGATTTCCCTATTCAAAGACCATTCTTCTCCGATTCGGTTCAAAACGTGCCAGAAGCCAATTACAGCTATTTGTCAAAGCTTCACCTAAAAGGGTGAGGGGGAGAAAACCATTAAAGTAAAACTGAAAAGAGGAGTGGCAATATTAGCACCAGGAAAAAAATACAGTGCAAGGGTAGTGCCATTATTAAGATGCAAGGAGTCATTTTATATTGATAAAAGGTAAAATTCACAAGAATGCTATGACACTAATTTACAATTATCTCAGTGATTCTCAACAAGAATGGTATCAAACGTCTAAAAGATCATATCAAAGTCTCTAAGCAATCTTTTTAAAACTCTCACACACACAACCCTGTTATTCAGAGAGTGATCCTGTTTCTACATGATCCAGAATCATGGTCAATGGGCATATATTGCATCCGTCAGCTGTTGGGACAGTAGACAAACAGACCCCAAAACCCCCAAGCCAAAGCCCCAAACCCAAACAAAACATGAAAACTATCACATAATCTTTGGCAAAAAATAGAAAAGAATATGGGTGGTTTAATAATACTGATCTTGATTTTGTGGGTTTGGGTTAACTTTTGTGTTCTGAAAATGGACAGAAAAAAATATTCGTCATTGTTCATGGAGCACTTACCACAATTAACCTATACTAGTTTACGAAGAAAACTGACAATCTGAATATCAAATGGTTATGATTAAATTCTCTGATAAGAATGAAATGAAATTAAACTTAGTATGAAATGTCAATGAAAAATTTCAAGCCCTTGGGAAAAAAATATCTTCCACATCTTTTGTCCAAGGAAACATCAAAACTGCAATTATGCATTATTGAAAATTAGGAAAACAAGAACCCGACATTTAAAAGCTTATAGAAAGTGGCCAAAGGTGTATTCGAAGGAAAACTGTGTTTCAATATTTTTGATTCAAATAGAAGAGAATTCAAAAGTTATTCAAATAAATCAGGGGAAAGAAAATAATAAAGATAAAATCAGAAATGAATGAGAAAACAGGAAAAAAGAATAAAAATGATAAATAAACCAAAGAGCTGTCTTTTCAAAATGCCAGTAGAACAAATAAACTTCTGGCAATTATAAATTAGAGAAAGCTAGCACAAATGCATACAATTAGGACTGAACTCAAAAAGGATTTAAGTGGATAGTGGGGAGATTACATATTCTAAGAAAATATTAGAGACAATTTAATTCTAATATATTTCAAATCTTGTCAGAAGTGCATGCTTTTGAGAACAAGTACGAATTACCAAAAGTGAACAAAGAATTAGATCAGTTGGGATTGTCTTCATTTCAATGAATACACTGTTGCTTAATATGTAAGAGGATTTATTTTAGTTTTAAGCTTATCTTGTTGTATTATGTACTATGTATCCTTGGGCACACTGCTTCACCTCTTCCAGCCTCATTTTCCTTATCCATAAAACGGGGAGAGAAATGTTCGTTTAATGGTGTTTCATTGTGACCATGCTATTGAATGACCATGATGCTGACGTGAATTGCTTAGTATAGTGCTGATCCGTAAGTGTCCAATACGTGATGGCCACTGACACTGAACAGAAATTGGAAATAAGTCGTCAAGCACTTTGAGTCCAAATGGATTTATGAGTGCACTCTTTCATGCAATTTTCTGCCTGTGTATTATAAAAAAATAATTTAAATGTATCCCTTCCAACTTTTAAGGCATAGTTATCTTCCAAGCGATACAAATACACAGAAAATGAGATGTTTCCATTTGGCACACAGTGATGAAGATCAATGAGATAATTCTAAGTAAAATGCCAGCGAATTAAATCCACTCATATATTAAATGAATGATACGCCATGGCCAAGTAGCATTTACTTTGGAAATGCTGGGTAATGGGACCTCTATCGTGGGACCATCAGTGTGTTAGACACTTCACACAAGCTAGATTAATTAGTGATCACAGAACCTTACGAGTTATTATCATTTTATAGCTAAAGAAACTAAGCAGGGAGAGGTTAGAAAAACTGGTCAAGGCCAAGGTGAACACTAGGGCTGACATTCAACTCCAGGTCCAACTTAGTCCAAATCATGAAGTATGTTTCACACATCAGCCTGAGTCTGATTTAATGAATTCCTCAAGTTGCATTTGATAATACTCAACCCTGTCATTGATGGAAATTCTTCAGTTACTTAAGGGAGACACATTTTATATACTATGTTGAAAAATACGTATATTGAACACTCATTTTCATGCTTAGTGGTAAAATACCAGAGTAATTTCCAATGATTTCTCTTATTTCTATTTAAGAATTTTATGGAAGTGCTGGTTGATATAATAAGACATGGATCAGAAATAAAATGTAGAACAATGAAAAAGAGACATTATCTTTATTTGCAAGTGATGCAATTATCTGTACATTTTGCCTCGAATATTATCATCTGAAATGCTAATAGTGCTAGCAAGACAGATCTATATAAGGTAATCAAATGTTTAAGAAATATTAAAAATAGCTTTTACATATGCTAACATTACCAGTTAGAAAATATGAGGGAGGGGCGCCTGGGTGGCACAGCGGTTAAGCGTCTGCCTTCGGCTCAGGGCGTGATCCCGGCGTTATGGGATCGCCCCACATCAGGCTCCTCCGCTATGAGCCTGCTTCTTCCTCTCCCACTCCCCCTGCTTGTGTTCCCCTCTCTCGCTGGCTGTCTCTATCTCTGTCAAATAAATAAATAAAATCTTTAAAAAAAAAAAAAAAGAAAAAAAGAAAATATGAGGGAAAACAGATTTCTATTAGCAATGCAAATACAAAATAGTAATTTTAATAAAAATTGTACAGGATATACATGGACAAACTGTGATTAATTGGGAGGAATAAACAAAGACTTGAATAAATGGGAAGGCATACCATAGGACTGGTTGCAAACCCTTAATATTATAAATACCTCATTCCCCCCCCAGATTAATTTATAAGTTTGAGTTAATTTTATCATAAATTTTATTCACAGTGGGGTGTAATGTCTTGGAATCCAATGAGGTGATTCTAGAATTCATGTGGATGCATGAAAAGAAAATAATTAATAGGACTTCAAGGGATTGGTATGGGGAGGAAAAAAAAACATTCACTAAATGTATTCATTGATTTTAAGACGTTCAAAAAACATTAAATTGTCTATTTTAGAATGGAGGGACTATGATAATCAATCCGTTCAAAATCTTCATGAATCCTTAAATTAAGACTTTCTACGACAACATATACTTTCCTCCCATAAAATGCAGTAAAATTTAACTGAATAATGCATGTTTTTCTTCAGAGCCTTAATGATTCTATAAATACATGACTATAGAAATGTATAAAGTAATTGGCTTTTTAAACCAGGAAACACAGCTCTTAGCACTTCCCCAGAGTTATTACAGGGATAAAAAGGAACTGAAAATCACAAAACCATGGTGAGAGGTGACTGCTGGTGGTCAACCTGGCTTGGCATACTGTTTAATGGTCCAAGCGTCTTCAAAAGGCAGGTATTTAGAACCCAGGCCTTAGTGCAATTAAAACGTCTCAGTCATTCCCTGCAGGGAGGTTCCTTACAAAACAGAGGCTGAGATGGGAACGCTTGCGCAACACGTGGAAGGACACCTCGAAGGAGGTGATAAAAGCAAGGCAGGGGAGGGGAAGAAGGCAAAGATGCCCTTTCAGCTGCAGTGTACCTGGTTCTACCGGAAGCTTGAGCATAAGGGCGCCCTAGCTTTTCTGCGTGGAGGGAGAGGAGGCTGAACTTTTTTTTTTTTTTTTAAAGAGAGAGAACACTGCAGGCAGAACAGCAGGCAGAGGGAGAAGGAGAAGCAGGCTCCCCACTGAGCAAGGAGCCCAATGTGGGGCTCGATCCCAGGACCCTGAGATCATGACTTGAGCTGAAGGCAGACAGTTAACCAACAAGCTACCCAGGTGCTTTGGAGGCTGAGCTTTTATAACTCAGTTTATAGTCAGTCTTTGGCTGGTGGTGGGGTGCTCAGGGGGGTGAAACCTCCCAAGCATCTCAGGTAGGGGGGTAGCTGTGAGCCATAAGCTGCCAACACTCACAGCCACTGAGGGACAGGGTGTCTGCTCCGTAAAGATCTGTGCTGATCTTGCTGCCGTCATGGCCCTTGGCCGTATGTTATGGATTAGGTGATAGAATGGCACGTGCCAAATATCTACCATAGATACGTAGAGAAGGGACCTAGAGGAACACACGCCGACATTGTGGTGATTATTTCCTAGTGATGTAATTTTGACATTGTTCTTATTCTTTAACATGCTGTCTACTTTCTAAAAACATGTGCATTCCTTTTTAAATCTGAAGAGTGAACAACAGCTCTGGACAGTAGACTTGACCAGATGGATCTGGGTTAGGGTTTGGCTTTGCCAGTTTCCAACATGTGACCTTGGGCAGGTTACTCAGCCTGAGCCTCAGCTTTATCCCCTGTAAAATGGGGTTCACAGCTGTGAAGCACTGTATTAGATACTGTCGTTTGCCCTTTTCCCCTGATGCAGCATTTTCTGCTTGCTTTGGAGAACAGCTCCTGTCTCAGCGCTTGTGGCTCAGTGGGAATCCTGTAACGCCCACATTCCCGTGCCCACAGGGATGATGCGTAGCCTGGACCCACCGTCAGAACCTCTCTCCACACTTTTCCACTTGGAGAGTAAGTTCATTCTCCTTTCCTTGGATCACATGTTTTAGGACTGTGATTCAGGACCTTCTAGCAGCTGTCTTGTTGGTGACAGGAGAAAGCCCTTCTGAATGGCACATGACAAAGAAGCCAGAGACAGAAGTCCAGGTGGCCACGTCCCCAGTTTCTGGCTCTGTCCCGTGTCTCCAAGTCTGTGGCTCTCTAGCTATTCTTTCAGCAAACTCCCCCACCACTTCTTCCCTTAAGCTGGGTTGAGTTGTGTTCTTGGGGTTGCAACTAAGAAAACCCAACTCATACAGGGTCTGTTGCTAAGATAATTGCTATGTCATTTCTCTTACCTGGAATACCCACCGTTCACCAGGTCCTGCTCTTCCTGCTCCTCGGGCCCTTAGACACCTGTCTTCTTTCCACCGCCATGCTTCCCACTGACCAATTGAGCTTCATTTTTGTTTCATTATCTGCCACAGGCTGTTAGATCGTATCATAAGCATCTCTTTGTTCATTACCTACAACACATAGTAGGTGCTCAAAGTGTAAAATCAGAATGTAAATGGGCCTTGCAAATCAAGTTAGAGAAGGAGAGAGAAAGAGAAAGAAAGAAGGAAACCACCAGGTTTGTGAAATGGGGAAACTGAGGTCCTGGCTCATGCAGCTCCTTGTGCAGGGTGGAGACATGACTAGTTGCCAAGTTCTTTACTTAGCCCAGTGTTCTTGACTCTTTGCAATGCTTGGACACTAAATAGCAAGACGAAGCGAGAAACCACACCGTGAGCCAGGTGATATCTGTGCCAGTTGAGTTTTCGAGCTGGCTGACGAAAGATGTGGGAGAATTTTGTTGCTGCTGCTACTGGCCTTTACCTCTAGCCTTCTCATGGAAGCTCTGATTTCCTTCCTAATGGTGCGGTGAGAATCACTGGTGCTCAAGCGGGAACTGGAACTGGAACCCGTCTTGTTAGACGAGATGAGAAGCCAAGGAGAGGCGGAGAGACACTGGCTGGCCAGGAACTCCGCCTGCAGAAGCAGAACCACTTCTGCCTTTGATCAAGCCAGTGGTGATGTCCCGAGTAGGCGGCAGGGCCTCCGGGTGGCCTTCCTCAGCACGCAGACAGCGGCTCTGCAGGCCCAGAAAATCCAGCACCCACTCCACAAAGGGCTCTTACCAGAGAGAGCGTTCGGTACTTGAGACTTCTTGCCAGATAGGAAGCAGGGGGTCCTCACCTGGGGACCAAGAAGACATCCGTGCCTGCCTGAGCAAGTCCCTCCCTGAGGTCAGCCGAAACCAATTACTACCAAGCCCCGAAGATTCTGTCATTACTTCCCTATTAGATCTGCTAAGCACAGCCAGACCTGTAGACCCAGTCCCCCGGGCATGAAGGATGTCTTATACTTACTTTCTAAATCCTGTCTTATTCTGGCCACAGGGAAAAAATTAAAAAAACAAAAGTCATCCACAGCCATTTTCAAACCGTTTGGGATCTGTTGCAGGAAATAGTGAAACTTGCAAAGGGCTTATTTGAATCCTGAGAGGAAGTGTGTAGTGTAAGGGAAGGGAAGCCTTTGGAATCACAGGGGGAATGTGGGGAGTCCCTCCTGTGTGCCTTCAGGCAACTCACTTAACCTCTCTGAGCCTGCTGTTCCTCTGCTGTGGTTACTGTACTGTATAGGCTATTAATGTCCCAGGGAGTGGCGTGTTCTACAACCTGACAATTCTGAAGTGCTGGACTTGCTTGTTTTTAGACCCTGGCCAGCATGTTTGCTGGGAATAAAGACCTCGATAAAAACAGTCGTGTTCAGCGAAGAATCATAGCAGCCTAAGAGGCGTACAGGTGATCAGACCCCGTGTCTCCTCAGGCAGAATCCTGCTGGGCTTTTCTTAGGAAGCCACCCAACACTCTCCCACCCTTCCACATTCCCTGGTGTTCCTTTAGTGGAAACCGTAGCTTGCGCTATCTATGTAACCCCTCTTCTTGCCTGCCCTCTGACTTCTTTACCAGAATCTGGCTCCTGGGGAGCCCCTTGCTGACCACTCTTAAGGACCTGCCAATGTCCTCACCCTTTCCTCTCCGTCCTTTCCTTGATGCCTCTCTGAGGTTCAAGTGCTTTGTTTTTAATTTTTAAGAAATCTTTCAAATGCACACAAATTAAAAAAATATACATCCAGGTATAAGAGGTTTCTTGTTTTTTTTGTTTTTTGTTTTTTTTAGTTGAGGTATAAAAGTCTTAAATATTTGGCCATATTTGCTTCATTTTTTTTTTTAAAGAAATGGCACATTGCCAAAATAGTTGCCCTCCCTGTTCTTTCCCCAGTCCTCCCTACTCAGAGGTAACCAGAGCTCTGAAGTTCATCTGTATCTTTCCTCCGTTGGGTTTGTACTTCTGTTCATATGTATATATTCATGAACAATATAAGCCTTTAGTTGTATTTCCAACATGTCCGTATTTCGTATCCTATACATAACGATTGCGACTGGCTTCCCCTCCCCTCCCGTACCCAGCACTGTGTTCTTTAGATTTAGGCGTTTTAAGTTCTAGAAACTAGCCCCTTTCCTTTAAATGTTATGTGAATAAACCAATTTATCTCCACTGAGAAATATTGAGGTTGTTTCCACTTTTCTCTGCTCCCTAAATTGCAGCACCGAAGCAGTGTGTCTCCATGGGCTCAGCTGTGAGTGTAGTTCCTTAGTCCCGGGATAGACACCTGCAAGTAAGTCCCCTCTGCTGCACGGCACGTGTGTCTCCAAGTGCACTCAAGTGTTGCTAGGCTGTTCTCCAAAGAGGTGGAGTTTACACTCTCATCAGCAATTGTAAACACTTCACATTTGCTCCATGCTCCACAGTTATTGACGTTATCAAACTTTCAAAATTGCAAATCTAATGAATACCAAATAGACTCTTTTCCTTTCCAAATTTGCATTCCTCTCTTTACCAGCCAGGGAGATGTTTTTATATATTTATTGACTCTTTGGGTTTTTGCCTCTGTGACTTGATTATTCATATTCTTTTTCTAGTTTTGTTATCCATTTGTCTTTCTTTTATTGATCCTGGATTCTGGTTCCCACTTACATGGGTTGCAAATATATTCACCCAGGGTTTTAACTTTATGGTGTCTCCTATACATCATATTTTGGAATTTTTTTTTTTTGGTAGAAGTTTTCACCATTTTTGTAATGACTCTCTTTATTCTTCATGATTTTTACCTTAAAAACAACTGATTTGATACTCATAGCCACACCAGCTTTCTTTCTCTTTGCAATTATTGGGGCTTCTTTTCCCATCCCTTTGTTTTCAACCTTTCTGTGCCATTGTGTGTGTTTTTTAAGATGTATTTATTTATTTTAGAGAGAGAGCACAGGCATGAGTGGGGGGAGGGGCAAAGGGAGCGGGAGAATCTCAAGCAGACTCCCCACTGAGCACAGAGCCCAATGTGCTGGGTTCGATCTTAGGACCCTGAGATCATGACTTGAGTCGAAATCAAGGGTGGAACACTTACCTGACTGAGCCACCTGGGCACCCCTCTGTGGCCATTGTGTTTTGAGTGTATCATTTATGAATATCTTTTAACAGTTTGTTTTAAAGTCTGATCTCAGAGTGTCTGAATTTGAACCATCCGATTTTGTCTGTGGAACACCTACTGTCCTTACTGATCTATTTGCATTTATTTCTGTCTCTTTGTGTCTCCAGTTGACTGTGCTGCTTCTTTTATTTCCTCCTCTCCGTCTGTCACTAGAACATGGTTGTCTTCATTACTCTTTCCTACCTTAGCTGTTCCCCTTCATTGTTCTCCTTTTAGTGGTTACCCTTAAAATTATGTTTCTTCTTGGCTTAACATTAAGACAAAAGGTAATCAAAGTTTTACCTTCTGCTTTACTCTGATCATCCCTCCCATCTTGTAAGTAATTATTGCCTAAAACATTAGTTAACCCTTTCTCGTGCCTTTGAATTCATCACCGCCATCATCATTATGATTATTTTATGCATTCATTGTTTTTCACTTTACTGATATGTTTGTAGCAAATTCTTTTCTCACTCTTGCATCTTGCGTTTGCTTGCTTTATTTTTGTCGCAATTTCTTTTTCCTGATTGCATTTTTTGCTAGTTCCTTCGGTGGACCATCCCATGAGTGAGCATTAAATCAGAGTTCTCCAGAATCTAGGACCTGTGCTGTAGCCCCTCTCTGTCCCTGCCCCTTCCTGGGCAGCTCGGTACCATCTCTCTTGCCTATCACCTGGTCCATAGTTCCCCCTTCAGTTCTGACCTCTGAAAAATCCCCTTTCTTTCCTTTAAGCTCGGCTGGATATTTAAAATAGTTATACCTTACCTCTTTCAATTAATTTGCTAAATTGGCCAACAGAATTAAGAGAAACCTGTTACTTACTGGTTTATTTAAAAGGACACAACTCAGGAACAGCTGGAGGGAAGAGATGCACAGGGCAGGGCGTGGGGGAAGGGCACGAGCTTCCATCTCCCTCTGGGGGCACCACTCAGTTCCTCCAGGCGTTCATCAACCAGGAAGTTCTCTGAACCCTGTCCTTTGGGTTTTTGTGGAGGCTTCCTGACATAGTCAGGATTAATGAAATTGTTGACCATTAGCAATTGATTCAACCTCTAGTTCCTCTCCCTTCCCCAGAAGTCTGGAGGTGGAGGAATGAAGGTTCCACTCCTTTTACCTCATGGTTAGTTCTCCTGCCAAGCAGTCCCCATCCTTAGGTATAGGCCAAGTCACCTCATTAACAGGACAAAAGATAACTTTAAAGCTCTCATCACTTAGGAGATTCCAAGAGTTTTAGGAGCTCTGTGCCAGAAATGGAGATGAAGACCAAATACATAGTTCTTACTATAAATCATAATATCACATATGTTTTTTAAATTACAGAGCACATGTTGGCTATATAAAAGAAAAACTAATTATATCCCTGCCATTCTCCAAGCATCTCCTCCCTGCCAAGATAACCAGTGTTGCCAGTCTGGTGAATATTCCTTCTTGTAGTTCTCCTTATGAGAAAACATATACAAACATAGCTACACAGATACAGAAAGTATGTTTGTTTGTTTAACGAAAACAGAACATGCAACTTGTTGTGTTCAATTAAGAGTATTTTATTATCCAGAATTCCTCAGAGTTGTTAGCTTGAAAGTTGTCAGATTATTTTAAGCCACCATTTTTAGGACCCCAACTCACCTGTTTGCTTTCCGTCTTCATGGATTCCAATCTCGAGCTGATTTTCCCATTTTTAACCTTTCTCTTTGGCTTGAGCCTCAGTCCTCTTTTTCAGGTTGGTCCTTTATCATAATCCACACAAAATTAAGGTTCAAAAATCCTCTCCCTCACAACATAGATCAGGGGAGAACTGAGTTTGCGTAGGAGAACCCTGGGGGCTCTGTGCCGTCTCTCCGGGGTCTACTGGAGCCCAAAAGGTTGCAAGGTGGTGGGCCTGGAAAAGATGTAATTTTAAAATGTTTAGTTAAACTGTCTGTGGTTGCTAAAAAGCAGACTCAAGGTCTATTTGTGCAAAAATCAAGCTAGGACAATGATCTTCAACTTTTTTGATGCTGAAAATCAAGATCACTTGGGAAACTTTTAAAACACTTATTTCTAGACCCAGTCCTTAGAAGTTCTGGCTTAATTTGTCTGGATGGAGGCACAGGCATTGATATGAATTGACTCTAACATTTAGACCATGTTGAGACAGACGAGACCAAGGGTAGACTGGGACTCACATGAGGACTTCTCTCCTTAGGACTGCTGGTTCTCAACACAGTCCTTGGAGCCATCCAGATTTAGCTGTGGTGTAGGGAATGTGGCGTGAGACCTTCTAGGGTCCAGTCCCAGTTTGTCACTTATTTGTCGTGTGACCTTGAACAAAACATAAAGTGTCCTTGGAAGTTTTTTTTTTTTTTAATAAGTTGTAAGTTTCTATCAAAATGTTGAGCATGAGGTTTCTTCGAGGTCTAAGACTTTTTTGGTTGTCTAAGTCATTGACCTTTTCCATCACATGGGCCTGTGAATCCAGTGGAAAAAATATTGTTAAATATTCTGAGTGTTTTGGTTTTTCTGAAATACCTCCTTCAAAAGCTCTCCAAGGCCAGTAATTTAGGCCAGATTTAGCAGACTGGCTTAAATAATGAAGGTAATTATCCAGGTCATTCTGGTCCCTGGGTGATTCTCCCTCAGAAATATCCAAATGGTTTAACTCAAGAGCAGTTTTGAATTAAAATTATCTGCATTGTTGTTGCTGGTCATCTCTTGTCCGATATAAATAAGAAGTTTATAAAGAGAATTCAGACCTTTGAAGGTGCGTCTGTATGAAGGGCGATGAATACTGTGAGTAAACTTGCCTTTGTAAATGGTTTAGTCTCATAGTCAAAGAACTTAAATATTATGAAAGAGTAAAAAACCCACGAAAATTTAAATATCATTGAGAGAATGCTCCATTTTGACATACCATATAATTTTAACATACCAAATATTTTTTAGGGTAACAATTATATTCTTCACTCAGGCATAAGATCACCTGAGTGTGTGTGTGGCTGTTTCTCAAGAGCTTGTTTCTGTAGCAGTCAGTGTGTGAGTAGACAGCACCTGGGAGATGGTCATCTCAAAACTGGAAGTCATCCAGCATTATCCACAACATCTCAATGGGAAGGAAATCACCAAAAATGACGTCTGGTCTTTTCTCTCCTGTCCTAAAAGAGATTTCACTTTTGGCCCTTATTAGCTATGTAAATTTCTCTTGCTAATTCCTCAAAAGAATAAAAATGAAAGAAATGATGTGTTTCTCTTCTGTTACAAATTGAACCACAATTGTACCTTGTCCAACTGAGGTAAACGGACAAAGCTCTCATTTCAGCCTCGTCTGAGGAGACAGGCTTACAGCAGGAAGGGGTCAATCTCCTTCCTCCCCTTGGCAATGTTATGTCTTGAACACTAACTCGTGAAGGAGTGAGCTATTGAGACTTCATTTTGGCGAGCGAGCTCGTGCATGACCCTATTTTTCCTCAGACGAATGTAAAAGATGTGAAAGACCTGTAGCTCCTTCTCCTTTGTAACACCCAGAAGATGTCAGAATGGGTGTTTCTTCTTTCTATCTCTATTGTGTATGTGTCATCATCCGGGGAGGAAACAAGTATTCTTGGAGATACTACTGTGTCACTTACTTGCATTGTGTTGGGAGTTTGCCTAGATCATTCTGTTAATCTTCACAATCGTTTTGTAAGGGACGTTTTGTAAGGGACGTGTAAACATGCCTGTTTTACTGATGAGGGAACTGAGGTTTAGAGACATTACGTGACCTCAGCAAAGCCAGCAGAGGGGTGGGTTTGTATGGCCTGCGTTTTGCCCCTTATACGAAGCAAGGAGAGTGTCATTTGTGAGCCCAAAATATGGGTACTATTTTCCTTTGGCCAAAAGGGTTTTTGTACCTTTTTTGATATTTGCAACTGAGGCTTTTCTAGCAGTCCAGAAAGTAGTTGAGGTGCCTTCAGCTCTGGCTTTGTTTCCCAATCTTTGACTTTCTCAGGTGAGGTTGGCTGGGTGTAAGACAGGTCCCATCTGTAAGTACAGGGCAAATTATTTGCAAAGGTGAATGTTAGTGGAAACACCTGAGTAGCAATGAGGCAATGTTACAACCTGCTTTATTGTGATTCTCATCAATTTAAATGTAATAATTATGATTGGTTATTTTACTTATTCATTCAACAAACATTTACTAAGTACCTACTATCAGTCAGATAATCTCAAAGGTGCTAGAGAGAGAGAGAGAGAGTGATGAACAAGGCCGAAATCTTTACATTTATTGAGTACAGGACAGATGCCATGAGGATAAAAAGACAATACACATATTCAAAGATTTTACAGTCAGGTTGAAAAAACAAACATCGTATCTGTTAACTTGGCTCATAGATAATAAAACTAAGTGCTAAAGACACAGGCAGATAGCTAGGGAGAACAGAATCGAATGGTGAAAGGCGGTGGTGAATTTTCGCAGTAGAGATGTAAGAAATGTGTTGGGGATAAGATACTTTAAATGTGCCTTAAATCATGGGAATGGAGAGATGCACAGTGCTCTGGACTCTGCTAAAAAATCCTGGAGACCCCTGGAAGAAGTTATATGTATAATCCTAATATATCCCAGGGTTCCAAATGGACCAGTCTCTCCCGGTGTTACATTCCCAGGAATAGTCCAGGAACCAAAAATTAATTGTGAGTATTTCAAGTCTATACTTATTTTCTTAAGGAAATGCAAAAGATGGAGGGTATCCTTATTGCAGAGAAGACATCACAAAAATTGCTGTCTCCAGATCACTGTCGTTCTTATCTACCACACCCAGATGGCAGCTGTTCCTGCTAAACCTTATTCTCACATTCACTCCTAACTCCTCAGCTCTTTCTAACACTCAGCTCACGCGGACTTTCTGTTTCTCTTCTGACCTTCCAGCTGTACTGTCTTGGTTCTTTTTTATGTATATTGTTTTAGCCCCTCTGACTTCTATTAATATTTGCTCTTTCCGGCCTATTATCCAGATTCTCCTCAACAAAGGAGATCTCAGGGATTGTCTCAGAAAGAGGAATCATTTTTCCTCAGAATCCAGGGGCAGAACAAACAATTATAAATAGTTATATCTTAATAAGATTTTTGTCCTTATTACATGGGTACTGTGTGAGTTTATGCAGAGCTGTCTTCTAGGAATTCTGGTCCTGGTAGAAGAGGCCTTAAATTCTGTCACTTTGTAGCAAGTGTTCACAGAGCTCAGGCCCAGCTTGCATGGGCTTCCTAGGGCCCTACCTGGGAGGAGCGTAAACGGTCACCTCAACTGTCTTTCATCCACTCTAAATTTCACAAAGGGATAGGATAAATTTGCTTTCTTTTTTTTTTCTTATTTATTTATTTATTAGATAAAATTAGAAATTTTATTTTATTTTTTAAATAATATTTTTTATTATATTATGTTAGTCACCATAAGTACACCCCTAGTTTTTGATGTAAAGTTCCATGATTCATTACTTGCATATAACACCCAGTACACTGTGCAATAAGTGCCCTCCTTAATACCCATCACCAGCCTATCTCATTCCCCCACCCCCTCCCCTCTGACGCCCTCAGTTTGTTTCCCAGAGTCCATAGTTTCTTATGGTTCATTCCCCCTTCTGTTTACCCCCCCTTCTTCTTCCCTTTCTTCTCCTACCCATCTTCCTACTTCTTATGTTTCATAAATGGGTGAAACCATATGATAATTGTCTTTCTCTGCTTGACTTATTTCGCTTAGCATTATCTCCTCCAGTCCCGTCCATGTTGCCGTAAATGTTGAGAAATCCTTCTTTTTGATAGCTGAGTAATATTCCATTGTATATATGGACCACATCTTCTTAATTCAGTCAAGTCTTTTATCTGTAGCATCATTTGCAAATATATTCTCCCATTCCATGGGCTGCCTCTTAGTTTTTTTTTTTTTTGACTGTTTCCTTGGCTGTGCAGAAGTTTTTATCTTGCTGAAGTCCCACAAATTCATTTTTTTCTTTTGTTTCTCTTGCCTTTGGAGATGTGTCATGAAAAAAGTTGCTGTGGCCGATGTCAAAGAGGTTGCTGCCTATGTTCTCCTCTAGGATTTTGATGGATTCTTGTCTCACATTG
>NC_048230.1:62840591-62849761 GCF_002007445.2 Ailuropoda melanoleuca | reverse complement strand
TCTTTGTGTATGGTGTGAGAGAGTGGTCACGTTTCATTCTTTTGCATGTAGCTGTCCAGTTTTCCCAGCACCATTTATTGAAGAGACTGTCTTTTTTCCACCAGATGTTTTTTCCTGCTTTGTCAAAGATTAATTGCCCAAAGAGCCGAGGGTCCATTTCTGGGTTCTCTATTCTGTTCCATTGGTCTATGTGTCTGTTTTGTGCCAGTACCATGCTGTCTTTGTGATCACAGCTTTGTAGTATAGCTTGAAATCTGCCAATGTGATACCCCCAGCGTTGTTTTTCCTTTTCAACAATTCCTTGGTGATCCGGGGCCTTTTTCTGGTTCCACACAAATTTAAGGGCTGTTTGTTCCAGTTCTTTGAAAAATGTCATTGGTATTTTGATCAGGATGGCTTTGAAAGTGTAGATTGCTCTGGGTAGCATAGACATTTTAACTATATTAATTCTTTCGATCCATGAGCATGGAATACTTTTCCATCTTTTTGTGTCTTCTTCAATGTCTTTCAAGAGTGATTTGTAGTTTCTAGAATATAGATCCTTTATGTCTCTGGTTAAGTTAATTTCGAGATAATGTATGAATTTTGGATAAATTCACTTTCTGTTTTAGTATGGGTGACACCAGCTGCCATGACGAATAAATGTAAATATTTCAGCGACTGAGTGCAGTAGAAGTTTCTCTCTCACTTTACTGTCCAGTGTTGTGTTCTGGGTTGGTACCTATCTTTCTACCATGCAGCAATTCGAGGATCCAGGCTGTTCTAGTTTCTGTCATTATCAGTAAGTGTCTTCCAAGGTGACCCTCTGGGTTATTTCTATTCCCATCAGCATAAAGGGAGAAGAGCGTGGAGGAGCACAGGTGGGCTTTCATGCAAGGCTGGGAAGGTGGTACCTCTTCTTGTTTTCTGCTGGCTAGAATGCAGGCACATGGTGTCTTAGGCTGGGTTCCCCAGAAGCAGGCCCTGAGTGATGATTGGTGGGCAGGTGATTTCTTTAGGAAGTGTTCCCAGAGGAACCAGTAGAGAAGCAGACAGGACTGCAAAGGGGATGAGGGTAAGCATGGGTGTCATTTCAGACAAAGTCCCCAGAATTGCAGTGCTTAGGGGATGAGGGGCTCTGGAGTGTAAATTACACCCTAGAGTAGGTCCCATTTCAAGGCAAGGGGTCCAGGCTTTCATACACTGGCTAAGGGCTACCCTGGGGACACGTGAACCCCCAGGCATTTCTGGCTTGACAAGTACAGCACTTCATTAGCCAAGGACAGGCTTCAAAAGAAAGGGGCAGGAGGAAACACTTGGAATCAGGGCATTCTGAAACAAGTCGGTGGACACGACGAAATAGTAAATAGAATCCAAGGGGATTGGGTGAAGCATAGAAAACGTCGACTACACATGGCTACAGTTAATGGCAAATGGCAGGGGGAGCTGGGAAATGCAGTCTGGTTGTATCCCCAGGAAGAAGAGAAAAATGGATCTAGGTGAAATAGAGCAATGTCTCCCTCACGTTTGCTTTCACATGACACTCTGCCCAAATCCCTCTTGTCTCTAAATCCAGTAAACACAGCAGAAATGACTATTTCATCAGACTTTCGTGGGTGTGTGCAGAGGGGGGCAGGTGTGGAATGGGGGTAGGGAGGGTAGATGCCCCCATTCTGGGTGTGATAAAAATTGTACAACTTTGCTTCTATCTATAGTGGCAGAAACTTCAAAAAGAAATACTATGGCCACTTAATAATCTTTCTTTTGGTTTGCTAGGCAAATCCCCCTACCTACTAACATGGTGAGCATGGGGAACTTTCTGGGCTGGGAGCATGGGGCCTGGGGAAGGGCTCTGGCTCCCACAGCCGATGATTTGGAGCCAAAGCTCCTTGTTCTGGTTTCTGCAGAGCTCCTTGGCCTCACCTCCCACCTACTTCCTCTCACTCCCGCTATTCCAGCCATTCCCGAGCACATCTGGCTGCTCTTGTTTCAAGGGCCTCCTCCCTTCTCCTCGAAAAGCCAACTCCCCTCCTTGTGAGCTCTTCATTCTTCAAAGCCCAGATCTTAGATCACTTCCTCTAAGTACACTGTCCCAAGGCTGCACAGATAGCCACACTTCATGAGTGTCCTGTAAATAGAAAAAGTAATGATGGCTGCTCTCTAATGAGCATGTACTCTGCACTGCATAGACACCATCTCACTTTGTTTCCACACTACTCTGGAAAAGGAAGTGTTATTCCCATTTCACAGGCTGGTGTGGAGAAGGTAGGGCAGTTAAATTGGATGACAATACTCTGCTCAAGTCATAGGCTGAATAATCCAGAATATGATCATATTTATCCTTCAAGGTGTCATCAGAATGAAACTATATACATCTATGTGTGTATATATGTTTATAAATGCAACATACATATATACACAGACATACACATCTCTTCCTCTTACCCCTTTCTCTGTCTGTCTCTCCCTGAAGAGGTCAGAGTTCAGTTCAAGAAACACTTCCCTGGCACATTGCCTCTCTCTCTCTCTCCTACAATGCTCACCATCTTTCTGTACCTCTGTTTTCCTTGTCTTTGTCTCTCTCCCCCTCTGATGCTTCTCTCCCTCCTCTACTCCCTTCCCTCTCTCCCCTTCTTCTGTGACCAGAAAGCCTGCATGGTCCTTTGGTCTGCATTGACTGTTCAAACTCCTAGCAAGGCAGGCTGTGTCGTTGGCCCTCATTTCTGCAGAGAAACACCTTGTTTAAATCTCCAGCCAGACTCTGTCCCCTTCCCTGGGCCAGGGTGATGGATGGAGGCAATTATGGCCAGTGTGCTTCCATTAGGGCCTCACCAGCCCCAAGTACTGTGGGACCTCTGCGGGGTTGGCTAATTACGGTGTGGAGCAGTAATGGGAGGGGCCCCCAGCAGTGGGGCTGGAGAGCAGAACCTCAGAGGCTGAGCATTGGGACTTGGCTGTGGCCCAGGTCCAACGCATTCTAGTTGGGGTTCATTTGGTTTGTTCCATGCTCTGGGGCCTTGAACCTCCAGGCCCATGCCCTGCCCTGCTGGGGGATTTCATGCCCATGTCAGGGCACACACAAACTTTGAACACTTCTCATGGCCAGGAGTTGGAGCTTTGGAACTGGGCTGCCTGGCTTCAGCTCCTGACCCTGTTATTTGCTAGCTGGGTGAGCTTGGGCAAAGACTTACTCTTTGCGCTTCTGTTTCCTCATCTGTAAAATGGGCACAAAAAATGGGACCAATCTCAAAGTGTTGTAAAGGTCAAATAATGTGATTCAGGAGAGGTGTACTTAGTAGGGTTGCTGGCACATGGAGCTCAAGCAATGCAAACTATTATCATGGTGTCAGTAGTGTCACCACTTTGTTTAGTTCTCACATTAAACTTGGCAGGTAGAAGCTAAGTCTGTTTTACAGTGGAGGAAACAGAGGCTCAGTCATATGAAATGACACAGGGGGAAGGTAGGAAAGCCAGGACGAGAGCTGAAGGATTTAAATAGTGAGCTCAGTGCTCCTTCCTCTGTCCTCTGCTACGTACCTTCTGGCCACCCTAAACTTTTCCTTCTGCCAGGATTGCCACATTCTCCTTTGCCTCTGAACTTTTGTTCCTGTCCGCTCAGTACAGAGCCCGAAATCTCACTGCCTATGGGAATGGACTGTTCATGTCCAAGTTCACAGTTCACAGGGGAGCCTGGCCTGGCACTTCGGACACTTAATGTCTGATCTCAATTCTCCTTCTAGTATTTTATGTAACCTTGAGAAACTCTTCCCCTCTCCGGGCTTCGTTTTCCTTACATGGAAAACCGCCTCGGCAGTTCCTCTTCAAGATGCGTGTTTATCCTGCAGAGATGCGACGGAGCTTGTGTGGGAGGGACCAGCAGTTTTTACTGCAACCTGCCCGTAAGACTGAAAAATTGGAAACAGTCTCATTATCTATCAAATGATTGTAACGAATAAAGATAATGGAGGGGGAACTCTGCCTACAGACAGGGGAATATGAGGAAATGTGGAAAGATACATTGCTAAATGCCAGAAGCAAGCCATGCAATTGTATATACACACAATCCCATTTATTTAAATAGTTTGTCCCTAAACTCTACATAGGTATTTGGACATATAGACAAATGCATTTAAGAAAGGTCTAGGGGATGGGGCGCCTGGGTGGCTCAGTTGTTGAGAGTCTGCCTTCAGCTCAGGGCGTGATCCCAGTGTTATGGGATTGAGCCCCACATCAGGCTCCTCCACTATGAGCCTGCTTCTTCCTCTCCTACTCCCCCTGCTTGTGTTCCCTCTCTCTCTGGCTGTCTCTCTGTCAAATAAATAAATAAAATCTTTAAAAAAGAAAAAAAAGAAAGGTCTAGGGGTTCAGTTGG
Source organism: Ailuropoda melanoleuca (assembly GCF_002007445.2). Taxonomy (NCBI): domain Eukaryota; kingdom Metazoa; phylum Chordata; class Mammalia; order Carnivora; family Ursidae; genus Ailuropoda; species Ailuropoda melanoleuca. The sequence continues at coordinate 62,845,410 of NC_048230.1, read as the reverse complement.
TTAAGTGTCCGGCACTTGATTTTGGCTCAGGTCATGATTTCAGGGTCTTGAGATCAAGCCCCGCATCAGACTCCGCACTCAATGCAGGGTCTGTCTTTGTCTCTCTCTGCCCCTCCCCCTGCTCTCTCTCTCTCTCGCTCAAATAAATAAATCGGTCTTAGAAAATGAAGTTCTTGGGGCGCCTGGGTGGCACAGCGGTTAAGCGTCTGCCTTCAGCTCAGGGCGTGATCCCGGCATTATGGGATCGAGCCCCACATCAGGCTCCTCTGCTGTGAGCCTGCTTCTTCCTCTCCCACTCCCCCTGCTTGTGTTCCCTCTCTCGCTGGCTGTCTCTATCTCTGTCAAATAAATAAAAAAAATCTTTAAAAAAAAATGAAGTTCTAAAAGGTTGCATGGAAGGCTCTTCTTAATAGTTACTTCTGGGGAGAAGAAAGGGATGGAGTCATCGATACTGGGGGGACTTTCACTTTTTTAATACATTTTGGCATAGCTCTAATTTTTATGATACTGCATTAATATGTAATTTGTTCCTTTTTGTTTTTTTTTCTGGTAACAAAATACAGAGGCATGAGCTAAGGATTCTGTCAGCTTCAGCTGTAGCCTAGACTGTACAGTGGGCCTGTGGTTCAGAGTGGAGACTGAACACATGTACAACTTGGGTCCTCCTCGCCCCGGGTCAGGGAAAGGTCTCAAGCCGTAAGGGGCATTCCAGGTGTTTGCCACACCTGACCCTTCTCAGGGACCCAGACTGGCTCGAAGGACTGCCTCCAGGTTGCAGGAGGAGTCTGAGGGACTGGGAAGGGCAAGGTGATGGTGGCCCCCTGCCACCCCCAACCCCAGGCCACAGTCTGAGGTATCAGGCCGGGTTTATTTCTCTTCCCTGGTCCCTAGCAGTTCTTTCTGCTTACATGTCACAGGGGACAGCAGGGGCCTGAGCACCAGGAGAAAAAAAAAAATGCCTCAAGAAACCTTCCAGGGCAAGTGCAGCCCTCCCAGCCAGAGGAGGCTGGTTACCTCCGGTCCCCGGGAAAACCTGCTGGATTTCAAAAAAATCAATTGATTTCTGCTCTGTGTCACTTCAGTCTCTTCTTAAGGACCTGTTTTGTTGGACTTGTTTTCGATGTCATAGAGCTTTAAAGGGCCTCCAGGGCCGTGGGTCATTGACCCGGTCTTCCAGGAAGTATCTTGAATGTGAGGTGAAATGATTTTCTAATAACGCCCCAAATTAGTAAGCCAGGGAGACTCTGGCTCTCTATTATACCTCACCCAGATCTCAGAGTGTGTTTGTCCCAAGGATAATTTTCTTCCTTGTCAGAGGTACTGCTGTGGAATGGTCCTGAAGGAGCAGAGAAGTAGGAGAACAGAGGCTGGCTCCTTGGCCATCGGTGGTGAAGGAGGAGGGACAGGTGAATGCCATAGCCAAGTGCAAGTTCACCGGCCAGCTTCTATGGTGTGCGGAGCCTCTCCCTTGAATCTCGTTGGCCAGCTCCCTCGTTCTCGTTCACCTCCTTTCCTCTCTTCCCAACCCTCCCACTTTTTTTTCTCTTGACTTGGTCTCTCTCCCTTTCTCCTTGGGTCCCTTCTTTTTCAACTAGGGCAGCCTGCCTATGTCTGTCTCTCCTCTCTCAGACTCTTCCTCGTGTTGTTGCCCTGCACCCTCGCCTTGCCTCTACCTTAATTTGTCATAATTGGAAAATTAACTACATTTACATCCTTGCCTTATTTTTAGTATTTAGTGCTTTCTGTGCTGAGTTTAAAAGCAGAGGAAACAGAGTGCATATTTCCTCCTCTCAGGGTGACAAGAAAATTACAAGCCAAACAACAGCCCTAAACTAAGATGCTTTCTTTGTGGGATTCCTGAAGGGGTTTTTTTGAGGGGGGGGGAAGGAGGGAAACCCTTGATAAAGGGTGTTCCTGTAACCTCTGGGAATGTTAAAGTTTTAATTCTGATTCTGATTTTAGATTTTGATTAATTTAATGATTCTATATTAACTGCCTTGTAGAAATAGATGTAAGAGGAGTTCAATTGGGGCAGATCTGGCCCTTCCTTCTTTAGCAAACCAGTAAGGGATGCTCTCTTCCTGTCAGGATGTTTTGGGGGCACGAGAAAGACAGAGAAGTGGCCCTAGAATCGACAAATCCAGGCTTGAACCCTTGCTCAGCTGTTGCTGAGTTGTGTGACTCTGGGCAAGCCAACCTTTCTGAGGCTCAATTTCCTCACATGTGGAATGAAATCAATAAAGCGACTCTGCAGGTTTGTGAGGATCAAGTAAGAAAAGTCATATGAAAATGTCTGACTCATCCTAGGGGCTTAATAAATATGAATTAATTGTCCTTTCTAGCCCTTCCTCTGCCTCTCTCATTCCACCTGGGACACATGGAACTACATTGGGCTCTGGGGACTTGTGGTATTCTAGTCAGGAGTCAGGACAAATCAACTAAAACCCAGACCATCCTACAAAATTCAGTTTAAATGTCACCTCTTTCAGGAAGCTCTCTATGATTTTTTACTTCCCAGGCTGAGTTGGGTGGGCTCTCTTGTCCCCACTGCACTCTGTCCTTAGCATGACTCAGGTTTCTGTGTCTGTCACAAGACTGTGCCTTCCCCTAGGCATGGGTGACATCTTCTTCATTCCTGTTCGGTCCCCAGGGCAGAACAGAGCCCTCTGGATGCCCACAGGAAATATGGAAGCCTCTATGAAGCCTGGCACTGGGTTGGGCACTTTACACCTTTATATACCCTATCATTTTGACCTCCTAACTGTGTGAAGTGACCACTATTATTACTCTCGTTTGACAAACAGGGAAACTGAGTCTCATAGGGATTAGGTAATTTACCCAAGATCACACGTCTGGCAATCAGCAGAGACCATTTTGAATCCAGGCAATCTACTTCCAGAGCTCATGTGTGTCACCACTATCTCACATGGCAGAAGAAATGAAAGAATGAATAAGTAAAAGAATAAATGCATGATTCACATGGCCTTGGAGGGCCACTCAGGGCCTAGTGATATTATTAACTTCAGTTCGAACTTGGTCATAGTGAAGTTAGAGCAGCCTGAGAGACCAAATCCTTGACACTTTCCTCCTCTCTGGTAAGAGATTTGAATAGCCTAAAATCCCTTACCTGTCTTGATAAATACAAATACAAAGAAATAAATAATGCAATAGCTTTTTTCCCCCTCGCAATTGAGACTTCGCAGTCATAATTCTGCTCCAAGCCAGCAAATTCAAGGAGGTAGGGAAGGGGGGTGATGTGGCTTCTTAAGCAGTCCAAAATAAATTTCCCAGGGTAATTACCAACCAGAGTAAATTCCATAAATTTGATTTAATTGGCACCAAGCAAATGAAACAGGGAAGGAAAACATTTTTCTCCTTAAAGTCATTGGGGGTATCTCCGAAGCAGAAAACAGGAACATCAGGATAATGTAGAAGCCAGCAAACCACTAGACAAACTTCGCATTCGGTGTAGGGGAAGAAAGGGCCTCCATTTACTGCTTTCTCTTATGTGTCGGACACTGTAGTGGAAGCTTACATATTGTCTAATGTAATTTGTATGACCAGCTTGGAAGGTAGGTATTATTGGCTGTTGTATCTGTTAGGTACTACTGTGTAACAAACCACCCTACAACCCAGTGTCTTAAACCAACCCAGTGTCAATAACCAATAGTTTATTATCCCTTACACGTCTCTGAATTGGCTGGAGCTTGACTTGTTCAAGCTGAACTTGGTTGGGATAGTCTTGCTTCTTACTGGAATTCTATAGGTTGGCTGGTGTGGCTCTGGTCTACATCTCTCTCTTCTTGTCCTGTTATCCGTCAGCTAGCCAGACTATGTTCATCCTACATTGATAACACTTCCGTTTGTGTATCACTGGCCAAGAAAGTCACATGACCAATATAAAAGCAAAGGGCAGGAGAGTATACTCTACCCATGATGAGGCCATGGCTAGGATACGGATGCAGGAAAGTGTGTTGAATTGAGGACAGTAATTCAATAATGCAAGTATTATTACCTTCAGTGTGTGGATGGGGCATCTGAGTTCAGAGAGGTTGAATGAAATGCCCCTATCAGAGAGACAGTAAAGTGTGGAAGTGATTCTAATCCAGGATTATTGGGCACCAAAGGCCATGCTTTCACTCCCAATTCTGATTCTTAAAGAGAACTCTATGAATCCTAACTTCAGGGGGTTATTGAAATCCTCCCTGACATCAATCCATGTCCTCCTGTGTCCAAAATGCATATCTCATGTGAGTGAGAAGTTGAAAAAAACTTAAGATTCAGGTCCTATTTAGATCTTCCACCCTTCCACTTAAACCTTGGCCTTTCTTGGATTCATTGCATGCAAAACCAAGGTCAGTTACCATCTCTTCTACCCCTGCCCTCACTCCACGGACATTCCACTGGCAGATCCATCAAGTGAGGCTCTCCCTGGATCACATCCTATACTGCATGGTGCCCCTTCTAGGCTCTGTGGTGGGTCCTGGAGCTGTCCAGTGTCCTGAAACAACCCACTGTGAGCCTGGCTTAGTGAATCCAGCTATAGGCAATTAACGACTCATGCTTGACAGGCCTCATTTGGTTCAGGAAGCTTCTGTTCTGGCTTTCTGCCTCAAGTGCACTTGGGAACATGGACTATATGGGTAACTGTTAGTAACTGTAAGCAAACTCTCAAGGCTTACAACATTTTGCTATGTGTCGTGTTGGAAGCAAGGGATTGGTGTGACAATTCACAAAACCTTAGAAGGGAAGTTGGTAAGATTTTTGTATGGTGTTTTGCAATTTGTGAGCCCCTTCCATATTCACCATCTGCTCTGTG
>NC_048230.1:62836339-62839340 GCF_002007445.2 Ailuropoda melanoleuca | reverse complement strand
TTTACCCCAAAGATACAGACGTAGTGAAGAATAGGGCCATATGCACCCCAATGTTCATAGCAGCATTGTCCACAATAGCTAAATCATGGAAGGAGCCAAGATGCCCTTCAACAGATGACTGTATTAAGAAGATGTGGTCCATATATACAACAGAATATTACTCAGTTGTTAAAAAGAATGATTTCTCAACATTTACCTTTTGTATTTCTATGAAACTATTGGAATCAACTTGCCAACTTACAAAACCAAATAAACCTGCTAGTCTTTGATTGGGTTTTCATTTAAATTATAACTTCATTTTCACAGAATTGTCATGTTTACAATATAAGCTATTCCAGTCCATGACTGTGATATACCCTTCCTTTTGTTTAGGGCTCTTTGATATGTCAATATTGGCATGTAATTTTCTGTGTAGAAGTATTGTGCATATATTTTCTTAGATTTATCTGAGCTATTTGATGATTTTATGGTTTCACAAATGTATCTGTTTTTTAAAAGATTTATTTTTGTTTATTTGAGAGAAAGAAAGAGAGAAAGAGAGACCATGTGTAGGGGGAGGGGCAGAGGCAGAGGGAAAGAATCCTCAAGCAGACTTCCCTCTGCAGATGGAGCCTACTGGGAGGCTTGATTCCAGGGCCCTGAGACCATGACCTGAGCCAAAGCCAAGAGTCAGATGCCTAACTGACTGAGCCACCTCGTCATCTCCAAATGTTATCTATTTAAAAAAATATATAAGAATAGAATGGTATCTTTATAAAAAAATATATTTTCTAATGACTTATTTCTAATATGTAAAAATATAATATTTTTAAAAAATATATTGAACTTGTACCCAGTGAATAGACTACATCCATTTATTAGTTCTAATTTTCTATCTATAGGTTATTTTGGATTTTCTATGTACCCAATCATGTTACCTGAGAATATTAACTATATGTATTATATATATTATATTTTTCTTATTGTATTGGCTAGGACCCCCAACATAATGTTGCATGTATTTGGTGGTAAGGTAATAAACCTTACCTTGTTCCCAATTCCAGTTAAAAAACTTTCAAAATTTTACTATTAAATATACACCTTGCTATATTTTTGTATACACAGCAAATCTTTAAGTTCCCCCTTCTCCCTTTGTTAAATGTTTTTATTATTGTTGTGAATGGATGACGAATGGTATAAAATGCTTTTTCATCATCTACTGACAAGATCATATGATTTTTCTTCTTTTGTTACACTGATAAATTATATTGTTTGTTTTTAAATGCTAACTACCCAAGTATTTGGGGGGGCAATTTATCATTATAGTATCCTTAAATTCCTTGGATTCAACTTGTGAATATTTTCTTTAGATCATTCACATATGTGCTCATGAGGAAGAATGTGATAGATTTTTTCTTTCTGTTAAAGCCATTGTATAATAAATTACCCTCAAAAGTTAGCATCCTAAAACACACAAATATATTCTTTCACATTGTCTCCAAAGGTCATAAATTTGGGAGCAGTATATCTGGGTGTTTCTGGCTCAAAGTCTCTTCATAAAGTTGTAGTCAAGATGTCAACTGGGGCTCTAGTCATCTGAAGGCTTGACCCTGGCTAAAGGATCCACTTCCAAGATGGCTCACTAACATGCCTGTGGGCAGGAAGTATCATTTGCTCATTGGCTTTTGGCTGGAGGCCCTGGTTCCTAGCTTCTCCACAGGTGAGTGTCCTTATGACTTGGCATCTATCTTCCTTCAGAGCAAATAACCCAAAAGAGAGAACAAGCAGGAAGCTGAAACACCTTTTATAACCTACTCTCCAATGCTGCACACCATCACTTCTCCTTATTCAATTTGGTAAATGTGAATGGCCAAGTCCACTCCACACTCAATCAGATGAGGGAATTTGAATTTACTTCTTAAAAGGAGAAGCACTGAAGAATTTGTGGCTATATTCACACATTTGTGAATTTTTAATATCTACAGGATCTGCTATCGGTTATTTGTACTCTCTTCTTCTTAAATGTCTTACCAGGGTTTATCAATTTTATTAATCTTTTCAAAAAATTCACTTTTGGTTTATTGATGCCCTCCCTTGTATGTTTGTTTTCTATTTCATTAAAATCTGCTCTTCATTATTTCCTTCCTTCTACTTTGTATTTATGTTGTTCTTAACTTTTTGAGATAGATATTGGATTGACGATTAGGCATCCTTTCTAATATAAAATTTAAGATTATAAATATCCCCATAAGCATGTCTTTAAAGGCATTCTGTAGGATTTGATATATTCATTATTATTTAGATCAAAATATTTCAACTTTCATTCCGATTCCTTCTTTGGCCCATGGGATAGTTAAAGATATATTGGTTAATTTTTAAGAATTTAGTGATTTTCTGGAGTTGAGATGGTAGAGGAGTAGGGGACCCCTTTTTCAGCCTGTTCCCTGAGTCAAGTTAGATAGGTACCAGACCAGCCTGAACATCCACAGAATCTGCCTGAGATGCAGGAAGATACATCTGGATCTCTACAAATGAACATCTCCAGTGCTGAGTATTGAGGTATGAAGCGGGGAGCCGTGAAACCACACACAGATATCAGAAGATAAATGGAAGGGGGAGGGAGCCACCGCGTTCGGGCGCCGGGAAGCAGTAGCCACATGCACGGGGGAGCGAGTGGACCCGCGGACAGACCGGCATCCATGAGAGAGCAGACTGAGACTGTGAGCCAGGGAACATGGACGATCTGACTGAAATGGAGCTCTGGTGAGCTCACTGGAAGCAGACTGAGACCGGGAGCTCCAGAGTGCATGGGGGGCAGCTGGTGGTATTAGAAACACAAAGGACAGAGACACGACAGCCCTAGAAGTGAGGGCTGGGACGCCTGGTGTGGGGGGCCCATCCCCAGATGCTGCAGGGTTGAGCAGCACCAACAGTAATGGAGTTAAAGTGGCCAGAACATCAGTGGAGAATGGTCCAAAATCCCTCTGTTCTGAGACAGAGGCTGAGATTCGGCCACTGCTGC
>NC_048230.1:62793274-62836239 GCF_002007445.2 Ailuropoda melanoleuca | reverse complement strand
GTCCTGTTATCCGTCAGCTAGCCAGACTATGTTCATCCTACATTGATAACACTTCCGTTTGTGTATCACTGGCCAAGAAAGTCACATGACCAATATAAAAGCAAAGGGCAGGAGAGTATACTCTACCCATGATGAGGCCATGGCTAGGATACGGATGCAGGAAAGTGTGTTGAATTGAGGACAGTAATTCAATAATGCAAGTATTATTACCTTCAGTGTGTGGATGGGGCATCTGAGTTCAGAGAGGTTGAATGAAATGCCCCTATCAGAGAGACAGTAAAGTGTGGAAGTGATTCTAATCCAGGATTATTGGGCACCAAAGGCCATGCTTTCACTCCCAATTCTGATTCTTAAAGAGAACTCTATGAATCCTAACTTCAGGGGGTTATTGAAATCCTCCCTGAAATCAATCCATGTCCTCCTGTGTCCAAAATGCATATCTCATGTGAGTGAGAAGTTGAAAAAAACTTAAGATTCAGGTCCTATTTAGATCTTCCACCCTTCCACTTAAACCTTGGCCTTTCTTGGATTCATTGCATGCAAAACCAAGGTCAGTTACCATCTCTTCTACCCCTGCCCTCACTCCACGGACATTCCACTGGCAGATCCATCAAGTGAGGCTCTCCCTGGATCACATCCTATACTGCATGGTGCCCCTTCTAGGCTCTGTGGTGGGTCCTGGAGCTGTCCAGTGTCCTGAAACAACCCACTGTGAGCCTGGCTTAGTGAATCCAGCTATAGGCAATTAACGACTCATGCTTGACAGGCCTCATTTGGTTCAGGAAGCTTCTGTTCTGGCTTTCTGCCTCAAGTGCACTTGGGAACATGGACTATATGGGTAACTGTTAGTAACTGTAAGCAAACTCTCAAGGCTTACAACATTTTGCTATGTGTCGTGTTGGAAGCAAGGGATTGGTGTGACAATTCACAAAACCTTAGAAGGGAAGTTGGTAAGATTTTTGTATGGTGTTTTGCAATTTGTGAGCCCCTTCCATATTCACCATCTGCTCTGTGGTATTGTGGTCAGATTATTGTGCCCATTGTACAGATGATGAAACTGAGCCTTGGAAGACATTTCCTATTCCATGGTCATAGACCAGCACTAATAGAAGATAAGAGCTATGGACTTTTGGATTATCCATCCTCCTCCTTCCATTGTCCTCTCAACAAATAGATTTTGATTAATTGATTTAAAGTTCTTTGGTGGCCCAGAGGGGGAAAAAAGCATCATAGTATACCTAGAAGTTTGCAATTATGCATGTGAGTATTGGGGGAGGACAAGGTAGGTGAGTACACAAATAGGGATAATGGAAGACAAAAAGTATCAGCTCTGAGCTTCATCCATTCATTGATCCAACAAATATATATCAAATGCCTCCTATGTGCTAGGTACTCTGAGTAGCATGGGTGATATGAGAGTAAATAAAGCAGATGTCATCCCTGCCTAGTCTAGAAAGGAACATAGTTAATAGAGAAGTAAACAAGATTTTGATGAATGCTATTAGATCAGCCAATGAATAAAGTATTGAGATGAAATTAATGGGGGTGAGGGGAGGGTCCTACTTAGGTAATGTGATTAGAAAAGACTTTTCTGAAGATGTGACATTTAAGCTGAGACCTGAAGACTGAGACGTCATCTGGGCAAAGGGATGGGATAGGATGTTCCAAGCAGAGAAAAGATCATATGCAAAGGGCCTGTGGCCAGAAAGAGTTTGCCTTGTTGGAGGAACTGCAGAGGTGCCCATGTGGCTGAAAAAATGTGACTAGGGGAGTGATAGGAGGTGAGATGATAAAGGTGGGCAGGAACCAGACCATGCTGGGCCTTATAGGCCCACTACTGGGAGTCTGTCTTCCTTCTTTGTAGTATCAGTTGTTTGGCAAAGAATCTGGCACAGACTGGTAGCCATAACTGGGTATCCTAGATTAGATACCCTAGAAGCAGACCCTGAGAAAGAAAGTGCTAGTAGCTTATTCGATCCCGGGAAGCACCAGTACAAGAGTGGGGAAGAAGACAGGGGAAGAAAGGAGCCAATAAGGACACAACATGGAACAGACTACTGCTGTGGGCAAGTGAGGCTCCTCAGGAAACCTCTGGGAGACAGAGTCCAACATTCTTAGTTATTCTAACTGAGGTGCAAAGGAGCTGGGGTGCACCAGCTGCCATCAGTCACTAGTTGAAGGCTGCAGTGTCTCAGGTGTTTTCATTTGGAAATGTTCAAGTTGGTGCATAGGAGTTGGCCATGTTGAGGGACTATTGGTAGGGTGCTTATGGTGTTTGCTACAGTTGGCATCCAATATCCCTTCTATAAGCCACAATGTATGGGGGGACTGAGGGGAGCAAGGACAAAGGAAGGAGTAAATGCCACAGATATCAGCAGAAAAGAGAAGAAAGGCTCCACACTTTGGGGGACACCCTCCCCAGAGATGGCACCAAGGAGCAGCTGGCCCAGGTGCTTGCTGAGGCCAGAGGAGCAAGCCATATCCCTGAGGGTCACATTCTCACCTTCACGGGAGTAGGCTTTGCTTCTCAGCTCTCCTCCCGGGGTCAATCACAGAGGCTTCTCCTTTGTGAGGCTGAGAGAGCCCCCAGGTTTGTTTCCTTTTAGAATGAGGACTCTTCTCCAGATCAGCCATTAATATGCTTGGGTGGGGGGCAAAGTCAACCTATTCCACAGGTGTCCCATATGAGGCACTTGTACCTCATTCTAAGGGAATAGCTGAGGCTTAGGGACCGGACCAGGAATGTTGGAAACCCCTTCAGAGGCACATTCAAAATAAGAACTTGTATTCTCTAGAGAATCTTAGGTGATTAATGTGGAAAATCACGTAGTCCTCCCTTGGCCATGTAGGTAATAAGACCAACATTACAGAACTTCTTTTTGTAGCTCATGAAAGGCTAGCTAACAAATGATCTCATTTGCTCCCACAACAACCCAGGGAGGCAAATAATACTGTTAGTCCCACTTAACAGATGAAAGAGCTGAGGTTCAGGAAGCATTAAGTGCTTTGCCTCAAATCCCACAGGCAGTGAATAGCGGAGACACTCTGTGTTTTTCTTCCGGTGACAGTGAGCTCTTGATCTTAGGGACACTTCAACATTTTTACAATGAAATGACAACTGATTCACTACAGTACTATTTATAATAGGGATATTGGAAATGACTTATGTGTACGACAATAGGGCATCAAATGCCACGGAGCCAGTACATCTGAGCATTGAGGTCCATGAACGTAGGCAGAGAAATGTAAAGGAAGCAGCTTACATAATCGTACTGTAGGGCAGGGTCAGCAAATTTCTGCAAAGGGCCAGATAGTAACTATTTTAGACCGTGCAGGCATTCCGTCTCAGTCACAGCTACTCATCTCTGCCGTTGTTTTTAGTAAACCAAAACAAAAGCAAAAGACAGCCATGGACCATTTGTAAATGAATGGGTGGAGCTGTATTACAATAAAACTTTATTTACAAAATCAGGAGGGGGACAGGTTTGGCCTTCAAGCGTGGTTTGTACTGATCCCTATCGTGGTGGACGTTTCAGAGATGGTATTTCTATTTCTGTCACTAGATGGCGCCCCTCCATTAGTGAGGTGAAACGGAGGCTTGGCAGCTTTCCTTGGGGACTTGGGGAAGGAGTGGATTCTGGCAGGAATTACCCTAGGAGGGTGGGACCCAAGACAAGTCTTAGTATAATTCAAATGACAGAAAGCGCGCACACAAACACACACACACACACACACGCACACACACACACACTATTTGCTGTGTTCCAGGCACACTTCCAGCNTGGGACCCAAGACAAGTCTTAGTATAATTCAAATGACAGAAAGCGCGCACACAAACACACACACACACACACGCACACACACACACACTATTTGCTGTGTTCCAGGCACACTTCCAGGCAAGAGTGTGCTGGTAAATATATTTTTCTTAGAAGAAGAAGAAGAAGAAAACCACCCTTGATTTGTAGCTTTGTTGATTTCTGTAGTGAAATACTCACATCACGGCTGTTTTCAAGCTACTAACTTGCCATCAATCTGTTCACAAAGTTCCTAACGTTAAATAACAGAGTCTCGGAATCTCCCAAGCCGATACAAGCCAGGTTCGGCACACTGCTGGTGCAAGGTCTTTTATACTCTTATGTTCGTTGTTTTTACATTCACCTGCTGAGGTAGGCAATACATAATAATAGCAACAACTAACATTTGTTGAGCTGTTGCAACATGCAGACATTCTGCTACGTGTTTTACATATATTACCTTATTTTGCGGTCTTCATGACTGTATGTAGCTCTAACGATCAGCCCACTTTGTGGATGAGCAAAATGAGGCTTAGAGAAACTCAATAATTGGCTCAGAGTGGTATCACCAGGATTCAACTATTGTAGTTCGACTTCTGAGGGCAAGCACGCAACCAGATCATTCTGCGTTGCCTATGCTGTGGGGGAAGGTGTAGGTGTTGACATCCGTTTAGAGCTAAGGAAAGGGGTTTAAAAAAGTCACTGGCCTATCAGACAGCTAGTTGCTGGTCACATGAGGACTAGAACCTAGTTCTTCTTGATTTCACTGTTCATGTTTTTTCCAAGTACTAAGGAGCTAGAGGGTTAGCTGAGTTTAACCAGTTATTATTTACAGAGGAGATGAGTCTGAGGAAGGATTTGAAGGTGGAGAGGAGCCCAGATGGACAGAGGAGAGGGAGACATGTATTCTTATGGAGACAGGCACACCCAAAGCGAAGGTGTAGAAAGCAGCAGAACTATATGCCATCTGGAAGGTAGTGAGAAGGTTTTCTTGGTTGAATCAGAAAGGGTAAGCTGGAGATGATAGGAGAAAATAAGAAAGGTAGAGAGGGGATCTGGTTTTTGAGCTGCTAAATTATAGGGGGACATACAATGCTCTTCCAAGCAGAGCAAGTGTGGAGAGTTGGAGCCAGGGAGGCTGATGGGGAGCAGGACTCAGAGCTGACCGCTGAGGATACATCAAGGGGTGAGGTCAAATGTCTGGTGTGGAAGAAGATGACGGTGGACCTTTAATGCTCTCCTTCCCTCCAGTCTGTGTGCATGTGGGAGCTGGAATTTTTAGGCTCCTTGGGATATTGCATGTAAAGGAAAGAGCATCAGACTTGAAATAAGAAATGCAGATTTGAGCTTCAGCTCTGTCCATTACCAGCAGCATGACCTTGGGCAATTTCATTAATTTCTTTGAGCTTCTGTTTATTCATCTTTAAAATGAAGTAATGAATGTTAAGTCATCTAGCCAGGTGCCTGACACACAGTTGGAAGTCTAGTAATCTTGGCTCATTCATCTGTTTCCAAACTCCGATGTCTTTGGGGGTGAGGTGGGGCAGGGCCGCAATGTTTCCATGGTCTTTGTAATACATACACACACACACACACACACACACACTATGCATGCCGGGAGTGCTGGTCCAGGCCCTGGCTGTTCCTGTTTTACTCAATTCTTTTCTGTAAGTGCTTGATTGGGAAGAGACTACGAGTGGAAATGAAGCCAGGTTTTACCTTCCAAGCATTGAGCATATTTAAAAAAGGCATAAGAAATGATATCAAGGATGGACCGCGGACCCGCACCCTCGAAACAGCAGACTGAGTCCGTGAGCCAGGAGCGTGTGCCACCAAGCATCTCACAGAGCTCCGGAGCTCCAGTGTGCTCACTGGATCCAGGCTGAGACCGGGAGCTCCGGGAGCATGCGCGGGGCGGCTGGCGGCTGGCGGCTGGAGGGCCACCTGCACGGGGGAGCAGGCGGACTCACGGTCAGCACCTGCGAGACACGAGACTGAGACCGGGAGCTCCAGGAGCCCACGCGGGGCTGCTGGCGNCTGGCGGGGTTGGAAACACAAAGGACAGAGACGTGCCGGCCCTGGAAGTGAGGGCTGGGACGCCGGGTGTGGGGCGCACAGCCCGGGATGCTGCAGGGTTGAGCAGCACCAACAGAAACAGAGTTAAAGTGGCCAGAACATCAGTGGAGAACGATCCGCGATCCCTCTGTTCTGAGACAGAGGCTGAATTTCAGCCGCTGCTGCTCTCTCAGAAGAGGCATAGCAAACCGCCAGGGAAAGCCGCCAGAGAACAAAAGCCCGGAAATACCGGCTCACAGGGTGCCCATCCCCATCCCCCCTCGCAAGGGACACAGAGACTCTACCCAAACAGGGTTTTCTGAGTACCTGCAGGCAGGCCCCTCCCCCAGAAGGCAGGCTGAAAAATCAAGAAGCCCACAACCCGGAGCGCCTGAGTGGCGCAGTCACCAAGCACCTGTCTTCGGATTAGGGTGTGATCACAACGCTCCGTAAGGAGTCCTTCATCGGGCTTCTCCACCGGGAACCTGCTTCTTCCTCTCCCACTCCTCTGCTTGGGTTCCCTTTCTTGCTGACTGTCTCTCTCTCTCTCAAATAAATAAATAAACTCTTTAAGGAAGAAGCCCACATCCCTAAGATCTCTATAAAACAAGGGCGCACGGCCTGGGTCCCAGTCAACACTTGGGCTCTGGACAACCCTGCAATCTCTCTTCATCAGAATGACGAGAAGGAGAAGTCCCCCCCAGCAAAGAAAAGATAATGAGTCTGTGGCCTCTGCCACAGAATTGGCCTCGGCCACAGAATTAATACATATGGATGTATCCCAATTATCAGAAATGGAATTCAGAGCAACAATGGTCAAGATGATGAGTAAACTTGAAAAAAGCATCAGAGAAAGCGTTGCTGAGAATATAGAATCCCTAAGGGCAGAAATGAGAGCGAATCTGACAGAAATTAAAAATTCTATGAGCCAAATGCAGTCAAAACTAGAGGCTCTGACGGCCAGGGTCACCGAGGCAGAGGAACGCGTTAGCGAATTGGAGGATGGGTTAGTAGAAGAAAAAACGAAAATAGAAGCTGGTCTTAAAAAAATCCACGCCCACGAATGTAGATTACGGGAGATTACTGACTCTATGAAACGATCCAATGTCAGAATCATCGGCATCCCTGAAGGGGTGGAGAAAAACAGAGGTCTAGAAGAGATATTTGAACAAATTGTAGCTGAAAACTTCCCTAATCTAGCAAGGGAAACAAGCATTCGTGTCCAAGAGGCAGAGAGGACCCCATCCAAGCTCAACCAGGACAAACCTACGCCACGGCATGTCATAGTGCAATTCGCAAATATTAGATCCAAGGATACAGTATTGAAAGCGGCCAGGGCAAAGAAATTTCTCACGTACCAAGGCAAAGGTATCAGGATTACGTCAGACCTGTCTACAGAGACCTGGAATGAGAGAAAGGCTTGGGGGGGCATTTTTAAAGCTCTTTCAGAGAAAAACATGCAGCCAAGGATCCTTTATCCAGCAAAGCTGTCATTCAGAATTGATGGAGAAATAAAGACGTTCCAAAATCGCCAATCATTAACCAATTTCGTAACCACGAAACCAGCCCTACAGGAGATATTAAGGGGGGCTCTATAAAGGTAAAAAGGCCCCAAGAGTGATACAGAGCAGCAAGTCACAACCGATACAAAGACTTTAAAGAGAAATGGCATCATTAAAATCATATCTGTCAATAATCTCTATCAATCTAAATGGCTTAAACTCTCCCATAAAACGCCACAGGGTTGCAGATTGGATAAAAAGACATGACCCATCCATTTGCTGTCTACAAGAGACTCATTTTGAACCCAAAGATGCATTCAGACTTAGAGTAAGGGGATGGAGTACCATCTTCCACGCAAATGGACCTCAAAAGAAAGCTGGAGTAGCAATTCTCATATCAGATAGACTGGATTTTAAACTAGAGGCCATAGAGAGAGATACAGAAGGGCACTATATTATTCTTAAAGGAAGTATTCAACAAGTGGATATGACAATTATTAATATATATGCCCCCAACAGGGGAGCAGCAAGATACACAAGCCAACTCTTAACCAAAATAAAGAGACATATAGATAAGAACACAGTAATAGTAGGGGACCTCAACACCCCACTATCAGAAATAGACAGAACACCCTGGCAAAAACTAAGCAAAGAATCAAAGGCTTTGAATGCCATACTCGACGAGTTGGACCTCATAGATATATATAGAACACTACACCCCAGAACCAAAGAATACTCATTCTATTCAAATGCCCATGGAACATTCTCAAGAATAGATCATGCTCTGGGACACAAAACAGGTCTCAGCCAATACCAAAAGATTGAAATTATCCCCTGCATATTCTCAGACCACAACGCTCTGAAATTGGAACTCAACCACAAGGAAAAACCTGGAAGAAACTCAAACACTTGGAGGCTAAGAACCATCCTGCTCAAGAATGACTCGATAAACCAGGAAATCAAAAAACAAATTAAACAATTTATGGAGACCAACGAGAATGAATACACAACGGTCCAAAACCTATGGGATACTGCAAAGGCAGTCCTAAGGGGGAAATACATAGCCATCCAAGCCTCACTCAAAAGAATAGAAAAATCTAAAATGCAGTTTCTATATTCTCACCTCAAGAAACTGGAACAGCAACAGAGGGACAGGCCTAACCCACTGACAAGGAAGGAGTTGACCAAGATTAGAGCAGAAATCAATGAATTAGAGACCAGAACCACAGTAGAGCAGATCAACAGGACTAGAAGCTGGTTCTTTGAGAGAATCCATAAAATTGATAGACCACTGGCAAAACTTGTCCAAAAACAAAGAGAAAGGACTGAGATTATTAAAATTATGACTGAAAAGGGAGAGGTCACGACCAGCACCATTGAAATTGCAAGGATTATTAGAAACTTTTATCAACAGCTATATGCCAAAAAACTAAACAATCTGGAAGAGATGGAGGCCTTCCTGGAAACCTATAAACTACCAAGACTGAAACAGGAAGAAATAGATTTCTTAAATAGGCCAATTAACTATGAAGAAATTGAGTCAGTGATAAACAACCTTCCAAATAATAAAACTCCAGGCCCAGACGGTTTTCCTGGGGAATTCTACCAAACATTCAAAGAAGAAATAATACCTATTCTCCTAAAGCTATTTCAAAAAATAGAAACAGAAGGAAAGCTACCAAACTCATTCTATGAGGCTAATATTACCTTGATCCCCAAACCAGGCAAAGACCCCCTCAAAAAGGAGAATTACAGACCGATTTCTCTAATGAATATGGATGCCAAAATCCTCAACAAGATCCTTGCTAATAGAATCCAACAGTACATTAAAAGGATTATCCATCATGACCAAGTGGGATTCATACCTGGGATGCAAGCATGGTTCAACACTCGCAAATCAATCAATGTGATACATCATATCAACAAGAAAAGACTCAAGAACCATATGATCCTCTCAATTGATGCAGAAAAAGCATTTGACAAAATACAGCATCCTTTCCTGATTAAAACCCTTCAGAGTGTAGGAATAGAGGGTACATTTCTCAATCTCATAAAAGCCATCTATGAAAAGCCTACTGCAAGCATTATTCTCAATGGGGAAAAGCTGGAAGCCTTTCCCTTAAGATCAGGAACACGACAAGGATGCCCACTCTCGCCACTATTATTCAACATAGTACTAGAAGTCCTTGCAACAGCAATCAGAAGACAAAAAGGGATCAAAGGTATCCAAATCGGCAAAGAAGAAGTCAAACTGTCTCTCTTTGCAGATGACATGATACTCTATATGGAAAACCCAAAGGAATCCACTCCCAAACTATTAGAAGTTATAGAACAATTCAGTAAGGTGGCAGGATACAAAATCAATGCCCAGAAATCAGTTGCATTTCTATACACGAATAACGAGACTGAAGAAAGAGAAATTAGGGAATCCATCCCATTTACAATAACACCAAAAACCATGCGTTACCTTGGAATTAACTTAACCAGAGACGTAAAGGACCTATATGCTAGAAACTATAGATCACTTTTGAAAGATATTGAGGAAGACATAAAAAGATGGAAAAATATTCCATGCTCATGGATTGGAAGAATTAACATAGTTAAAATGTCCATACTACCCAGAGCAATCTACACTTTCAATGCTATCCCGATCAAAATACCGAGGACATTTTTCAAAGAACTGGAACAAATAGTCCTTAAATTTGTATGGAACCAGAAAAGGCCCCGAATCTCCAAGGAACTGTTGAAAAGGAAAAACAAAGCTGGGGGCATCACAATGCCGGATTTCGAGCTGTACTACAAAGCTGTGATCACAAAGACAGCATGGTACTGGCACAAAAACAGACACATCGACCAATGGAACAGAATAGAGAACCCAGAAATGGACCCTCGGCTCTTTGGGCAACTAATCTTTGATAAAGCAGGAAAAAACATCCGGTGGAAAAAAGACAGTCTCTTCAATAAATGGTGCTGGGAAAATTGGACAGCTACATGCAAAAGAATGAAACTTGACCACTCTCTCACACCATACACAAAAATAAACTCCAAATGGATGAAAGACCTCAATGTGAGACAGGAATCCATCAAAATTCTAGAGGAGAACATAGGCAACAACTTCTATGACATCGGCCAGAGCAACCTTTTTCACGACACATCTCCAAAGGCAAGAGAAATAAAAGATAAAATGAACTTATGGGACTTTATCAGGATAAAGAGCTTCTGCACAGCCAAGGAAACAGTCAAAAAAACTAAGAGACAGCCCACGGAATGGGAGAATATATTTGCAAAGGACACCACAGATAAAGGACTGGTATCCAAGATCTACAAAGAACTTCTCAAACTCAATACACGAGAAACAAATAAACAAATCATAAAATGGGCAGAAGATATGAACAGACACTTTTCCAATGAAGACATACAAATGGCTAACAGACACATGAAAAAATGTTCAAAATCATTAGCCATCAGGGAAATTCAAATCAAAACCACACTGAGATACCACCTTACGCCAGTTAGAATGGCAAAGATAGACAAGGCAAGAAACAACAATTGTTGGAGAGGATGTGGAGAAAGGGGATCCCTCCTACATTGTTGGTGGGAATGCAAGTTGGTACAGCCACTCTGGAAAACAGTGTGGAGGTCCCTTAAAAAGTTAAAAATTGAACTACCCTATGACCCAGCCATTGCACTACTGGGTGTTTACCCCAAAGATACAGACGTAGTAAAGAGAAGGGCCATATGCACCCCAATGTTCATAGCTGCATTGTCCACAATAGCCAAATCATGGAAGGAGCCGAGATGCCCTTCAACAGATGACTGGATTAAGAAGCTGTGGTCCATATATACAATGGAATATTACTCAGCTATCAGAAAGAACGAATTCTCAACATTTGCTGCAACATGGACGGCACTGGAGGAGATAATGCTAAGTGAAATAAGTCAAGCAGAGAAAGACAATTATCATATGATTTCTCTCATCTATGGAACATAAGAACTAGGATGATCGGTAGGGGAAGAAAGGGATAAAGAAAGGGGGGGTAATCAGAAGGGGGAATGAAACATGAGAGACTATGGACTATGAGAAACAAACTGAAGACTTCAGAGGGGAGAGGGGTGGGGGAATGGGATAGGCTGGTGATGGGTTAGTAAGGAGGGCACGTATTGCATGGTGCACTGGGTGTTATATGCAACTAATGAAGCATCGAACTTTGCATCGGAATCCGTGGATGTACTGTATGGTGACAAACATAATATTAAAAAAAAAGAAATGATATCAGTTATATATACGCACTTTACACCTATAGAGGAAACACTTATGAACATAGACATTGGGAAAGCTGACCTCACATCTATGTGCCACTTATTCCATTGCACAGTGGGAGCTGAGGAATATTTGTGGGGCATCAAAATTCAGAATGTCCTCGGTTCCCTTAACTGTCCATCATGGGGAGATCATCTGGGATCTCATTTACCCAGAGGTCACTTGTCCAGCAACCTCAGTTGTCTAGAATACATCTCAACCAAGAACAAAGCAGACTAGCCTCCCTCCATTCCACCACCAACACTGGCATACAAACTCATTTGTGGCAAAAGTAGATGTCATCCAATTCACGGACTCCGGATGGGCCAGTCATCTTATTCGTAGAACAGAACCTCAGCTCTTCATTCAGAACATATTTAGTCTTGTGTTAATGTAATTTGGATGAGAATGGCTATCAGGTTTTCCATCCCAGAGGAGATTAGAAGCAATTGGTTAGAAGGGAGAGTGGGTCTAAATTTCCTATAAGCAAATTCTTTGAAGGCAGGAAGAAGGATCCACTGATTCTTGATAGTGGAGGGAGAAGGTGACAAGGCAATTTCAGAAGTGGGATATTTGGAGCCATTTGGTGCAGGAGTAAATAGTTCTCCACACTTTACTGGATTTGAGGGTATTACTGTCTCTGAGCACCATCATTCATGCTCACCGCAAGCTCATTCAAGTCACCTGGAAGAATTTAAATGGTACTTAAGAAGGTAGGGCATTGGCCAATTCATTTTAGAAAGCCTTCTCTCCAACATGCTTCCCTCTCCCACCCAGTTGTCCTTAAAAGAAATACATCTTGTCATATGGACATTTTATATGGAAAAATTCCTCTCCTGGGAGGGTCAGATGACTGGGGCATTGCTGTAACATCTTCAGTTCCTTCTGATTAGCTGTAAAAGGTGACAGCCCTCTGTGTAAAACAAGCCTGTTCTCATCTGCTCTAAAACACTCTCTTCTCACTCCTTGGTTGTGGTATTTGATGAGCAAATTCATTTCCACCATCTCCCTTTATGAATTTGTGCAATTTGATCAGGACCCCTTTTAGGTGACCTCTACACAGATCGAGGCAGTTTGATTCTTTTTTTTGTTTGTTTCTAATTTTTTTATTATATATTTTTTGCACTTTAATGTTTTTTTTTTATTATTGTATTATGTTAGTCACCATACAGTACATCCCCGGTTTCTGGTGTAAAGATCGATGATTCATTAGTTGCATATAACACCCAGTGCACCATGCAATACGTGCCCTCCTTACTACCTATCACCAGCCTATCCCATTCCCCCATCCCTCTCCCCTCTGAAGGCCTCAGTTTGTTTCTCAGAGTCCATAGTCTCTCATGCTTCATAAAATCTGTTCTTCCCTATAAGGCATTCCATCTAGTCGCCCACCTCCTGCCCCCTTCTTCCAGCTATGATGCCTCCACACTTTGACTAGGGGCCATGTCCTCTCTGAAGACTTCTTTGAGGTGCCGTCTTTGTCCAAGTAAGTTAACGACTCATTCTTCTCTGCTGCATGTGCCCCTTCTCATATTCTTTTTATTGTTTATAATCTCCTCCCTTTAAGAGAAAAGTTCTTTAAAAGGAAGTAGTGAATCTTAGGCAGGTCTGTGCTTCTGGAATTTAGGAGTGCCTGTGGCTGCTCCCTCTAAGAGAACCTGTTACAGGGTGACTGGTAACTTCCTGGCTGCTCCTTTGGCCTCTCCCTGTCACTCAGACTAAGGTTGAGCTTCCTCTGGACTGTTTTTAACCCCAGACCAAACATTTCAAGAGTCTAGAGCCACATCCTTCTTGCCCAAAATGGAGCTCCTCCAAGGGGCAAACTTAGGGTTTTTTTCCTTCACCTGCATGACACCATCTCAGACGTGCCTGTGACCTGAGCTCCTCCTTCCCAATCCTGCCTTTTCTCTCCCATAGGTGCCAGACTTGAATCTCTGAGGGCTCCCCCCCCACCCTTGCTCCCTTTCTCCTTCAGAGGCATTTCCCTCAATAATGTCCTGCACATCTAAGCCCATCTTGGTGTCTGCTTCTCAGCGAACCCAAACCAGACTCGCAGAATATCTGTTGCTTAGTGGGTCCCAAGCTGTGTCCGTTGAGTTGAGCTTATTTGGGTATTATTGGTCACCAGATATGGTCTGTAACAGATCTTCCTTTCAGTATGGGGGTGGGGGTTGTATCGTTAACATGGCTAGTCATACAACAGCAGCCAGTGCCTCCTAAAACTAGACTGAACTGTGTCTGGGTGACTCGGGAGCCTCACCACGGGCATTTGTTGACTGAGTAGTGAACCCACTGATACCCTCAGAATCTACTGAAATGTTTAAGCCTCTTTATCCATGTGTGAGCGCCCCCAGATAGCTGTACCCTGAGTTATTGTGTCTGTTTTTTAGTAGTTTTCTTTTTCTGTCACTGCATCGCTATCATTTTTTTTTAAATACCGGAGCTGGGAGAGACTTTAAAGATTGTTCATAGGAGATCTTCAGAGCATGCAATCACCAGGCACTAGTCAGGTGCTGGGAATTCAGGGTTAGATATGAAACAATCCTTTCCCTCAAGGTGGGAGCAAATTCTGGCTCCTCATTTTACAGATAGACCAATTTGGCAACATGTCTCAGCAGAACCATTATGAAAAGGAACATCCAGGATGTCAGTGTATAATGACAACAATGGATTTCTTCAAGATGGGCAGGTGTGGATCCGATCTGAACCTTTATAGTGCCTTCTGGGCCTTACGTCTGAGCCAATTCATGATGGCATAGAATCACCTGCCTACCCAGGCCTCACAGGAAGCTCGAGATTTCTGTGACCAATCAACATACTGAAAAACTTGTTACTGTGCACTGACTCCGTCAACAGGGACCTCATGCTGCCCATTTAATTGTTGATTTACCCTTACGAGAGAACGAGAAATGCAGTGACTTGCAAATGATGCCAGGCATTAGCTTGGAGGAGTATTGCCTTTCCTGCATGGTGCAGAGTAATTGGAATCTGGAGACCTGGGTCTACTCCCAGCTCTGTCACTACGTCTCTGTGTGACCTTGGGCAGGACATTTAACCTCTTTATACTTCAATTGTCTGCAAAATTGGACCATAATGAATACCACTTCATTGCAATGTTGTTCCTAATAAGGGTGAATCTCTATATGAAAGCATTTTATAAATAATTCAGCACTATATAAGGATATGAGATAATAATTATTAATTTTATTCTGGCACATCCTTTGGCGGGATCATTTATTTGTTGAGCACGCACCTTTGTAATACTATGTGTCAGGCACTGTTCTAAGTATTCCATAAATCTTCCCAACAACAGGAGATGTGTTATATGAGATATGTATGCTATTATTATCATGATTTTACAGATGAGGAAAGTGAGGAACAGGGACATTAAATAACTTGCCTGAGGTCACACATCTAGTAAATGGCAAACCTCGGATTCTAAACTAAGCAAGCTGATCCTGTAGTCCATGGGCATAACCACTACACTGAAGGACAGAATGTTCTGGCTTTGCTTCAAACTGGGAATTGGGAAACGATATAAACAGACACAGTCCTGTCCCTAAGGTACTTGCAGTCTGGTACCTGGAGGAGGGAGAGAGATAAATTAAAAAAATATAATGTCTTCATCATGAGAAGTGATTATGTACCAGGCAAGCCCTGACATCTGCTTCCAGTGATTTCCATTTCTTGGTATTCACATCCTTCTGTAATCCCCTCTTTTTCAGTTGTGGACTGGATTTACAGACTCACTTCTTTTTTTTTTTTAATAATTTTTATTATGTTAGTCACTTCTAATGAACAGAATATGGCGGTAATGATCCTATCACTTCTGAGATGAGTTTATAAAAAGACTGTGACACAGGTCTCTCTCTCTTTCCTATCTCTTGTATTGAAAGAAGCAAGCTGCCATGTTGTAAGAAATCCTATACCTTCAAGGACTGGTGAAGAACTGAGGCCCTCCATACAGCAGCCCATGAGGAAGTGAATTCTGTCTACAGCCATGTGAGTGGGCTTGGAAGTAGATTCTTCAGCTCTAGTTGAGCCTTGAGATGACTGTAAATTCTGCTGACAACCTGACTGTAACCTCAAGAAATATCTTTTGACAGAAGAACCCAGTTAACTCTTCGAGAAACTGTGAGATAATAAATACTTGTTATTTTAAGCTTCCATGTTTGGGTTAATTTGTTACACAGCAATAGATAGCTAATACATGGCAGCACAAAAGCTCTTCCAGAATAGCTTTATGGAGGAACTTACAGTCACATTGCGATTTAAAATGACAGATGTTTGCCAAGTAGGGAGGGGTATTCTAAATAGTGGAAGGGTCATAGAGGCCAGCGGGAATAGTCAAAGTTTGACCAGACTAGAACACAGAGTGTGGGTTGGAGCAGAAGTGGGAGATGAGGTCAGAGAAATGAGTTAGTGTATACGATGGGCTAAGGAGACTTGATTATGAAGTCAGATTCCCCCTGTAGAATCACTCTCCAGAGATTTTTATGGGTTATCTGAATAAGTAAGTATAGGAAGGCCAAGAATGTGAAAAATCCTTGGAATATTAGACCCTGTAAGCCTATAAATTCAGCAGCTTTCCCTGCAATTGATTTCAAGGCTACAGTTCTCTCTGCCTCAGGGGTTTTTATTTTTTTCTTTTTCTAATCATTCTTTATGTCATTAATATTGTAATAAAATGCAATGCATGTAGCTTATTGCATGATTATGGGGCTCACTGAAGACTTACTGCGCTCCACCCCCAATCTCAGACACAGATCTGGGAGGGTCCCTGCGGAGCTGCCACACTTCACGTGGGTGTGGAGAGTGGCGTCTGGGGTGGGCCCTCACTCTCATTCCCACAGCCTGCGGAAGCTCCTGCCCCACCTGCGGCCTGGTCAGGCTTATACTGCAGTGGTTAAGAGGGTAGGTTTTGAAGTCAGAGAGGCCTGGGTTAAACCCCTGGTTTTCAGCACTAGCTGTGTGGGCCTGGATGAGTTACTTAATCTGTCCAATCTCCGTGTATTCATCCGTGAGGCAGGGACTGGGGCAGTGCCAACATCACTGGTTGTGGTGCGGATTGAGTGAGATGACACAAAGGGTAGGTGTGCAAAGGATGTACTTGTCAGCAGTGTTGCTAACAATTATTTGTGGTGCCTCGGAAGGGTATTTCCCACTCAGATTCCTTTTCTTTGTCTTACTTTCCCCTGTTGCTGACTGTAGAATGATTGTGTGTACAAGTCATGACTCTAAGTCTTAATTATGGCCCCATTACTTTCTCAGTGGCAACCAGTGAGAGCCAGCTATGTTTGCCTATAACCAGATCAGTATATTGGGTATGGTAGCTATCTATTGCTGCATAACAACTTATCTCAAAACTTACCGGCTTAAAACGGTGCACATATATTATCTCAAGATTTCTGCGGGTCAGGAATCTGGGCACAGTTCAACTGGGTCTTTTGCTTTTGGGTCTCTCTCAGGCTGCAATCTCACTTGAAGGACTAACTGGGTAAGGTCCCTCTTCTCAGCTCACATGGCTGTTGGTAGGATTCATTCCTTTGAAGACTGTTGAACTCCTTGCCTCAGTTCCTTGCTGGCCATTGACTGGAGGCCACCCTCAGCTCCTTGCCACATGGTCATCTCCAGCTTGCTTCATCAAGCCAGCACACAAGAGCTGGGGCAAGAGTGCCAGCAAGACAGAGAGAAAGAAAGGGAGAGAGAGAGAGAGAGAGAGAGAGACAGACAGACAGACATAGTCTTTTGTGTCCTAATCTCAGAATTGACATCCCACCACTTTGCCATATTCTATCCATTGGAAACAAGTTACCAGATGCAGTCCACACTAAGGGAAGGGGATTACACAAGGATGGAAATTCCAGAGATCACTGGGGCCACATCAGAAGCTGCTTACCGCTCTAGGGGGCCCTGCTTTGCATGTCAATAAAACATACTACCACATGGGTAGGAGTTGGCATCCACGCTAACATCAGCACAGGAGGATTTACTGGGAATAATATTCAAGGCTCTGTGCACTTGCTCCCCTGTTGGGAGCCCGTACTCTCTCTTAGTCTTCTAATATTTGAAGACTGAGTCTCTGGTCAGTGACTCTGGACTTCTTTGTGACAAGGGCCTTTATGTTGGGTCCTTTCCACAGTGATGGCCAGAGGGGACCATCTCAGCACTCACATGGGGGTTAAGCTCCACAGCCTTCTACTCCAATCCCACCCTCTTCCCACCTCTGCCCAATTTTGTGTGTGCTGTGTGTGTTAAGAAGGATCATTTCAGGCAGATCAGATGGTTTTGTACAGGACAATTTTTTGCTGAAAAATTCTGTGACAAGTTTAAATTATTTGATAAAGCTACTTCTGTGTGATTGGTTTCTACCTGTCCCAGCAGAACCAGTGGAATGAATGTCATGAGGGTCACTGAAGGTCTTAGACCCTTCTGGAGCTTTGACTCTGATCACTCTCTGTGTTTGGAATCTGTGGTCACAGGCTCATGTACCCCCTCCTTGGTTCCTTGATTCCCAGCCCAGACACAGCTTTGGGACTTTGATGGGGTTTTCCCCAGATCTGGCTCAGGGGTGGGGGTTCATTGAGGGGCTGCGACCCTGGAATCCGAAACAGGTTTTGGAGGGCAAGTCGTATCCCTAATGTAGATGCCATAGCCAGCATCCCTCTCGAATGGATCTCTCAAGAAGTCCACGTTTTGTTTGGGACATGAGAGGTCAGCTAAGTCCACGTTCACATTTGCACTCAGCACTTTCCTGTGGCACCCACTGCTTTCTCAGGTCCCCGTCACTGTGGTATTTCATCTAATTTGCATGACAGCCAAGAGTGATGTATATTTTGACTACAAGTTATGAAATATGAAATATGAAGGAACTGAGGTCCAGAGAGTTGAAGTGACTTAGGTGTCAGGAGGCCAAGCCAGGACTAGAATTCAGGCTGGAGACTCTCTGAATTCTAGGCTGTTTCCAACATAGAGCTCAGTAGCAGCCCCTGAGAGCCAGAACTTCTCACCAGTCCTAAACATGGGGGAGGTAGCACTGATATCTGTCATCCCTGGCAATGACTCTATTAGAGTTATGGGGGTCTCTGAGACCCCAAGCCTAGCTCCCTCTCCTCCCACAGCCCAGCCAGTGCTTATTACCCCACTCCCCATTGGCTTCAACATGGTGGCCCCGTCTATGACAGCCTCCACAGCACTGTCCCTGAGTAGGTTCCTGCTGTAGCAGCGAGCTTGTTGAATTATAAATGTTTGCTGCTTTCCCCAGGTTGGTGGGTTCTGGAGGATAGGAGTTGGGTGCTGTTGCTGGCACCTGGCAGAATGCCTGGTAGCAGATAGATACAATAAAAATTGATGGTGCTCGGGGAGGACTGTAGCCATTTCCCAGTGGAAGCTCCAAAGACTGGTTTTTATGGAGCCCTTACACTGGAATAAACCCCTTAAGTTCCATGCTCTCTCCATCTTAGCACTGACTGCACTGGCTTATGATGGAACGTTCACTCGTTTGCCCCCTGCCTTAGTTTGTGTTGTTTCCAAAGTTGATCTTGAAACAAGGGTTTGGATGTGAGTAGTTTATATGGAAGGGGATAACAGAGCAAAGTGATGAAGAGGGGCAAGTAAAGGGGAGCAGTTTGTGGGTAACTGGGCTTGATCCCACTGGAGCTTTCCAAGATGTGGTGTGGAACAGACCTCAGGGTGGTTCTACTGGGGTGAGGAAGCTGGGGAACTCATCCACCAACTGCTGTCCCTTAGCGACTGTCCCGCGGCCTTCGGAGCAGACAGAAACTTCAGGTAGATACCCTCTGGGGTAGTATATGGGAGGGCACAAGCAGGACAGCAAGATCCACTCATCTCTTTGTTGGGGCAGCAAGCTCTGTACTAAAACTCCTAGACAAGGCTTATTGAGAGCTTGCTCTGAACCAGGCATGTGCAGGATCTCATGCAGTTTTCACAGCCATGGGATTGCTGTCATCAGCCCCACTTTATAGATAGGGAAACTGAGGTTCAGCGAAGCTACCTAACTTGTGCAGAGTGGGTCTGACTCCTCAGCCAGTGGCCATTCCACCCCACTGCATCTCTGACAGTGCTTTACAAAGAAGAGGACGCTGGGGTTTAAATGTTGATAAGGGCAGGAATTCTGGAGGTCACTTAAAAGTGCAGCCTGAGAAGGTCCAGGCCTGGGCTAGCCACAGGCTGGGTGAGAAAGAAGAGGTAAGGAAATGGGAGAGTAGAAGCTCCAGGTGGCAGGTCTAGGTCAAGGGCGGCTGCTGGAGCCAGGCAGACAGCAGTGCGTGTCAGAGACATGGGGAGACCTCAGCGTGTGGCAGGGAGGGCGGAAAACAAACTGTACCTCCAGATATATGCAGAAGCCCCTTGTAAATCAGCAGAAAGAGGTTTTTACAAAATGCATCAAATAGAAGAAGCAGTAAAGAACCAGTGGGACCCCTAGATCTCCAGCTCAAATGACTCATTTGGGAGTTGTTCTGGTTTGCCGGGCCTCTGGGATCACCCTTTGACGACAACATGCCGGACCTAACAGGAGCCTCCCTTGGAGATTATTTGGCCAGGTCTTCATTGTTCTGATGGGGAAACTGAGCGCGGCTGGAGGAAATGGTTCCCCCATGGCCGCAGAGCGGAACCTGCTGGGCATCCCGGTTCTCGCTCTTGGATCCGTTGCTTCCATTTACAAATGAACTCTCGCATCTCTGAGTGAACCTGCAAACTGGGGCTAGTTGGTTCCGCCATCCGCAGCCTCATCATCTTCTGTAGAGGGAAGTGAGGTTCTGCCTGGTTGTGTGGCTGTGAGAATCCCCGGAGGTTCCAGATGGGAGTTCGTGTTCCCTGCCCGTCCCACGGCTGGTGCCGGTTCAACACGGTAGCCCCTAGCCTTGCCCAGCCCAGTCTTCATGGGATGCTGGGCTCAGAGCTGGAGCCCACGCTGTGGGAGGGGCACAGGGGACCCCTGAACTGCCTGCACCTCCCCCAAGATGAGGAGCCTCTCACCTCAGACCCCTGTCTCCCCTCCCTTCCTGAGAGAGATGCAGTTGCTGTGTGATCCCGGGGCAGTTCCTTGGCCTCTCTCCTCCTCCATCCCCATCTGTGAAGTGTGCAGCTGAGTGAGATGGCTAGATATTCTGACTCGGTTACCCTGTGACGTGAACGGGGATGATGGAAGGACGTGGGTGACACGGGTAAGGACACGGGTGTTCTCTGTGTTGCTGCAAGGGGGAGGCGTGGGGCTTGGAGGAGGGGTGGGATGGCGTTTGTGGTTTGACTCCGTTCATCTGTTGTGCACCAGGCTCGATGCCAGGCAAAGTGTGGATTGCTGAGGTGTGGGGGGCATGGCCCTGCCTTCCAGGAGAGGTGTGGGGCTGCCAGCACCGCGTTACATGAGGGACTGTTATAAACACTCTAAATGTGCTGACTGCATCACCGCCGCACCTTATAGGTGGATTCTATTCTTGTTCTCATTTTTTTTTTTGAGAGAGAGAGAGAGAGAGAACATGAGCGGTGGTGGGAGGGCGGGCAGAAGGAGAGGAGAGAGAGAATCTCAAGCAGGTGCCCCGCTGAGCATTGGTCCAACATGGGGCTCCGTTTCACGACCCTGCGATCATGACCTGAGCTGAAACCAAGAGTCAGATGCTGAACTGCCTGAGCCCCCCAGGCGCCCCTCTTGTTCTCATTTTAAGAGCAGCAAAGTCAGGCGCAGAAAGGATGAGTAGCTTGTCTAAGGACACACAGCTGAAAAGTTACTGAACCAGGGACTGAATCCAGATGCTCTGACTCCAGAGCCCGTCTTCTCAAACCCTACAGGATGGGACTTCACTGACATCCCTTGAGCGACTTTTCTGTGCCAGGCATTGTGATAGGTGAATTACAAATGTGATGCTTTCATCTCCCTGGTAATCTGGAAGGTAGAGATGGTAGTATTCATTTTGTAACTTGGGAGACAAGCTCTGAGACAGGTAAAGTGCCTTTTCCAAGGCCACACAGCTCACCTGTGTGGGGAACCTGGATTGGAGTACAGGTGGCTCTTATCAGCATATGAGAAGGGAACAAGGCCAGGGTACATTCCAGATTGCTAAGAATCCCAACAGGAGTACCAGTGTGATGTAAAAAGGCAAGAGTGAGTCCAGCTTGAGGGGGATGGGGAAGGGAACTGTGGAGAAGGTGGAGATTGAATGATGCCTGGAAGGGTGGGTAAGGTGGGATGGGGTGGAAGGGCATCTGCGTGAGGGCAAATGCACAGAGGCAGGTGAGTTGGGCGAGCAGGAGCAGGAGGGTGAGTAAGCTAGGGCAAATGTGGAGAGCCTCAGGTTTTAGGGGAGGAGTCCAGATCTGATATGTCTGCAGTGGCCAGTGGTGGTGAGGGAGCCATGGATGGCAATTAGGAAGGTGCTTCTGTGGCCCCCTGGGCCCAAGGGCTCTCCCAGAGCAGCTCCTCCTCGATGCTCCCTACCCACCCCTCCCTCTCCTGGATATCATGTCCTGCTGTGTTTGGGGGTGTGGGAGGACTACTGGGGCTTGTCTGACTGCCGAGACTTGGTTTGCCTGGGATAGCCACCTGGTAGTTTGCTTTTCTCTCGGAGGACAGTCTCGAGGAGCTTCCTTGCTGTTCCGGTCAAGTTCAAAGCACTTCATTCTTACTGGGGAGGCTGCCCCAAGAGCTGCATTTGAACCTAGTCGTGGGCCAGCAGTGTGAGCAGGTCCCACAGGACATCTTTATGCCTCACACAGGGAGGGTGAGCGGCATAGGCTCCCAGGGTCTTTTCCAGTTGGGGTTGGCCAGCTTGGGTCTGCTTATGAGAATTTGCCTTTTCGCTCTCTCTGTGGCCCCAAGCATTTCCTGACCATAAAGGAGGGCCTGTAAGATGGCTGCAGAGATCTCAGCATCTGTCACGGTGCTCCAGGAATGCCTGCTTGTTTCCCTGCAGGTAGGAATGCAATCAGGGCTGGCTTCATGGTTCACATTGAGATGGCACCAAGATATTTTAGGAAATGAGTGCAAAACAGTGGAAATTGAGAACTCAGGCTCTTAGCAGTAACATGTATTTAGTGTTTGGGGAAGGAAAACAGCCTAAATTGTAGGAAGGCGTGATGAGCAAGATCTGACATAAATACATCAACAAAGATGAAATGCAGACCTGGAAATTGGGAGAGCCTCCCTCGCACACTGTGGGGGATCTCGCCTTGCTGTCTCCTTCGCCTGGCAGAGATGCAAGGACCCATCCTGTACCTTATCTGTACCTGTCCTTATCTTAGCTGGGCTGTGGGCAAAGCCTAAAATTGCTCTGATATTTGGGCCTAGGGTCACTTGGAGGAAGGGTTTTCAGTGTCATGGTCTAAACAAACTGAGGGCTTCGGGGGATGGGGGAATGGGATAGGCTGGTGATGGGTATTAAGGAGGGCACGTATTGCATGGTGCCCTGGGTTATATGCAAGTAATGAATCATGGAACTTTACATCAAAAACTGTGAATGTACTGTATGGTGACTAACATAATAAAAAAAATATTATTATTAAAAAAAAAGAAAAAAAAAAAGAAAAAAAAATAAATGCTGGGCAAAGCCTTTACACTGGGAACCAGGAGCTTTCCTGTGGACGAGACCTCGTAGCTTTGGGGCTGGTTCCTGTGTTCCTGGCTGTGCTCACAGAGGGCCCTCAGATTCTGACACTCACTTGTCCTTTCAGTATCTCCTAGAGACCTCTGGAGTGGTCTGTGTTAACTCCCCACCGTAACCAAGACCTTCTGCTATTCACCGATTTCCGGTGCTGAAAAAGCCCAACCCAGAACTGATCCTCTGAGCTCCTGGTCTTTGTCTTCTCTGCCCGGTTCTGTGACTTTCTGGGCATAGACGATGCTTGATCTGGTTCACAGCAGTTCCTTAGGATTGACTGATTTTTATTTTTGTTTTTGATCTGCCAAAGGGAAGAGTCTGGAACAGCAGTTGTTACTGTGCTGCAGGGCTGAGATGGTGGGTGCGGTGAGCACAGCTGCCCACCTGGGGAAGGTCACAGGTTAAGTGGAACCATCTGAGTTGCACTTTTTCTCTACCTCCCAGAAAGTCCTTAATTCTGGGTTGGTTTTTGATTCCTTCTGTTTTAATATCTTTTGTCTAGACATTCAGGAGCCTAGTGATACATTGCATTGCTCAGCACTTTGAGCATTATTTAATAAAGCATTTCACATTTATTAGAGAGCACTGGCTTAGCATATAGACTTTGAAGACACGCTGCCTGAATTCAAGTCATGGCTCTGCACAACCTTGCAGGCTGCACAACCTTAAGCAGCTCACTCTTCCCGGATTCAGTTTTCTTATACAATGGGGACAATCGTATATATGTGAATCATAAGTTGTGCGGATAGCTAAGTTAGTAAACGAGACTTGCACGTAGTGGGTCTGCATAAATGTTAGCTACTGTTGTTGCTGTTATTATAATTACTCTTCTGGTCTACTGTTTAGGTTAGTGGCATAATCCAAGTGACCTAGGCCCCCAGCTCCCTCCTGCGCATGCACTAGCTCCAAGCCCTGTGAGTTCACCCTGCCGCAGGGATCTGGGGAGCTCCCAGGTGCTGGCTCACCTGCCTTTAGCACCCAGCCCGCGTCCACTGTCGCAAGCTGTCTTCATAGGCACAGTCTTCTGCTGGTCGTTGCTGTCACTCTCACCCTGACCCTGGTGTTGCCTCCTGGCTTCTCTGGGAAATATTGCCTCTTCCTAGTGCAGGTCCAGCAGTTCTTCTAAGACCATTTGGAGAGTCCAGAGCCCCTCCTGCAAACTGACCCAGAGCGAAACAGGGAGAAAGGCTCATGGCCCTTTGATCTGCACTCTTGACACAGGACTCAGCCCTCCTGCCCATTCCACCTCCCTCTCCAACCCCAAAGAAAACATGCTCTGAAACATCAGTGAGTAATGGAGCTTTTACTGGAGGTTGGGTTAAGAATCTGGTTTCATTGCACACTGAACAGGGAAGCACCTATCGAACATTTCTTCAGCTTCCTAGGATTATCTGTGCATTCCCCCTGCCCCCAGGCACCCCTCAGCCCTGCTGCTCCTTCCTCCTCCTTTCTTTAGTCTTCAGAATCTTTCTATCTTCTGCCTGATCCTTGGCATCTTGCTCACCTCAACCCC
Source organism: Ailuropoda melanoleuca (assembly GCF_002007445.2). Taxonomy (NCBI): domain Eukaryota; kingdom Metazoa; phylum Chordata; class Mammalia; order Carnivora; family Ursidae; genus Ailuropoda; species Ailuropoda melanoleuca. Next base: position 62,811,457 of record NC_048230.1, on the reverse strand, counting down.
CAAGGTGCTCATTAGGGCTACTTTTTCGCACAGAAGTCCTCTCCTTATGAATCAGCTCTCATACTAGCTGCTGAGAGGGTCAGTGTTTCTTCATATATTGCACAAAATAGGGTTACCACTCTGTCGAGTCCTTGCTGTCCTTACTGACCAGGCGGTCCAGTCAATCTGTGTTTTCACTTCTACTCAATTCTGGATTCCTTTTCAACTCACACAAGCTCATGCTGGAGCATTTGCTCCTTCCAGGGCTATAGACCTCCCGACTTAAAGAAATGCCAGGAGTGTGGTGTCAGGTACCTCCCTGGGGAGGGGCAGCCCCACATGGCTGCAGTTGGCTCTGTAACAGGTGGTCCATGCTGTAAGCTCTATTTACCCATTGCAAATACCCAGTGAGAGCCTGCTGTCTCTCCTTAAGACCAGCCCATTGAAGTCTGTGAAGGTTATGAAAACTCATTGCCTTTTAGAGACACGTGTAAAGGCAAGTGACCTCAGAGAGTACTCAGGGATCAGGCCATATCTGGCACTGGCAAGGCCTAGCTGTTAGGTGGGAATGGCTGGTCTGGCTGGATCCAGTCACTAGACATTATTTCTCAGAATGTGCTCTACTGACCACCTGCATCCGAATCACCTGGGGAGTGTGCAAAAAATATCAGTGCCTGGGCTTTCCCACGGCCTACCAGATCAGAGCCTTGGGAAGTAGGGCTGAAGAATCTGAATTTTTAACAAAGGTCTTGCTAGTGCTCCTGCATCCTTAAGTCTGAGAATCACCGCTCTCGACTGTGAGCTCCATTCAGGCAGGGACTTCAATTACATACTTCAAGCAGACCGTCTTGTTCCCCTCCTCCTCCTGTAGGACACAAACGAAGAGTCTGTCTCCCAATTCCCTTGTGAGTAGGTGAGATGTGTAATCATTCCTAGGTAATGGGCTGTAAGTAGAAATTAATTTGATTACTTCTGGGCCAAAGTGTAGAAAAGCAGGGGTGAGTCCTCTATCTTCTCTTTCTGTGGAGGAAACTGAGGAGGCCAGGTGTTCCAGCTGGACAGCTACAAGATGGTGGAACCTCCATCATCCCGGCTCCCTGAGCGGCCATACGGAGCAGAGCCCCCTAGCAGAGCCCCTGTGGACATGGGATGTGGGTGATAAATAAATGCCTGCAATGTTAAGCCCCTGAGATTTCAGCATTAATTTATCACAGCATCACTTAGCATTCTTCTTACCTATATACAAGCTAAGCTCATCATCTTTCATGATGTTGGACAATTGATTTATCTATCATTAAGACGTTTAACGAGATTTGCTTCAAGCTCCAGTAGCAGTAGCTGGTGAAACAGTATCTGGCTGCAGGGGACAGGGCTGGGATGAAGGCGCGGCAAGTGGGGCACGTTGGTGTGATATTGAAGAAGGTGTTCGTTCTCAGCTTCACACAAGGGAAGGATCAGTCCTAAAGAGTGAGCACCTTCTTCAGTTTTATACCCTAGATGCTTCACTTGTCTTATCCCAGGCCCGGCACTGGCAATGGAAAAGTCCCAACCTGTTTTTTGTTTTGAAGATTTTATTTATTTGAGAGAGAGAGAAAGTGAGAGAGCACAAGTGGCGGGGAGGGGCACAGGGAGAGAGAGAAGCAGACTCCGTGATAAGCAGGGAGCCCAATGTGGGGCTCGATCTTAGGGCCCCGAGATCATGACCTGAGCCAAAGGTAGACACTTAACAGACTAAGCTACCCAGGTGCCCCCAAAAAGGCCCAACCTGTTAAGCTAAGCACAGCTGGGGAGAGCTCCTGCTTTTGAAAGGAGGAAATAACGAAGCAAGGAAGACTTGCTGAGACCGTCTCTGGCCTGATCCTCAAGGAGCTCACAGTGAAATGAAAAGGTAGACAAATTTGGATGACATGGTGGTTCCAGGGGAGGTGGGGTACGAGCCAAGCACTTAGGAGCACAGGCGAGGCAGAGCCTGCTCAGCTGGAGCTGGGAGGGCAGCTCAGCTTCCCTGGCAGATGACGATGTGAAAATGCCAAGCAGAGCAGTGCCTCCTGCTTGTGTTTGGAGACAGTTGGGTGATCATAACTGAGGACACTTGTTCACATGCCCCAGGGGCTGATGGTTTGTAACTGGGATCTTACAATAATGTGGACCCAGACCTTGTCTGGTTTTCCAGGCAGGCGGTTCCAGACACTCACCAGTTGAGAGGGCACGTGCCAAGTGCCGGGCAAGGTGCCTGGCACTGTGCCTCGTCATAGGAAGTGCTCAGGGAAAGTTGGCTCTTCCCCTTCCTCCAACTCTGTTGGCTGGATTTCAGTTGTAGAAATAGTCAAAGAGAGGGAGAAGGCAAGAAGCTCTACAATGAAGAAATTGTTGACATTACGATAATCATAATAATATTAATTGAATACTTAGGATGTTCCAGGCATGGACCTAAGAACTTTCCCTGTTAGAACTCACCTAACCCTCAAAAAAACCCAATGAGGGAGGTACTGGTGTGCATCTCCTATGGCTTCTGTGATGAGACTCCACAGACTTGATGACTTAAAACAACACGGTTTATTCTCCTACAGTTCTGGAGGTCAGGAGTCTTTCTGGAAGCTTCAGGGGAGAATCCATTTCCTTGCCTTTTCCAGACCTAGAGGTGACCTGCATTTCTTGGCTCACGCCCCCTTCCATCTTCAGTGTTGGCGGAGTCCTCCCACAGCCGTACCTCTCATTCTCCCTCGCCTCCGTCGTCCCCTTTTAAAGATGCTTATGTTTACATTGGTCCAACTGGATCATGCAGACTAATCTGTTTATCTTAAGGTCAGCTGGTTAGCATCTATAACCGTAATTCTCCTTTGCTAGGTAATCTCACATACTCGTGGATCCCAGGGATTAGGGCTTGGATGTCTTTGGTTGGGGGCATTATTCTGTTTACTAGAGAGCACTGTTAGTGGAGGCTGTGCTCTTGGTGGAAAGGCAAAGACCCCCACGGTGATTGGAAGAGTGGGCACCGACTTTACTTATTTACCAGCCAGAGGGAGACGTGCTGGAGAGGAAATTCACCAAGTGGCTCCTTGAAGGGAAGATGTCAGGGAATTTTCTGTGCTGGGGAAGGAAGGTTCGTTGTGATTATGCTAATTAAGAGTTGTCATTTTCCCTCTGGATTGGACAGAATGCGTCCATTTGTTCATACATGGTCAGTTAAAGTAAGTCTCACTGTATATTAGTCAAGAAAGAGTCTTAAGTTAGGTCTACTGTCGTGGGTCACTTAAATCTGTAGATATTTCTTAGCTGTAACTGGTTAGAGTCATTGGGTGAAACCCGGTGCTCAGTGTTGCTTCAAATGAAAAGGCTTTTTTTTTTTTAATCTAGTATTGTTTGCAATTTATAGAGGAGGAAATTCTGGCTTGGAGAGGTCACATCCTCATGAATATTAGTGCCAGGATGTAAGCCTGCAGTCCGATGCCAAGTCCCCCTTCTTAACCATTTTACTCTAGTGCCCCAGTGCCAGGCCTGGCTGGCACTCTTCTGTACCCATCCAAGCGAGGAGCAGAGCCTGCTAGTGGGGATTCAGCAGTGGCACTTCCTAGAGGTTGAGGGCCTCAAATGGGAAGATCAATGCAGATCTCTGCCAGGAGTTTTGGGATAATGCATTTCCTGAGTGAATGGGGACATTTGTAGATGAAATTCACCAACCATCAGGCAGTGCGTCTCGCAGCAGAAAACATGATCAGCTTCTGACATTAACCCTGGGGCAGGAAGGAGCAGCTCATTAAGCTCTGGCGGGGTTGCTGACAGCCGCCGACATGCGACCATGTTTATAAACGACTTACAGTGGGGACCAGTGACACCTCATTACGGGCACCCATCAAGGGCCTGTTCTTCCTCTTCATCTCCCACCATCAATCTTCCAGTGCAGAGCTTGTAATTAGGACCTGTATTGACTCTTGATCAATTTGTTTTGTTAGGCCAAGGAAGAACACTGCTGGTTATGTGTACACATTGAAAAGGTTGTCACATAAAGTGTGTGGGTGTGTTGGGGGTGGGAGGAGGTGGTGGACGGGCATCTGGGATACCTGGCTCTGCCTGTAACCATAGACATGTGCTTAAGGGGCTCCTTTCTTCCGGGGCCACCATGGCAGCTGGGCCCCAGCCTTTCTAGGGATGAGCTGAGACATCCGGTCCTGTCAGTCGTGTATCACATACAATGGCTGGGGCCGGGAAGCAGGCGCCTCCTGGGAGCCATGCGCTGTGCTGCGCCATGTGAGTTAATTCTTGATCAGCCCCACCGAGGTTCTACAATGGAAAAATGAGGCTTAGTGTGAAAAAGTAAGCTGCCGGGTTCAAGAGAGCCCTATAGCTATTTGTGAGCTTGCCTTAATTAAATACGTAATGTCATTTAGACCAGAAGTGGAACAAGATCTTTGGCACAGCCCAATGGGTGGCACTGCCATATCTAAAGAAAGCTGTCATCAACTGGACAGAAGAAGGGGGTGAAGATCAGTCCCAATCCTAGCAAACAAGGAGCCCTGGAGGCTAAGTGGGCTGAGGATCTGTACCCCTCTGGGGTATGGCTGCCTAGGCTATCAGAGCTCTTGTTTGCTCCTGAGAGAAGCACCTTCCTGGGAGATAGACCATCAGGCCCTCTCCATCCAGCTTGTCACACATCCTGGAGACATAGCCAGCTCCCTTGCATTGAGCCACAGTCACATGACTGGTGATTAATTGGCCTCCAGTGCAGATTCTCTATGGATAGGTAATGGCTGATTTAGCCATTGTATTTCACATAGTGAATTCATCTGGGAGTATACATCAACTTCTTATAAGCTTGGTAAATGTGAGTCTAGCCTCAAGGGTTGGCTGCATCATTTAATTCAGGGCAAGAACAAGATAAGATCCTCAAATTTGGAGCTACAACTGAACAGCTACACTTGATGAATTCTTCTGAAAAATCTGTCAGTCACCTTTCTTGGGTGACAGTGGGTCCTTGCGGTCTGTCTAAAAACCCAGGGCCATTGTCTTTTAGTTTTGATGGAAGCAGGACTTGATATTCTATCTACTGACTCTGCATCCAGTACTCTCCCTGATGTTCAACATCACCTTCCTCATCTTGGTCTCTCAGTGTAGACAGTCAGTAGCTAGAGCTCTGCCCTGGAGAAGATGGGTGGACACAGAGGTGGGGAGGAGAGCTTTAAGACTTTCCCAGTTTGGTGCAGGAGAAGAAAAGAGCAGGAGCCAGAGTCTTTGGTCTGCTCACTGGGTTTCATAAGTTGAGGTTCAGAGTTCCGACCATGTCCTAGCTTTTCTCTCCGAGGAACAGCTCAGAGTCAGGGCAGGGCCAAAGGGTCTTCAATCCAGGCCCTAAGGGAGATGAGAAAAGGCCCTCAGATTAATATGGTTCATAATAAAACTCAGACATGTAGTTTTTCTTATGGAAAAGTCAATTTTTCCTCAATCTGGGGAGAGCACTGATGGAGGCTCAGAATTTGCTTGCAGATTTTCTGATGGTCCTCCTGTTGAGAAATAGGGTTTGTGTCCCCATTCTTTGAATCTGGGCTTCCCTTAGTGACTGGATGACCAGTCGTGTATGATGTAAGTGATGCTGTGTGGCTTCTAAGGGTAGGACATGAGAGGTGACACTGCTTCCTCCTGGTTCTTTTGAGACCCTGAGCCACCACGTAAGAATACGGATCTGAAGCTGCCATGTTGTAAGAAAGCTTAGGACACATGTGGGGGCCACATGTAGGTGTTCTGGCTGATTGTCCCAGTTGAGATCCTTACCAACAGCCAGCGTCAGCCATCAGATATGTGAGAAAGATGCCTCCAGATGAAACCAGCCCCTAGTCATGAGTTACCCCCAGCCTTTGAATCCTTCTTGCTGAAGCACCAGACATGGAAGATTACATACAAGCCACCATCCCTCTGCACTGCCCAATTCCCGACCCACAGAGTACATGAGCATCATTAAATGGTGGCTTTATTTCACTAAGTTTTAGGGTAGTCATATATGTAGCATAATATAACTAGAATGGTCACTACTTCCGTGGCTTGGAATTAGACCCTTATTTGAACCAAACACAGGATGATGATCTCCACTTTACAGGGTATGAATGTGACAATACATATTGACGTTGCTGGCACGCAGTAGGTGCTCAGGAAATCATGGTTCCCTAACCTCCTAGAAGCCTCTCTGAATGTCTCTTGGCCTCCCTGTTGGGGAATATTGGCCTTTATTGCCAAGTCAAAGGGAAGGTTTTACATGGGCTCCACTGCCTGTTTCTAATTAAAATCATAAAAACTCTCTGTTAACACCATAATAACTTCTGCCAGGCTGAAGGCAAATTTCATAAACAGACTTCTTCAAGGGAATCTGAAGCTACTTCTATAAAATAAAACTTAAAAAAAAATCTGCCCTCAGGGCTTAAACCACCAAAACAAAAAATAACAAAGTGTCCCCATTCCTAGGGCGGTGGTGGTCAAAATGTGTTGGAATCTTGTGGGAGAGGTGGCTGAATATGCGGATTTCTGGACCCCAAGATAGAGTAAACCGCTCTGTGTGGTCCAGAAATCCAGTTTTTTAATAAGCACTCCCATTCTGTTGAATTTTTAAAACAATGGTTTCATTGAGATATAATTCATATATCCTTCAATTCACCCATTGAAAGTGTACAGTTCAATGGTCTTTAGTACATTCACAGAGTTGGGCACCCGTGGTTACAATCAGTTTTAGAACGTGGTCATCCAAAGAGAACCCACATACGCTTTGACGGTCACCTCCCCCATTCCTCCCTACTGCCCCAGTCCTAAGCAACCACTAATCCACTTTCTGTCTCTATGGATTTGCCTAATCTGGACATTTCATATAAACGGAATCATGTGAGAGGTGGTCTTTTGAATGATCTCTTTCACTTAGTGTAATGTTTTTGTGGTTTATCCACGTAGTGGTGTTAATGGTACTTCATTTTTATTGCTGAATAGTATTCAATTTTATGAATATATCATGTTTTGTTCATCAGTTGATGGTCGTTTGGATTGTTTCTACTTTTTGGCTATTATGAATCACGTTGCTGTGAACATTCATTCATGTACAAACTTTTATGTGAATGTATTTTTGTATTTCTCCTGGGTATATATTTCTGGGACTGGAATAGCTGAGTTCTGTTGTTACTCTGTGTTCAATCCTTTGAATAACTGCTAGACTATTTTACAAGGAGGCTGTGCCATTTTATATTCATATCAACAGTTATGAGGTTTCTAGTTTTTCTACTCGTTGGCCAATATTTGTTATTATCTGTCTTCTCCTAGCCATCCTAGTGGGTATGAAGGTGTATCTCATTGTGGTTTTGATTGTATTTTCTTGAAGGCTGATTATGTTGAACATCTTTTCATATGCTTATTGATCTTTTCCCCATTTTTTGGGGAGAAATATCTCCTGAGATACTTTGTTCCCCCTCTCTATTATAAGAACACTTAACATGAGGTCTATCCTCTTAACAAATTTTGAAGTATGCAATACAGTATTGTTAACCATACATATTGTTGTATAGCAAATCTGTAGGACTTACTCCATCGAACAGCAACTCCCTATTTTCCCCTTGCCCAGCCCCTGACAACCACCATTCTGCTATCTGTTTCTCTCGGTTTATTTTAGATCTTCCTATAAGTGGAATCTTACAGCATTTGTTCTCTGTAAGTGGCTACTTTCACATAGCATAATGTCTTCTAGGTTCTTCCTTGTTATTGCATATGGCAAGATTTCCTTTTTTAAGGCTGAATAATATTCCGTTATATTTATATACTGCATTTCCTTCATCTGCTGATGGACATTTGGGTTGTTCTCATATCTTGGCTATTGTGAATGATGCTGCAATGAACATGGGATTATAAATAAAGAAGACAAAAATAAATGAAGTGACATGTTCATGGATCAGAAGATGTAGTATTGTAAAAATGTCCATACTGTTCGAAGTGAGCTACAGATTCGATGCAATTCCTATCAAAATCCCTTTGGACTTTTTAAAAGAGATAGAAAACAATCCTCTACTTTTTATAAAACCACAATGGACCCTAAGTAGCCAAAACAATCTTGAAAAAAAGAAGAAAGCCAGAGGCATCACGCTTCCCGATTTCAAAATATATTACAAAACCACAGTAATTAAATCAATATAGTACCGGCATAAAGACAGACATATAGAGCAACAGACACAAATAGAAGTCCCAGAAATAAACCCATGCAGATGTGGACAACCGGCCTTTGATAAGAATGCCAAGAATGCACAATGAGGGGAATGGAAAGTTTCTTCAACAAATGATACTGGGAAAACGGAATATCCACATGCGAAAGAATGAAATTTGACCCTTACCTTACATAATCCACAAAAATCAACTCCAAGTGGATTGAAGACTTAAATAGAAGACTTGGAATTATAAAACTCCCAGAAGAAAACATAGGGGACAAGCTCCAGAATGTTGGTCTTGGCAATGATTTAACCGATAGGACACCAAAAGCACAGGTAACAAAAGCAAAATTAGACAAGTATGATTATCTAAAACTAAAGAGCTGCACGACAAAGGGAACAATCAACAGAGTGAAAGGCAGCCTATGAAATGGGAGAAACTCTTTGCAAACCATGTATCATATAAGAGGTTGATATCCAAAGTACATAAGGAACTCCTACAATTCAATAGCAAAAACCAAACCAAAACCAAAACAAAAAACCCAACCCAAATAAAAAGGGCAAATGACCTGAAAAGATATCTAAAGAAAATACACTAATGCCCAAAAGATATATGAAAAGATGCTCAACATCACTAATCAGAGAAATGAGAATCAAAACCACAATCGATACTATTTCACAGATGTTTCTCTTTATGATAATGGCCACTATTTAAAAAAAGTTGTACATTATTGGTATGAATGTAAAATAATGTAGCCACATGGGAAACAGTACAGAAGTTTCTCAAAAAAGAATTAAGAATAGAGCAACTGTATGATCCAGCAATCCTACTCCTGGGTATATATCCAAAAGAATTGAAAGTAGGATCTTGAAGAGGTATTTATACTGCTACCACATTGAATTTTGAGGCTCTCCATCCTCTGTTTCAGAGCTCAAGGGAACCTTTAGGAGGAGGAGGGCTGGCTCTGAGAGGGGATGAGATCGTGATCCCTCGTGGACGTGACTGGGGAGCACTAGCAGAGTTCTGGGGGGTGTTCCGGTGTGGTGCTCCTTCTAGTTCATTTTCATAGCTCAGGTACCTCAGTGTCCCTTCACCACCCTACAGATGGGCAGCCTCATTACATTCCCACCCACATGGAATAGCTCTGAGCCCCCATCTGCACCTGGATTAAGCATTGGGCCCCTCTGGAAATACTTCTGAGAACTCCAGGGGTTGCTTGCACTTACAGCGTGTATATTTCCACTGCAAGTGTGCGGGTCTCAGTGATGTCTGTCTGTAGTTGCTGAATTTAGCAACTGCCCTGCAAGCAGGAGGGAGTCTCTTGGGATTTGGTTTCTTGTATATGAGCAGAGTTGCTGCTTGGGATCATCCCCTTTGTCCTGGGCACTTGGCCTCCTTCAATGGAGAGGTACATTTACTGATGATTACCATTGGCCCATTACACTTAACACGAATACCCCCATATTTGGATTCACGGACTGAGGCTCAGAAAGGTTAAGTACCTCTCCCAGGGTGACAAAGCTTGGAAGGGGCAGAGCCTGGCTTTGAACTCAGGAAGTCGGGCTCTGAGTCTGCTCTCAAACCCCACCCCTCCAACCCCGAGTGTTGAGCCCAGCACACAGCGTGTTGGGAAGCCTCCCCCATCAGACCATGTGATCTCAGGGCACTTGCCCCACCAAACTCTTTTCTGTATCCCCAATACTTAGCCCAGTGCCTGCCTTACACACTGCAGCCCAAGAGATATTCCTTATGAAGGAGTGTGCATGCCCCGAGGTGTGAGTCTCAGCAAGGCTCTAATTCCATGGGGAGATTTTGGGTGCAGCCATGGGAGCACCAGCTGGAGATGGAGGAGACGCTCAAGTCCTGGGTCATAGAGGAGAGAAAGGTGCGAAGTTCTCTGCTCTCTCTGCCCGTGTGGAGAAGGAGTGGTAGAGGCTGCGTGACTGACTGGGTCACCCTGCCCCTGAGAGGGACCCACTGGCTATTACTGACATGTCAAAAGCGGGGCCAGGAGATGTGGGTGATTAAAAAACACAAATTTATGAAAAAAGCACTCCCTGTGGAGAAACAGGGGCTCAAGGAGGAAGAGGAAAGCCAGGCTCAGTGCTGCCTGCTTAAATCCAAATGGGAGGAAGATGGGTCCCAGCTGCTGTGAATGCGTTCCCCGGGAGAGGTGCAGAGATGGCCTGCAGAAGCTGGGAGGTGTGCTGGTATCTCAGCGCCACCACCGGAAACCGGCGCACAGGCTTGGCTCTGTAGTCTGCGTCCTTGCTTTTTGCTCTGGCCAGAGTACCGAAGCTGGGCATAGCCTGGATTCTTCCCCAAGCCCTAAAAGCAGATGGGGCCAGCAGGTTCGTTTTGGTGGTCTGTACTAGGGCCCAGGAGTGGAAGGAGGACACGGTCCCACTCTCAGCTGGGCTTCCATGGGAGTAGACCCAGACAAGGCATGGGTGCAGTGGTTTATTGGGGTGGTGGTCCCAGAAAGCTTACAAGGAAAGGGGAAGTGAGACAGGAAGGAAGATAATTATGAGAATTCGCTCCTGTCTTGTTTGGAGGAATCTAGTCTTCAGCTACCATTGCCCAAGCCTCCTGCAGTGGGTTAATGTGACAATAGACACCTGCAAAATCTAGCTGGGCCCCCCAGTGAGGGTGGCTTGAGGGGCAAGGAAAAGGCTGAGACTGGCAGAACAGGTGTCAGACCTCATGGAAACTGGGCATAAACCTCCGCCTGATGCTGGGAGGCAGGGGAGAGGGAAGCAAGAGACGAAGGTGCACTGAATACTGAGGTGACGTTCTGGAGTCCGCCTAGTCCTGCCATCGGTACATAGGCACAACTAAAGTTCACGTTTGTCTTGACACTGACATCGCAGCCTGACATGGTTTTCCCTGGGACTTGTGCAAGATCGCAGAGAGCTGTTCTCAAGTCTGAGTGACCTGGTGTCTTCATTTGAGGGAGGCCACCTTTCCCAGACTTTTCCTGTGCAAGCAGCTATTTCTAGATACAACTCCCTGATTGTTGGGCTCCTGGTGGATCTGTTTGATCTGGAATTTCCCCAAGGCCTTGTTCCATTTGCCAGCTGAACAGATTACATTGATTGGTGTGTGTGTGTGTGNTTTCCTGTGCAAGCAGCTATTTCTAGATACAACTCCCTGATTGTTGGGCTCCTGGTGGATCTGTTTGATCTGAAATTTCCCCAAGGCCTTGTTCCATTTGCCAGCTGAACAGATTACATTGATTGGTGTGTGTGTGTTTGTGTGTGTGTGTGTGTGTGTGTGTTTCAAGTCATTTTTAAATAACCCAAATCTGCCTACACTCGCAGCCCTGACCGCAGTCTGTTTCCTGACATGGGGGGTCGTGGGCCTGGGCAGGCAGAAGGCGGGCCTGGCCTGCCCAGTTTCACCAGGGAGGCCTGACAGCGGGAACAGTGCTGGGCTCCTGCATGCCCAGCCAGGTGTTCTGCTATCCGCAGGCCTGGGGACGCTTGTGCTCTGAGTGGACTCTGCTGGCCCCTATCTACCTCTGAGCGCATGGCAGATGGCAGACCTTCCTTCCTGGACCCCAGAGAGTGGGACTGATAAGGCAGGTGGCCAGGGCCATAGTTGGCCTGGGTGGCCTCTTTGCCCTCAGAAATCCTGTGGGTCCCATGGTGTCCCGAGGTCAGTTATGCTACCTGCTGATTTTTTGTGTTTTGGAGAATTTGGAGCCTTAAGCTTTTGCCCCCGACACTACCTCCCTCTTTCCTTTCTCCCCTCCCACACTTCTCTTTTGTCCACCAGGCAAGGCTTGAACAGAAGGGCAGGGGTATGGGAATTTAAAATCAAGGAGCTACTCTCTGCACATCCTTTGCACTCATGTCATCAGGACTCGAGTTGCTGAGACCTGGAGCCTGGTTCTCAGACGGGCCTCACGCTCACCTTAGCTCTGGTTCTCACCTTGCCGGTGGCCTCCCTTCCACCTGGCAGTGCCAGCCTACATACCAAGACACTCCCCATGCCAGTCAGCCTCTGGGCTCCTGCAGCCTAGCACTCTCCTGCTTGCTTCTAATGCAGCGGTCAGAAATAGCCTGCTCTTCTCTACTGAAAACCCTGGGTCAGTGTCAGACCCCTCATCCTAGTTACCTATTGGAAGCACAAACAGCAGTCGGCGGCTTCTTCTATAAAGGGCCAGATAGTAACTATTTTAGGCTTTGTGGGTCATATGGTGTGTGTTGCGACTGCTCAACTTTGCCATGTAGTGTGAGAGCAGCCATAGATGATATGTAAATGACTAGGCGTGGCTGTGTTCCAATAAAACTATCTACAAAAATAAGCAATGGGCTGGATTTGGTTTGCCTACCATATTTTGCTAACGCCTGAATTGGAGCTTAAGCTCTGAGAATAATTATATTTTTTACAGTCATTTATTGAGTGCGTGTTAAAAGTCCGGATTCTAGGTCCCCTATCCGGAGGTTCTGCATCGGTGGTCCTAGGGTAGGACCCAGGAATCTGTATTTTTGCAGACAAAATTTGGGTAATTTGGCAGTGCCGCTAGAAGTGCAGCCCAGGCCAGCTCCTGCTGGGAAAGTGACAGCAGCACAGTTGGAACGGTGGCAAAGCTGTGAGCAGAGCTCTGGTCTTAGACTAGAATCCCTAGACCAGAATCCCTTCTGTTTCTACCTGTTCCTTCGGGGACTTCTGGGGACCCTTCCTGGAATATGAGAGGTGTGATGAGCTCAGCTGTGGGCATCATGGGCTCAGATAATGGGAACATTTCTCACCTCATTAGTTTTCAATTGCCTGCCATTTAGCTCAGGAAGAACTGCCCACTCCACCGTTAAGCCCAGTGACAAGAATATTAATAAGTCACATGGAGAAGAGCTGGAGGCCTTCCAGAGTGGACATGAGAGATGGATACCTTGAAAACAAACCCATCTTCTTGGCCCCATGTCTTCGAAAAATCAACCAGAGCCATTTCAACCCAAACCCACTTACTCATTCACTCATTCATTCATTTAGTTTTTCCTTTATGTATTTGATTAGCATTTATTTAACACATATCTAGAGCCAGCTCCTGTTCTGGCATCGAGGAAATATAGCTGAGTCACCCATTATCTTTGTCTTCACTTTCCTGTAATTCATGTGACCAAGGGAATACATTCATGGGTGACTGGGGAGAAAGGGAGTCAGTTTTATCAGAACCAGGAATCCATTTGGGGCAGGAGTCTGGGCTACATCAGGAGTCAGTCTGTGGCTCAGGATCAGGGGTCAGTTTCTGGTCAGGAAACATAGGGAAGGTCATAGAACACACACGTCCATTTCCTTGAGCTTCATTGCCAAGAGAGTCATGGGATATGGGTGGACATCCTGGGTGGTCTTTCTCATGACCTGCAACATTGATCTCAATCATGATAAGATAAGATCCCAGGCAGCAGGGCCATATGATCTTGAACAAGGTGGGTAAGGGGCTCAGTAGGATCAAAGTGTCTTCTTACCTTCTCATTATCCTCTACTCATTGGGGTGAGGGTAGGGGAATAGTCTGGTCAGAAAGACCATTTTTGTAGAACTGGTTTTGGGATGAGAGCCATTGTAAAATTTAAAGATCAGCCCGTCTTAAAGGATGAATCGCAGTTCCAAAGCAGAAAGTTATTTTGCACTTTAGAGAGATAGTATTTTATTTCATAAAAAGGAATTGCTAAGCCACCGCCTAACCATGCCAGTGATTTTAACTGAATATTTTTCCACGTTAAACCCATAGAATGTCAGAGCTGGAGGATTGTTCTGGTTAGTTGTCTTTAAACTGTGCTCTCTGGACTCATCCATTTCTCTGGTGGTGCCTGTGGAGATGCTGGAGTTGGGGTGTGGTTGTCCCTGTATGGTCTGACAGCAGGGTCCTTAGAGAAGAGTGCTCCACTCTGTCTCCCCTCCCCCACCTTCCATCCCAGCCCTCTTCTGCCCGCATTCCCTCTCTTCTTTGGGAATTAGCATTCCTGCCACTCAGAGAAGACCTACTGGACTCTTCACTGGTGTCCAGGTGTGCTCACCTAAGACAGGTGCATAAGAGGATATTCAGAACAGGCGCCCTTCAAGGTAGTGGCTGTAACATCTCTCTTATGGACAACTAGGCTGTGAGGGGCATAGACTGGCAGAGATTTGGTATCTGGAGAAATGGTGTGGTCTTTCCATTTTCCAAAGACCTACACCATGGAAAAGGCATTATTTTAAAGAAGACTCTGTCGACATGAGTTACATTGCTTTTCCCTAATATTTCAATGGGAAGGTATGCTTGAGGTGAATATATAGGTGAGGCTCTGCCATTGCCACATTCTGTTCACCTTTTGTTTTTCCATGAAATAATTAAAAGAACATTTCCAGATGACACTTAACATTTTGAAAGATTTTCTTCCAATTTTTGTGACATCTCCTCCTTTAGGTAGGACAAAGAACATGGTTTATTAACTCTTCTCATTCTTGTTTTAAATTTATTCATTCTTTTGATGATTTAATCTTTTGCTAACTGTGCCAAGGACTGGGAGCATGGATATTAGGGAGATTGGATTGTCATCTTGTCTTTAAGATTCTCGGAGGGGAGGGGAGGAGGGGAGAGAGAAAGAGAGAGAGAGATCGGGAGAGAGGGAGAGAGGGAGAGAGGGAAGGCAGAGCTGCAGAGCTTAGGCAGCCAGGCCAGCAGAGTATTTGTTTTTTGAAGAGCAAGTTGGAACGCCTGAGCTCTGGGGGGTGTGGGGGGGTGAGGTGGGCACCAGTTACATAAACCAACGTGTGAGTGGCACCCCCCCCAGGAGGCAGGCAGTGCAGCCCGCTCTCACAAGCACTGTCACTCCTTCTGGTCTTCTCTTGGACACATTTGGGTTCCTTGCATGATTCTTGGACATGGTACCAGGGCTTGCAGAAAGGCATGGCTATTGGGGGCTGGGGGGAATGGAAGGCATCGTAGAGGCTTAAGAGACAGAGGTGCAGAAAGAAGAAAATACTCTTTGGAGCAGGAGGGACTGCATTTGTGAAGGTTTGGAAGCTCCAACTGGGTAGGAGCACATACCCTTTCTTGGCCCTCAGTGGAACCAGAAAGGTCAGAGTAGTGGGTGAGTGACTTTGAGGAACCCAGTGATCTGTTCAGCCATGTTTACTCTCCTGTGTAGGGGGCCAGCTGATCATTCTTGATCAAAGTGTGGGTTGATTTCTGCTCCACGTGCACTATGCTGCCTTCCAGAATATTTTGCCCTTCCCCATCCCCCTCCCAGTGCTCCAACAGTACTGTTTATTGTCCCACTGAGGTCCTGATGTTCTTGGAAGCTTGTTTCTCTCATTCTTATTGAAGTTCTAATTGTATTGAGCGGAATTTAGGTTGGTCTGACCTGAGATGGGCTTTTAGAAGCCAACGAGGGCGTTTCTCTTCAGATATTTAGCAGTAATTGTCTCATGAAGTACTCTCAAGTCCACACTCAGAGAACAAGCCTATAATTTCTATTCAAATAGCCTCTAATGAGATGACGCTTTTGTCAACTTCTGAGGCCAAGTCAGGCCATGGAAAAATATATTTCAGATCCCTTGGCCTCTGGACAAACTCAAAATGTGTACCGAATATGCTTTGGAACATTGTGGAGGCATGAGAAACAGACAGCTGAGGTGAAGTGGAGGGCACCAGAGGTCTGGGAATTTTTGGGAGCCTTATCCCTGCATGATGTATTCACTTAATCAACCATACGCATGTGTGCAGGACATCAAAGGGTGAATAAGAACTGAATTCCGTACCACAGGTATGACGCACAGCCCTGTGTGGTGGGTGTGTGCACATGTGCCTTTGTGTGACATGGAGTCGGTGACGAAATGCATCATTCACACGGTGGCGATACCATTTGTCATCCAAATTCGGACACCTTTGGGACAAACGCTAACCCCTGGACGACAAGCATGAACTGAGACTGTCCTAGGCAAACCAAGACACATGGTCACTTTACATAACGCCTGGCACAGGGAAGAGCAGAAGACTTCCTGGCAACGGTCCCTCCAGACCTTCCAAATGGCTTCTCCCCAGCCATTCCTATCTGCTTCAGTTACTGAGGTCCCAGCTCCATCACTCCTTCCTCTGGGAAACCTTCCTAGACCTGTCCCCACCAGACCAAATCCCCCTCATGCACACTCATAGCCCCCCAGAGCTCCCCTTCCGGGAGCTCATCCCTGAGATGGCTTTCTATGCACTTGTGTGATCATGTCATTGTTCCTCTTCTTCCGTCACACCAGGAAGATGGGACCATCCATGACGGTTATATTGGCCATATATGGGTATTCAGTAAATACTGGAAGAGTGAGTGTCCTGAGCCTTGAAATGCTGTCTTACTTAGCCAGGTGACCGGGCGCCTGAAGAGAGAAGGGGAGGCGTGGGGTGGGACTCGGAAGCATCGTGTTCAGGCGGAGAGCCTGGGGGTGTGAGGTCTGGTGCCAGGACAATGTGGACAGGAGGTGGACACCGCTCGGTGTGGCTGCGTCACAGGGCTTGGAGGGTATTGTGGGGAAGTGCCATGGGGAGGGTAGGCCATGTCCTGTGGGGCTCGTGAGACATCCTGTAGACCCTGGGCTATGGCCCCCTCACCTTCCTTTCCCTACATGGAGTCTGATTAAATGAACCTAAGGCACGTGCCAATAATCCTTCCTTGTCATCCTTTCACTGATCTGGCTAATTGCGTAAGGACATGGCTCCTAATGACCCCTACCGTTTTATACTCCTTGTCTGGGTCAGGATTTCCCTCAGTGTTGGAAAAGTCAAGGAATCTGGGAAACCCATAAGAGATGCTGGGGCTGACTGAAAACAAGTCAGCGATGTTGGAAATGGATTCACACGGTCAGCCTCTCCTTGCTGCTGAGCACCCAGGGCAGGGGCTTCCTGTGGTCTGAGTACCTCAGGAAGGTGCCTCTCTCCCACACGTCAGGTACTAACTAGGTGACCAATGAGCACTCGCGCCAGCCTGGAGGGTTCACGGACTTATAAAATATGCATTAGACAGATGCCACCTTCCATCTCTCCCCATCGGCAAGTGTTTTGTAGAAATTATGTGTGTATGTGTGTGTTTCCCCTAATAAGTTTCCCTTGGTTCGAGATGTGACCGAGCCATCCTCTGGGCCCCTGGAGCCTGGGTAGCTCTAATGACACTTGTTGGCCTCAGAGCACAAATGTGTGCAGTTCCACCAAGAGGCGCTGACCCAAGTCACCATGTCCCAAAGCCAAGAAGCCACTTCCTTAAGTGTATGATTGGTTCCTTGCAATCTCAGCCATTCTTGCATCTTCTGCGTCCCCCACCAGCCCAGAAATTGCAGCAGATAACAGCTCCCAAGTCCCCTTCCCACCTCCTCCCTCACCATCTCGGCTGACAGAGTCTGTAAAGGAAATGAGAACAGAGGCTCATTTCCAGTGGCAGCGACAAGAATTTGCTAATTAAAATGAAAAGCCTCAGTTCCCTGGCTCAGTGAAGGAGGCCTCTGAGAGGCGCTGAGAGGAAATCTTTCTCCAAACGAAATGGCCTTCCAGCTGGGCCCCAGTGGAGCCCAGGCATCCTTCTAACTGCAGGGGGCGGGAAACGGGGGCTCAGCAGACCTGCTCCAAACTCTAATGAGGCCTCGGACCCGTTTCTAGGAGTGCCTGTCCCTTTGTCTTCCCCATCCTGGATCCGCACGCAGAGTCACACACTTCTTCTGAGATGTAATAAATGTGAGAGTCAGGGGGCCTGTGGACCATCCAGTCACGTGGTTTTCAACCGGGCTACACACCATGCTCACCTGGTGAGGGTTTAAAAGGTACTGTTACCCAGACAGGATCATGAAAAACGAACCGCTGGAGGGGGTCTGAGCTCCTGCATTTGACAAAAGCTTCCCAGGTGACTCTGCTGCCCAGCGAGCAGTGGGGGCTGCTGGTCTCATCCTTTAGCCTTGTCTCTGGGTGATGAGGACTCGGAGGGCCAGAGAAGGAGACGAAGTTGCCCCAGGCCACACAGCAAGGCAAAGGCCATGCCCTGGTTTCCTGACTTGCTGGCTCTTTCCACTACATAGGATCG